>NC_029794.2:62378534-62483546 GCF_000816755.2 Arachis ipaensis
CAATGTGGATGGGTTGTTACAATTGATGAGCTCCTTCAAATGATTGTGCAGATGACTTGTTTGTTGCCCCATTTAGAAGCTTTTCCTTTTCATCCTTCTTGGTGGCCAACCTAAAAGGAAAGAAAAAGAAAGAAAATTAAGCCTACAACAAAGATATTAAAGCAAATAGAACATAGGCGGGGGCTAATGCCAAATAAGAGTATGGTTCTTTACTACATGGTAGCTAAGCATGTGAATAAGAAAACAATGTAAGCTAAGGCATATCATGAAGCTTGATGCAAGAGTAAAGTCAAAGCATGAAGGAGCATATTGAGCATCAAGATCAAGTAAGAAAAAGTGGGTCATGAATGACAATATGAGGTCATATCAATGCACAAAGACACAAGAGTCATACAAGATGAAGCATTGATTTAAAAGTTTCATTACCCATCAATATCAAAGAAGTCAAAAGGCACCAAAATAATGCAAGAAATTCTCAACAACTGAGTAAGAGAATTCAACACCATTATTAAAATAAGAAACTCGAGAAAAAAAAAGTAAAAACACGCTATAAAAACAAAATGAAAATCCAAAGAATAAAAGTATGCGAATGCAATGGACAAAAGAAAATGGAAGATGAGAAAAAAAACTCTTTTTTTTACCGGCGCGGATGCGTCATGCACGCTTACGCGCCGATGTGCATTTTGGCCTAAGGGAGCGTACGCGCCAGGTGCGCGCACGCGCGGGTGAGGTTGGCCTAAAGGCATAGTGCTGGCCCAAGTTTGGCCCAACTCTCTGGAGCATATACCAGGTGGGCAGGTGGCGCTATCGGCGCACGCGCGCACAGTGTGCGTACGCGCGCATTGCGCAATTAGCTTGATGGACGCGTACGCGCCAGGTGCGCACACGCGTGGATTGGTTTGCGCCTTAGTCTCAATATTTGCACAGTGCAGGCCTAACTCTCGGATTTTTGGCTGGGGGTGAAATTTTTGCATCCACGCGTACGCGTACATGGCGCGTTCGCGTGGATGGTCGAAAATGCTTGATGCACGCGTACGCCCCAGGTGCGCGTACGCGTGGATGGTGCTCTGTTTTTCAAAATTTTTCTATGTTTTTGCACCAATCCAAGCATTCCAAACCTCCAAAAAGCTACCAAAAGACCCTAAAACCTTATTTAACATATTATACTACCAAATATACTCAACAAACTAACTAAAAACAAGAATTTAAACCAATTACCAATATGTACAAAAAGAGAAAATGAAAAGAAGTTACCATGGTGGTGTGTCTCCCACCTAGCACTTTTGTTTATTGTCCTTAAGTTGGACTTATGGGGAGCTCCTCTCAAGGTGGCTTGTGCTTGAAGCTATCTTGGAACATCCACCAATGCTTGGTTCTCTATTGTGCCCCAAGATTCCTTATTTGTTGCACCAAGTGTTGATGGAGTTCTTCACAAGCTTGGGGCTCCCAAAGTTGATCCTCCTTGTGCGATCCGGGATTCCACACTTTGTTTTCACACCTCTCTTGAAGTTGACTCTCATTATTAGCCCATCTGGGTGGTGAAAAAGGTGAATTCTCTATAAAGTGACCAACAATCCGTCTAGACCCATATAGGTGAGCACCACTCCAACCTTTATATCTCATGTTTGATGTATCAACCATAATGAACCTTGATTTGCAACGCCAACCACGTAACATCTTTCTTTTACACTTCATCCCACAAAGTTCCCTAAGTTGGCCATCCGTTTCAAGCAAACCATATTCAAGTGGGATAATAAAGCTAATAGAAATGAATTTCACCCACTCAAATGAAGGTGTAGATGGCAACCTAGGCAAAGGTGATTCCAAGGGTCTTAACAAAGCATATCCCATCCTCCTTTTTCTAAGGACTTCCACCTCTTTACGAGATTTCTCAAATGTAATCCTTTGTTCAACAATACTACCTAAGCCTTTTCCCTGACACAAATCATAAATGGGAGGATGAGAGAAATTTACCTCCACATTGCCTTCAAATTCACCGGGAAAAGGTTCTTCAAGCTCAAAGGATTCTTCACCACTAAGACTTGGTGCTTGATCTTCCTCACCAAGGGAACTCAATTCTTTCTCTATCCCATCCAAGTCTTCATATGGAATATGCTTTGGAAGATGCGCACTTTCCTCCGTAGCATCAAATTCGATCTTCTTGGAGGGGTTTTCTTCAACTATATGCTCTCATGGAGGCTCCGCATCTCCTAAGTCTTCAACTAATTCTTCCCTTTCTTCAACAATTATAGCTTCCTCCAGTTGTTCCAATACAAAGCAACTTCCCTCATTCTCCACCAATCTCTCCTTCATGTTACGCTCCTCATTTGATTCTCCACATGTAGCCATGGGAGTTCCTTGAGTGTTCAAGCATTGGGATGCTAAACGGTTTACCACCTCATCCAAGGAGGCCGTGAATTATTGTACATCCCTTTTCATCTCCTCTTGTCCTTGAACAAGAACATCAAGGATGTCATCCATTGGAGGTTGGGGTGGTTGGAAGTGTTCATCAATTTGGGGGAAGGATTCATGGTAAGAAGGTGGTTCTTCTTGGTAGAGTTGTGGTGGTTCAATATTTTCCATTCTTTCCACTTGTTGCACAACACACTCCATGGTTGCTTAAAATTGATACAATACTTCCTTGAGATGATCCATTGACTCTTGTTCCTCTTGGATATCATGAGTATGATCATATGGCTCTTGGATTGAAGGACATGAATATTCTTTCATGGGAGGTTGTGGTGGAAAGTAGTATTCATCTTGTGGTTGAAAATTTGCATGCATTGGCGGTGGTTTATCTTGGTAATAGCATGGAGGGGGTAGCTCTTGAAAATGTTGATGTTGGAAGGGTGGTGGCTCATATGGCTCATATGGTTGTTGGTAGGATGGATATGGATTAGGGTCATATGAAGATGGTTGGTGCAAAGAGGCTTGTGAGTGTGGTAGATGGCTATGTTGAGGATATGGCTCATAGGCATATGGTGGTGGTTCTTGAAAGTCACAAAGAGATTCACCATAGCTATTGGATTGATATGCATCATAGAATGGCTCTTGTTCATAGTGCATTGGTGGAGGTTGTTGCCATGAAGATTGATCATATGCATATGGCTCCTCCCATCTTTGGTTGTCCCATCCTTAATACACATTCTCATTGTAGCCCTCATTTTCTACAACATAGTTAGAACCAAACTCATAGCCAAAGTGAGAATTCATAGTGAAAAGAGAAAATAAAATTCAAAAGCTAATAGAAAAATAATGAAACAAAGTCCTAAACTAGCAAAGACTAGTAAGCAATCCAAAAATCAAGCTATTCACAATATTCACATATATACAATAACCAATATCATAACACCATTGCAATTCCCCGGCAACGGCGCCATTTTAATGAGAGGACTTTTGTATGGTTTAGAATTCACAAATGAATTCTCGTTGCAAGTATAGTTTCTAAACAAATAATAGTCCTTTCATATAAAAATTTAGTTGTCAAAAGTAACAAACCCCTAAATTTATAAACCGAAGTATTCAAACCTCGGGTCGTTCTCCCTAGGAATTGCAAACAAATGTTCTTGTTATTGGTTATGAAGTATAATTGGTGTTTTTAAGTTAAGGAACAAGGAATGTAAATTGCAAAAGAAATAAACTAATAACTAAGAAAGCTCTTGGCAAGATGTGAGAACTAGAAGTCCCATCCTAATTATCCTCCTCAATTGTGATCAAAATTGTCCATTGCTATAACTTAGTTAACCTCTAATCATGGAGGAATGTCAAGTGGATGAATCAACTTGATTCCACAAGTCCTAGCCAACTCCCAAGGGAAAGACTAGCTTTAGTGGTATCCAAATCAATTAGCAACTTCTAATTATCAATCTACAAAAGAATTAGATAACTCAAGCGTCACTAATTACTCTACCAAAGCCAAGAGGGGAAAATTCTATACTAAAATCCAATCAAGCATTTTATGAAACACTTGGAAGGTGAAAAAGGAAGCATAGTAAATTGATAACAAAAATAGAATCTAACAACATGAGAATGTAAGAAATCAACAACAACAATCAAAGAAAACACAATTATTATGAATTACCTCATATTGAATTGAAAGAAAATGAAAGGAACAAGAGTAGATCTACAACAAAATATAGAAGCAACATAAAGGAAAAGCAACATAAAGGAAATTACAACATAAGAATAGAAGAGAGATCATTGCAACAACAAATAATTGAGAAGAAAAAATAGAAGAAAAGTATGAATTGAAACCTAGATCGAGATTTTTAAACTAAACCTAATCCTAATTCTAATCCTAGAGAGAAGTGAGAGGGCTACTGGTGTTGACTATTGAGGACCGCGCGACGATGAAGACGATGCGAGCTACTGCCTGCTGGTGTTCAGAAGATGAAGACGATGGAGATGGAGGGCTACTGGGCAGGGAACCAGGCAACGATGGGGGGTTACTGGGGCTGAGGACCAGGCGACGGCGGTGGCTGACGACCCGAGACCGCGGCAGCGTCGTTTAGCAGAACCGGGCAGTCACCGATTCGGTCCAACCGGCCAGTTTTTGGCTGGTTTGCCGGTTCTTCAGCGGTTCTTTTTGGCGCGGTTTTAAGAAGGGGACCGGACCGTTTGCATCACCGGTTCGCAGTTAAACCGGTCGAACCGGCCGGTCCGGTCCGGTTTTTAGAACCTTGTTTATTATTATTATTTTATTTTACTTGTCATATAACATATTCCCTCCTTACTTCCAAAACCCCCAATTTACAATCTTCATAACCAATAATAAGAACATACTTCCCTGCAATTCATTGAGAAGACGACCCGAGGTTTGAATACTCGGTTATCAATTTCAAAGGGGTTTGGTACTTGTGACAACCAAAACATTTGTATGAAAGGACTTTTGAAGGTTTAGAAACTATACTTGCAACGAGGATTTATCTGCAAATTTCTAAATCACGCAAAAGTTCCTCTCATCAAAATGGCGCCGTTGCCTGGGAATTGTAAACGTGTGCCTTATTATTGGTTATTGTAAATATTTAAAAAAAAAATTTTTTTCTTTCATATTTTTATTTTAAAACTTTTATCTTATCTTATCTTATTTTTCAAAATTCGAACCACCTTCTTATTATGAACCCTCTCTCCTAACCAATGAATCCTCATATCCACCCCAACCTCCAATGGATGATAGACTTCGTGTTATTCTTCAAAGGCAAGAAAGGATGAATAAGAGTGTGCAAAATTTCGTGGCCACCTTCGGCGAGTTAGTAAATATAATAGCTTCCCAATATTTGAGCACTCAAAGAACTTCCATGGCTACATGTGGAGAATCAAAAGAAGAGCAAAGCATGAAGGAGACACTAGAAACTTCGGTGGACAATGAGGAACATGGCTTTGTATTGGAACAAGTGGAGGAAGCCATAATAGTTGCAGAGGAAGAAGTGGCTGAAGACTTAGGAGATGCTGAACCTCCATGGGAAAGTCAGGTTATAAAACCTCCTTCCAAGGCGATTGAAATTGATGCTGAGGAGGGTGTACAACCTCCAATGCATATCATGGTTAAGGACTTGGAAGAGGTTGATCAAGAGATGAGGATTCAAGAAGAAGAAGCACAACCTCCCATACCCTTGGTAAGTAATGAAAAAGAGATTGAATTGGAAGAAAGCTACCAAGAGGAAGAGGTTGAAATTAAAGAAGTTTGCAAAGAGGTGGAAGTTGTCAAAGAACACAAGGGAGTGGAGCTTGAAATCACCTTGCCAAAGTTATTGGAGACCCCTCCCCCTAGGTTACCATCAACCTTCACAACATTCAAGTGGGTAAAATTCATATCCCTTAGCTTTCTAATCCCACTTGAATATGGGCTAATGAAGACGGATGGTCAACTTAGAGCTCTTTGTGGCATTAAGAGTAAGAGGAAGATGGCTAGTGGTAAGAATTGTCCTGCAAGGTTCATTATGGTTGGAAGCTTTAAGTTTAAACGCAAAGGTTGGCGTAGAGCTCAATTGAATGGGTCTAGGAAGTTGTTTGGACGCTTCAGTGTGAATTCTAAAGCTGAATCACCCGGATGGAATCATGATAATCATCTTGAAGACGGGTGCAAAAGCAAGATTTGGGACCCCGGAATTCATTCCAACAATCAACACTCTTGGGGCCTTGTCACTTGCTTTAACTTACTTGAAGGCTTTCTGCGCCTAGTTTGGGACCCCGGAGGCCATTGGAATCACAAACATTGGTGGAGATTCCTGGATGAATACAAGCATAAGCCACCATAACAGGGAGCTCACCAAATGTCCAACTTAAGGACTCTAACTAAAAGTGCTAGGTGGGAGACAACCCACCATGGTATGATCATTCCTTTTTCATTTAGTTTTATCTGTTTTCAAGTTCTATTTTATTTTATTGTATTGAACCTGGAGTTTTGCATAACATTCATATTAGCATTGCATTCTGCGTTTTTTATGCATATATAAGAAAAAAAAAAGCACGCGCGCGATGCGGCAGCGTCGCTGACGCGTCCGCGTCATGTGGGAAAAATGGCTCCTACGCGACCGCGTCACTCACGCGGCCGCGTGACCTGGAAATCGACGTACGAAGGGTGCATGACCGAAAGTTGTGCGAGAGTGGTGCTGGACTGGTGCTGACCGCACACGCCTTACCACGCGGACGCGTGGCTCACGCGTCCGCGTCATATCCCCATTATGGCCACTCACGCGATCGCATCGACCACGCGACCGCGTCACCCTGGATTTTGGCAATACTATGTTTTGAACAGAGAGTTGTGCGACCGCGAGGCTGCACTCGCGCCACTAGCACAAATCGAGTCACGCGATCGCGTGCCCCACGCGTCCGCGTCACCCAACCTTATCGCGCACCACGCGACCGCGTCGCCAGCGTCACACAACCTATCCAGATCAGCGCCAATTATCTTATCATTTCTTTTCTAATCCTAATTTCTTCTATCTCCTTTCTTACTTACTTCTTCTTCCCTTCTTTCCCTTCTCATTCTTCTTATCTTTTATTTTATTTTTTAATTTATTTGCATATTTCATTCATTGCATCTTAATTTTGTGCATATTTTTGTTTTCTTTTCTAAATTTATTATTTTTTCTTTGGTGTTAAAATTTTCTTATTTAACTCTTGCATCTTCTCTTGAATTATTTTGGGTGCTTAGTGACTTGTTTTTATTCTGGTTAGGTAATATTATTTATATCAATGCCAATCTTTCATACCTGTATTACTTTTACATTGACATGAATTTATATTATCTCTCCTTACCCACACTCTCTTCCCTATTGTTGCAACTTTTTGCATTCTTGATTTGCCATGTACTTCTACTATTTTCTCACTTGCATGTTGTAGCTACCATGTAATTGGGACCCTTTTCATTTGGCATTAACCCAACCATACTTCATTTATTTTCTTATCTCTATTATTGGGTTACCTTTCTTCCCTTTTTCTTTCAGGATGGCCACCAGAAAGAGAACCGGAAGACGTTTACATGGGGAGACAAACAAGTCCATCAGCACATTCCTTGATGAGAAAAGCATCAGTTGGAACAACCCGTCCACCTGCACATCTTAGCATGCACCGAGGACGGTGCAATCGTTAAGTGTGGGGAGGTTGGTACCGATCTCCATGGGTTAGTATTTTCTTCTCAAACACCAATATTTTATTTTCCTTGTTAGTTGTTGCATTTGCATGTTTGATTGCATGATTATTTGATTTTGTGCATATTTTACCACTTGGTTGAAGTAATATTTTCTTTTTCAAGAAACCTTTTAAGAGCATTTCACTAATTTGAGAAAAAAATTTTTTTTGTTACACTTGTTTGAAGAGATATTATACTGGAACATGGTTTAGAGCTCGAACACACAAAACCTGTGAGATTTTTAGAAATATTTAGGACATGTTCATGCATTCAATAATTTAATCATATGCATTGAGAAAAACAAAGAAAATAAAAATATAATATTAAAAAAAAAGAAGAAGAGAGAAAAAGAAAAGAAAAAAAGAGCAAATAAATAAAAGGGGACAAAATGCCCCAAAGTAAATGGTGAAAGCAATGCATATATACTGTACTTGAAATTAGAATGCATGAATATGTGGAAAACATGGCTAATGGATAGTTAGATGTTGTATTATGATTACTTGGATTGTCTAAAGTTAGGTGGAAAATTTAAGTTATTTTAAGTTAATTAAGGATTCAAATTTTAGTCCACTTGGCCAAATACAATCCTACCTTGACCCTAACCCCATTACAACCCTTAAAAGACCTCTTGATTTGTGTATTTATGCATTAAATTTATGTTGATTGTTAGATGAAGAACAAGCCTTAGAAAGCAAGGTTAGTAGAGAATTGAGAGAATCGAACCTAAAACACTTGAGTGATTAGAGTGTATACACTACCAGTGAGGGTTCGATGCTCAATCCTTTGTTCCCTGCTTTCATGAGCAATTTTCTTCTTGCAAGTCTATTTGTACTTCATTTTCATGATTTGAATTAGTGAAATCCAGTTCATATTTCCTCTTGAAAGATTTGTTTACTTTTAACTAAGTAGGTGGAAACATTCTGCATGTAGTTACATTCATAGGTTGCATTTCATACATTCTTCATTCTTTATAGTTTCTCTTGAGCTTAGCATGAGGACATGCTATTATTTAAGTGTGGGGAAGTTGATAAACCACTATTTCATGATTTATCTTGTACTTAATTGAGTGGATTTTATCAACTCTTTGCCCACTTATTCATACTATTTCATGGTTTTACCTTTGCCTTCCTAATTATGTGCTATGATTGAAAACATGCTTCTTTGGCCTTTATATTGCTAATATTAATCCTCTCTTATCACCATTAGATGCTTTGATATGTGTGTTAAGTGATTTCAGAGATTACAGGGCAAGAATGGCTCAGAGGATAGAAAGGAAGCATGCAAAAGTGGAAGGAATACAAGAAGTTGAAGAAACTGCTAAGCTGTCCAGCCTGACCTCTTCGCACTCAAATGGCTATAACTTTAACTAGAAAGGTCCAAACGACATAGTTCTAGTTGCGTTGGAAAGCTAACGTTCGGGGCTTCGATTTGATATATAATATGCCATAGTTGCCCTAACGCTAGGTGACGCGACCGCGTGCTCTATGTGGCTACGTCGCAGTGACGGAAATCAGCGTGTTTGAATTCTTCTCTAGCGATTTTTGGGCTGTTTTCGACCCAGTTCTCGGCCCAGAAAACACATATTAGAGGCTATAAAGTGGGGGAATGCATCCATTCATAATGAAGCTTTCACATTCACAATTTTAGGAGTAGATGTAGTTTTTAGAGAGAGAGGTTCTCTCTTCTCTCTTAGGATTAGGATTTAGGACTTCTCTTAGTTTTAGGAGTGACTCTCAATCCCAGGTTCAATGTTCTTTTACTTTATATTTATCTCTTATTTTCAGATACTTTAATACTTATACTAGTTATGTTGCCTATTTGGCTTATGCTACATTCACGTTATGATTTTCTTTGAATTAATATTATTTGAGGTATTTCAGTTATTATTGCTTTTTTTTATTTACATGATTATTGCTTCCCATCTGCAGGCATTTTTATTCCAGTAGATTTACTTTTCCCCTTTTGGTTTTAGTTAAGAAATCAGTAACTCAGGAGTTATCCAATTCAACAACATAATTGATAATTGTTATCTTGCCAATTGAGTTGAACTTCAATAATCCCAATCTTTTCTTAGGAAATAAATAGAATTCGAAGATCAAACCAATTTGTCCCTTGACTTTCCTTTGCTTTAGTAAAGTTCAACTAAGTGGAATTAAGATTCAACTTTCATATAACATATTGATAAGGATAACTAAGTCTGGACTTCGAATTTCTTATACCTTGCCAAGAGATTTTATTATTATTATTTTATTTTACTTGTCATATAACATATTCCCTCTTTACTTCCAAAACCCCCAATTTACACTCTTCATAACCAATAATAAGAACATACTTCCCTTCAATTCCTTGAGAAGATGACCCCAGGTTTGAATACTCGGTTATCAATTTCAAAGGGGTTTGTTACTTGTGACAACCAAAACATTTGTATGAAAGGACTTTTGAAGGTTTAGAAACTATACTTGCAACGAGGATTTATCCGCAAATTTCTAGATCACGCAAAAGTTCCTCTCATCAGTAACATATGGCAAATTTTATATCATTTCGAAGCCCCGGATGTTAGCATTCCAACGCAACTGGAACCTCCTCATTTGGACCTCTGTAGCTCAAGTTATGGTCGATCGAGTGCTAGAAGGTCAGGCTTGACAGCTTTACGGTTCCTTCATTTCTTCATGAGTTCTCCCACTTTGCATGCTTTTCTCCTCACTTCTTCCATCCAATACTTGCCTTATGAACATGAAATCACTCAACAAACATATCAAGGCATTGAATGGAATTAAAGTGAGTTAAATTTAGCTATTTTAAGGCCTAAAAACCATGTTTTCACATTTAAGCACAAATCGGGGGAGAATTGCAAAACCATGCTATTTCATTGAATAAATGTGAGAAAATATGATATGAACATTTATTCAATGCAAAGAAACTATATAAACCTATCTTCATGCATGTAACTAAATGTAAAATTCTTCTACCTACTTGGTTAAAAGTAAATCAATCTCCAAGAACATATATAAGCAAGTAGGGCAAAGGTCATATGACGACTCACAAACTCTACCAATTCAGATATCAAAATGAAGTTCAAATAGACTTGCAAGAAGAAAGCTCATGAAAGCCAGGAACAAGGAATTGAGCATCGAACCCTCACCGAAAGTGTATCCGCTCAAGTCGCTCAAGTGTATAGGGTTGATCACTCAATTCTCTTCTAATCATGCTTTCCATGATTTGTTTTTCATCTAACAATCAACAATTATTCAATGCATGCATACATTCATCATGAGGACTTATTCATAGGTTGTAATGGGGCTAGGGTAAAGGTAAGGATGCATATGGTCAAGTGAGCTTGAAATTTGGATCTTTGATTAGCCTAAGCTCTCACCTAACACATGTAACAACCTATACAATTCTAATAAACAACCTAGCTACCCATGATTCCCACTTTTTCACATACTTATGCATTCTTTTTAATTCAAATTCCATATGCATTGTTATTATTAACTAGCCTAAGCTAATCAAAGATCCAAATTAAGGACATTTATTATTTTTCACTTAGGGGTAGTGATGTGCTAATATTAAGAACAAAAGGGATTAAATAGGCTCAAAGTTGGCTAACAATGGTTGATGAAAGGTAGGCTATTTGGGTAAGTGAGATAAAATGAAATGATGGCCTCAATCATATAAATGCATTCATACATGGAATAATGGAGATAAAGAATCAAAAAATCAAAGATTACAATTATAGAAAGAGAACAATGCACACAAGAATGAAAATAAGTGGTTATATGATGTAATCACACAATTGGGCTCAAGACTCACATGCTTGTGTTCTTAGCTCAAAAACCATGTTCCAAAATAAATTCTTCAAGCAAGTTCAACACAAAAAATTCTTTCAAATCAGTAGGGTGCCCTAAAAATAGTTTCTTGGAAAAGAAATCATCACCCTAACCAAGTAGTCCTAACATAAAAAGGAAGTGGTAAAAGTATGTACAAATTCTAACTAACATGCAACCTATCATGCAATGCAACAACTAACTTGGAAAGAAAATCAAGAATTGGTGTTGAAAGAAAGAAATTGTTACCCATGGAGGTCGGTCGGACGACCTCCCCACACTTAAAAATTTGCACCGTCCTTGGTGCATGCAAAAGGATAGCAAGGTGGATGGGTTGCTACAATTGATGAGCTCCTTCATAAGGTTGTACGTATGGACTTGTTTGTTGCCCCATTTGAAGCTTTTCTAATCCTTTCCTTCTTAGTGGCCAACCTAAAAGGGAAGAAAAACAAAGAAAATTAAGCCTACAACAAAGATATGAAAGCAATTAAAACATAGGTGGGGGCTAATGCCAAATAAAAGTAAGGTCCTCAATACATGTTAGCTACGCATGTAAGTGAGAATACAATTCAAGCAAAGGCATATCAATTAATACTTGATGCAAGAATAAAGTCAAAGCATAGGCAAATGACATGAAGAGCATGTTGCATCAAGCTTAATCAATAATTAACACAAACAAGATTAGTGATAAGCATGAGAGAAATTGGTCCCATCCTAACTCAATGATGATGAGGTACAAAAACAAGGGATCATGAGTCAGGAAGGACAAAAGCACTAATCTTGTATGTAGAGCAAATATTACAATTAATGCAACAAGTCACAGAGCACCAATACTGACCAAGAAAGTCTCAACAATTGAGTAAAAGAATTCAGCATCATTATTAAAATAAGAAACTTAGAAAAGAAAATAAGAACAAGGTATGAAAACAAAATTAAAATGCAATAAATGAAAATAAGCAAATGTAAATAAAGAAATTGGAAGAAAAGAAATTTTTTTTTTGAACCGGCGCGGACGCGTCATGCACGCCCACGCGTCGATTCTCAGGTTGGCTCATGGACTTGTACGCGCCAGGTGCGCGTACGCGTGAGTTGGTTTATGCCTCTCGCACAAAGTAGGCGCAAGTTAGGCACAACTCTCTGGAATTTGGTTTTTGAACCGGCGCGTACGCGTACATGGCACGTTGATGCCAGGGCATCTTGGCCAGTTTCACTGAACTTTTCTTTACTGTTTTTAGGATAGTTTCATGCATTCCCTTAGGAAATAAGCTAGTTTTGGGTAGATATTCACTTACACCTTGATTCAAGCATACATTGTGCATTTTACATTATTTCATGAGGATTTTGCATGAGTTTAGTGACAAATTGTATGTTGCATTACCCATGACTTAGACTAGAACTTTGATGCACTCTATTGCTTGATTTCAGGATCAAAGGAAGCAAGGAATGGGAGGTAACTTGCAAAGTTAATGAGAAACGTGATTGCCAATAACGCTCTCGAAGCCATCATTGACCACATTAAGAGTCACGTTAACTAAGTTAACGAGAACTCTAACGGGGAGAGGGGAAGTTGAGCCAACGTTAGTGACACTTAACATTGTTACTAACGTTGGCAAATGCTCATAAGTGGCCACGTTAGAGTCCACGTTAACTTAGTTAACGTGGCCTCTAACGTTAGAAGGGGGGAGAAACGCCAACGTTAGTGACATTCAACATTGTCACTAACGTTGGCCTAAGGAGAAATATACCACGTTAACTCCCACGTTAACTTGGTTAACGTGGGAGCTAACGTAAGAAGCAAGGTCGACAACGTTAGTGACACCCAACATTGTCACTAACGCGGGAAGCTCTTGATTTTACTTGAAAGCTTTCGATCTTCATCCAATTGGGTAGTTATCTTGGAAAATAAGCTATTCAAACTTGGATCTCTTTTGAACCTTGAAAGAGGAATAAAGAGATCAAGCTAGAAATGCTTTCTCATGCTGGACCAAATTGGGTTTGGATGGGTATGTGACTATAACACTCTCAATACTTGATTTGGGAAATGCATGTGATATAATCAGTGACTATACTTCATCTCTTCTCATGAGCAATTGACCAAGGAATTGGCTATTGATCAAGATTTGAGAGATTGAATTTGTAATTCAATCAATTAAGATTGCCAAGGAGATCAATGAGTGCATTGATTGAGAAAGAAATGAAAATGAACTTGATCCGGAGAATTGCAACATCTCCTAAGCCCAATGAACTCCACATCTCTGATCTTACCCATTCTCTTTAATTTCTGCCATTTACTTTTATGAGCAAATCCCCCATTCCCATTTACAATTCTGCAATTTACTTACAGTCATTTACTTCCAGTCCTTTAATTCTAGCATTTACTTTTCTATTATTTACATTCCCGCCATTTTATTTTCTGCAACTCCCAACCCAAATTCTGGATTCGCTCAACTAGAACATTCTTCTAATTAAAGTTGCTCGATCAATCAATCCCTTTGGGATTCGACCTCACTCTATTGTGAGTTTTTACTTGACGACAAATTCGGTACACTTGACAAAGGAAATTTGTTGAGAGACAGTTTCCACCCCCATCAAGTTTATGGCCGCGTGGATAATCGAAAATGCTTGAGGCGCGCGTACGCGCCAGGTGCGCGCACGCGCGGGTTGGTGCTCTGTTTTTTTTTTAATTTTTCCAAGTTCTTGCACCAAACCAAGCATTCTAAACCTCCAAACAGCTACCAAAACACCTTCAAACCTTATTTAACATACTAAACTACCAATTATACTCAACAATCTCAACAAAACATGAAATTAAACTAATTACCAATATGTACAAAAGGGAAAAATGAAAAGAATTTACCATGGTGGGGTGTCTCCCACCTAGCACTTTTGTTTATTGTCCTTAAGTTGGACTTATGGGGAGCTCCTCTTAAGATGGCTTGTACTTGTAACCATCTTGGAACATCCACCAATGCTTGAATCTCCAATAAGCTCCATTCTTCAATGTTAATATCTTCAAGCTTTGATGGAGTTCTTCACAAACCATGAGCTCCCAAAGTTGATTTTCCTTGTGCGATCCGGGACCCTACACTTTATTTTGACACCCATCTTCAAGTTGATCATCACAATTCCAATTGGGTGGCATGACCTTAGAATTCTCAATTAAGCATCCAAACATTCTCCTAGACCCATGCCAATTGGTTTTACACCAACCAATGCCATTCAACATTGAGCATGCAACCATCATGAACTTAGAGTGATGTGTCAAACCACTACACAACTCTCTCTTACTCTTAATTCCACAAAGATCTCTAAGTTGACCATCATTTTCAATCAAACGATATTCAAGTGAGAAAGCAAAGCTTAGGGATAAGAATTTTACCCACTTGAATGTTGTATTGGATGGTGACTTAGGAAGGGATGTCTCCAATAGCCTTGCAAGTTCTACTCCCTTGTGCTCTTCTTTGATTATCTCCACCTCTTCACAAGCTTCTTCAATTTCAACCTCTTTCTCTTGGTAACTTCCTTCCAATTCAATCTCTTCTTCATTGCTTACCAAGGGCATGGGAGGTTGTTCATCTTCTTCTTTGATCTCCATGTCAAACCCAATTGGAGAGGATTCAATTGTACATAGGAATTCTTCAATGATTGAATCCATCTCTTGGTCAACCTCTTCAAAGGCTTCAACCACTTCTTCCGGCTCAATTATCTTAACTTCCTCCTCTTGTTGCACTCCTTGCTTCAACTCCTCTTCTTCACCTTGAAGCTCTAAACTCACTTCCTTACTAGGCTCCTTAATTGCTTCTCCACATTCGTCAATGGAAGTGCCTTGGTTGCTTAGGCTTAGTCGGGAGGAGGCCATATTGCTAATGGCTTCCACTAGGGTAACCATTTTGGCTCCTAGCTCTTTAAACTTCTTTTCATCCTCCTCTTGTCACCTTAAGATATGAGATTCAATATCTCTCAATTCCAACATGGAGGCTTCATCGGAGGGTGGTGGTGGAAGAGAGGGTTCATTGTTTGAGGGGAAGGTATTATAGTTGGAAGGTGGTTCATTTTGGTAAGGGTATGGAGTTGGTGTATATTGAGGTGGTTCTTGAGAGTAGTTGTGTTGGAATTGTGGTGGTTCTATGTATGGTTCATATGGTTTATAAGGTGGTTGGTATGGTGGATAAGGATTAGGGTCATATGGAGGGGATTGGTGGTAAGGGGCTTGTGAGTAAGGTGGTTCAAAGTCATGTTGAGGGGGTAGTTCATCGGCATGTGGTGGTGGTTGTTGACAATTACAATAAGGGTCACCACATCTATTAGATTGATATGCATTAGGATTAGAATTATACCCATAAGAAACCGGAGGGGGTTGTTGCTAAGAAGGTTGATCAATCCCTTGAGGCTCCTCCCATCTTCGATTGTTCCATCCTTGATGCACATCCTCATTGTAGCTCCCATTTTCTACAACATAATTTGAGCCAAACTCATAGCCAAAGTGAGGATGAGAATTCATAGTAGCAAAGAGAAACAAAAATTAACAAAAATAAGCAATAAAGTCCTAAAGCTAACAAAAACTAACTAATAAGCAAAAAGCAAACATATTCACAATATTCACAATAGCCAACAATATAACACCATTGCAACTCCCCGGCAACGGCGCCATTAATTTGATGGCAAGAATTATTGTCGGTTAGGAATTTCTCTTATAGAAAGAAGAATTTCGTTGTAAGCATAGCTCCAAACCAACAAACAACTCTCACACTAAATTAAATTATGGTTTTGTCACATGTACAAACCCCAAATAAGAATTAACCGAAGTATTTAGACTCCGGGTCGTCTCACAAGGAATTGCAATGAAGTGGTCAATTATTTGCTATAAAGGGGGTAAGGGGTTAGTTTTATATTTTTGCAAGAAAGTAAATGGCAAGAAAAATTAAATGACAAGAAGGTAAAATGACAAGAACTAATAAAATAAAGAGAAAAGTACTCTTGGCTAGACATAAGTAATTGAGATTACCATCCTTGTCTACAAACCATATATTGATAATTATGAGAGGCCAACCTATTAAGTCTACTTCTAAAAGCCTTAAGTACGTAATATCTACTCCTATGCTTGAAGTACGTCAAATAGGCTTGATCACATCAACCCATAAGTCCCAACCTACCTACTAATTAGATTAGTAGTGGGTTGGCATCAATGAGTATTAAATTGATCACCAAGGGTTCTCAAATCACCAAATCATTGAGACCCAATGACTCAAGGTCACCCAATTCCCTTAGCCTAGGCCAAGAGTAAAGAAAACTACTCAAGAACTAAAGGAAACATTATATCAAACACTTAGTGTGCAAGAAAAGTAAACATCATAAAATGCAAGAATTAAAGGAACCCATAACCAACATAAGCAAGAGATCAATAATAGCAACTAAGATCAACATAAAAGAAAATGGAAACATAAAAATTGCATTAAAGAAAATTGAGATCCAACAAGGTTCATGAACATAAAAGCAACAAAATAAAGGACATGATCAAGAGAAACTAAGAAGATTAAGACAATAGAACACTAAAATATAAAGAGAATTGAAATCAAAATAAGAATTGAAAGAGAAATTTGAGATAGATTACCCTAACTTTATCCTAATTTCTATCCTAAATCTAGAGAGAGGAGAGAGCCTTTCTCTCTAGAATTCTACCCTAAAACATCATGAAAACTAAACTATGACTACTTGGTTTATTCCCCCCTCAATCCTTGGGTTCAATAGCATCAGAAATGAGTTGGGTTGGGCCCAAAGTGCTTCAGATATCGCTGGGGGCGATTTCACTTTAGTGGGCCACAGACAGCATCGGCGCGCACGCGTACATGGCCTAGAGGGAGGAGAGAGCCTCTCTCTCTAGAATTCTACACTAAAACATCATGAAAACTAAACTATGACTACTTGGTTCATTCCCCCCTCAATCCTTGGGTTCAATAGCATCAGAAATGAGTTGGGTTGGGCCCAAAGTGCTTCAGAAATCGCTGGGGGCGATTTCACTTTAGTGGGCCACGGACAGCATCGGCGCGCACGCGTACATAGCACGTGCGCGCCCCTGAACGCAAAGTAACATATGGCAAATTTTATTTCATTTCGAATCCCTGGATGTTAGCTTTGCAACGCAACCAGAACCGCCTCATTTGGACCTCTGTAGCTCAACTTATGGTCGATTGAGTGCCAGAAGGTCAGGCTTGACAGCTCTACGGTTCCTTCATTTCTTCAGGAGTTCTCCCACTTTGCATGCTTTTCTCCTCACTTCTTCCATCCAATACTTGCCTTATGAACATGAAATCACTCAACAAACATATCAAGGCATCGAATGGACTTAAAGTGAGTTAAATTGAGCTATTTTAAGGCCTAAAAAACATGTTTTCACATTTAAGCACAAATCGGGGGAGAATTGCAAAACCATGCTATTTTATTGAATAAATGTGAGAAAATGTGATAAAATCCCCCAAATTAATCACAAGATAAACCACAAAATCAGGATTTATCATGCCGCTTCCAGCCAACCTCATCCACGCGTGCGCGTGGAGTGCGCGGGCGCGCCGATGCTGCTTTTTCCAAGATCTCAATTCTTCATGTTCCTCCCTTTTTGTACATGCTTTCTCCCTCTCTTCTAACTCATTCCTAC
Organism: Arachis ipaensis; assembly: GCF_000816755.2. Taxonomy (NCBI): domain Eukaryota; kingdom Viridiplantae; phylum Streptophyta; class Magnoliopsida; order Fabales; family Fabaceae; genus Arachis; species Arachis ipaensis. The sequence continues at coordinate 62,396,644 of NC_029794.2, forward strand.
CCTATAACTCCTGAAATTACTCAACAAATACATCACGGCATCGAATGGTAATATAAAAGGATTAAAATATGGCAATTTTAAGGTAAAATAAGCATGTTTTTCCTCATGAAGCAATATTGGGAAGTGAACACAAAACCATGCATTTCTTGCGAATAAGTGTGAGAAATGTTGATAAAATTCCCCAAAATAAGCACAAGATAAACCACAAAATTGGGGTTTATTAAATCTCCCCACACTTAAACCAAGCATGTCCTCATGCTTAAAATAAAAAGACCAAAGATCATGATGAGAAAGGGTTTATGAAATGAAAACTACCTAAGTGGATGCATGCAACTAATGTAAAATCATCTACCTACTTGGTCAAGAGTGAATCTATCCTCCAAGAATACGTGTGAACATATAGGGTGAAAATAGTATGTAATTCATGAATCCTACCAAATTGAATATCACTAAGGAGTGCATATGACTTGCTAAGAAAACGCTTGTGAAAGCCGGGAACAAGCATTGAGCATCGAACCCTCACCGGAAGTGTATCCGCTCTATTCGCTCAAGTGTATAGGGTTCGTCACTCAATCTTCTCCTAATCATGCTTTCCAAGATTTTTCTTTTATCTAACAATCAATAATTACTCAATGCATGCTTACAAGTATCATGAGGTATTATTCATGGGTTGTAACGGGGCTACGGTGAAGGTAAGGATGTATATGGCCAAGTGGGCTTAAAATTTGAGTCCTTGATCAACCTAGGATCCACTAGACACATAGAACAACCTATACAACTACAATACATTACCTAGCTACCCTTGAGTTTTACTCTTTTTGCATACTCATGCATTCTTTTCAATTCACACCCATATGCATTGTTTTTTTTTGTTGTTGCTTTATCTTGGGGCATCTTTGTCCCCTTTCATTGCTTTCTCTCTTTTCTTTTCTCTTCTCTTTTTTTTTATTATCCCTTTTTCTTGGGGTTTCTTTGTTAACAAAAGTTTCAATGCATACAGTTTAATCATTCAACACATGAGTATGTTCCCAAATTCTAGAATTTTCAATTACACTATAATTACACACCTATATATCTATCCGAATTTCCCAAGTATACCTTCCTATTTGAATGATACACATCCTAACTTACCTAAGCTAATCAAGGATTCAAATTTAGGGACATTCATGGTTTTTCACTTAGGGTTGTTGATGTGCTCTTTTCACGAACAAAGAGGGTTCATCATTGGCTCAAAATGGGTTAGCAATGGTAGATGAAAGGGTTAAGGCCATTTGGGAAAGTGACTATTGAAATGATGGCCTCAATCATGTAAATGCATTCATACACAAAGCAATGGACATATAGAATCAGACAAAGCAAGGATCACAATCATAGAGAGAGATATGCACACAAGAATGGAAATAATGGTTAGAAGATGTAACCATGCAATAGGCTCAAAACTTTCATGCTTGTGTTCTTAGCTCAATCACTATGTTCCAAATACATTCTTAAAGCAAGTTCACTGTAAAATTTTTTTTTTTAAATTTTGGTAGGTCACCCAAAATACGGTTTCTTGAAAAGGAAGTTATTGTTTTGACCAAGTAACTCTATAGAAACTAACTATCATGCAAAGGGTATTTACAAGCAAAACTAACTACACATGCAATATACTAACTTCTAAGCAAAAGATAAATCTATGGGTATTGAAGGGAAGAGATTATTACCCATGGAGATCGGTCGAACGACCTCCCCACACTTTAGAAATTAGCACGGTCCTCCGTACTACGAATAATACGCAAGGGACGGTCGGGACCGGAATCTTCACCATCCCCTTCATCAGATCTCCCATCACTTGGGTTTGAGGTGGTTGTGAATATTTCGGGTTCCTCCATGCTAGGGTAACACAACCCAGAAACTTCTTGATGTAAGTGTATCGGCGGTGGTTGCGCCGCTCATATCTATCAAGCATCCGGTGAAGATCTTTGATAAACCCATATTTTATGATGTATTTTGTGCCTAATTTGAGAGATTTATTCAATCATTCACCCACTTATTCATATTAATTGCATGGTTTTACTTCTCCTTCCCTATTATGTGATGTATATGAAAAACATGTTTCCTATGCTTTTAAATTAATTATTTTAATCACCTTTAATTCCATTCGATGCCGTGATCAGTGTGTTGAGTAGTTTCAGATCTTCTAAGGCATGAATGATTCAAAGGATAGAAAGGAAACATACAAAAAAGGAAGGAAAGCACAAAATGGAGTCCTTGAAGAAACTGGCATCCACGCGATCGCATGGACGATGCGATCGCGTGCCAAGCGCGAAGAAGCAGCGACGCGGCCGCATGACTGACGCGACCGCGCGCCTTAAGCAAAACGCACATGACACGGTAGCATGACTGACGCGACCGCGTGGCAAGAAAAGCTCCGAATGACGCGACCGCATGACCCACGCGGACGCGTGACAGAGGCCATGCACCAGAAATTGCAGAAAATGCTCCCAGCAATTTCTGAAGCCCTTTTTGGCCCAAATCCAAGTTCAGAAGGCATAGACCAGGGGTTATGAAGTGAGGGAATGCATCCATTCAGGGGGAGCTCGCCAATTTTTACTTTCCATGAATTAGATTTAGTTTAGAGAGAGATTCTCTCTCTCTTTAGGATTAGGATTTAGATTTAGGATTTTTTCATTCACTTTCAGGATTATCTCTTTTGATCAGGTTCAATATTCCTTTTATTTACTTTTGCATGCTACTTTGTGAATCCTTTCATGTTACAGATTACTCTTTTATTAATGTTATTTGAGGTATTTCAGTTAAAATATCAATTACTCTTATTCATGCTATTGTCACTTTTACTTAGAAGACATTTTTATTCCAAGTAGATTTATTTTTCTCCTTTTGGTCTTGGTTAAGAAATCAGTAACTTAGGAGTTGTCAAACTCAACGTGATTGATAATTGTTATCTTTGTTAATTGAATTGAACTTTCATAATCCCAATCTTTTCTTAGGAAATAAATAGGATTCGAAGATCAAACCAATTAATCCCTTGACCTTCCTTTATCTTAGTAAAGATTTACAAAGTGGAATTAAGATTCAACCATCATTATCATTGATAAGGATAGCTAGGAGCAGGAATATGTATCAAGGTCAGACCAATGAAGGATGGATGGAGCCAAGAGGATCTAATCAACCTTTTAGGTAACAACACCCTCCAAGATATCATGGACAACGACCATTCTACAATGCATACTCAGCTGAAAGATATGGTGGACAACCTTGTGACTACCAACAAGCCCCACCCTGTGCCTATAGACCATCCTCTCAACATAACCTTGAACCACCACACTCACAAGCTTCTTTTCACCATTCGCCACCGTATGATCCTTTTTCACCGCAGTTCTAATCCAATCACTCCCAACCACCACCACTTCCCTATGTTTCATATCCAAATCCATCACCCCGAGAATCAAAGGTTCGCCTCAAGGCAACAGTAAATAAACTTTAAACAACCATTCGACAACTGGAGCAAGCAGTGATTTAATTAGCTTCTAGATGCGCGAACATTCAAGGACCAACCACAGCCCCATGTGGATAATCTAATGACGAGCGTAGCATGAAGGAAATACTAGAAACTCCAGTGGACAAGACATAGAATGAATTCATACTAGAACAAGTAGAAGAAGCCGTCATTGTATAAGAAGAAGAGTTGGTTGAAGATCTAGGAGACGCAGAACCTCCATGGGAATCCAGAACTAAAGAGAAATCCGTCAAGGACATTATAGTTAATGCTAAGGAGGATAGCGCACAATCCCCAAGTCAAGTCATTTATGAAGAATCAGACGGAATAATCCGAGAAGCAAATTCTCTTAGTAATGAACTTGCATCTGCAAGTGAGTTCTCTGAGATTGACGAATCTTTCCCAAATGAATACGAGGATGATGCAGAGGTAGATTTCTCTCAACTTCCAATCTATGACTCAAGTGATGAGGAAGACATAGAAGACTTTGACCAGGGTGATGATGCGTTTGAAGACCCTTGCAAAGAAGTGGAGGAATTCACAGAAGATTACCAGGGAGCAGAACTTATAGAACCACCAGAAACACCTTTCCCAAGGCCATTACCACCCAATACAAGCTTCAAGTGGGTACAATCCTTAACTTTTAACTTTACTTATTCACTTGAATATGGTTTACTTGAAACAGATGGCCAGCTTAGAGCTCTCTGCGGCTTTAAGAGTAAGAGGAAAGTGGCTCGTGCTAAGAGCTGGTGCACAAGGTTCAATAAGGTTCCACGCTCCAACTCGAAGTGCACGGATTGGCATCAAAATCAATCGAATGGATCTCGGAAAACGTTTGGTTACCATGGTGAGAATTTACTTTTTAAACCGCCCAGATGGAAACATGGAGATCAAGACGGAGGCGGATTTAAAAACAAGGCTTGGGATCCTTGAATCTATTCAGACATTCGTCACCCCGGGAGCCTGAAAATCTGTTTGAAGCTGCTCAGAAGCTTTACATGCCTAGTTTGGGACCCCAGAGGCTATTGGCATTCCAAGCACTGGTGGAGATTTCTGAATGAATTTAAACACAAGCCACCATAACAGGAAGCTCTTCAAATGTCCAACTTAAGGACTTTAACTAAAAGTGCTAGGTGGGAGACAACCCACCGTGGTATGATCGTTTCTTTTGCAATTTTAATTTTATTTAGTTTTGTTTGTTTTTGAATTTTATTTTATTTTATTGAACCTGGAATCATGCATAGCATTCACATTAAGCACTGCATTCTGCATATTGCATTCCGCATTCTGCATATAAAAAAAATAAAAAATAAAAAATAAAAAAAAAAATAAAAAATAAAAAAAAGGGTGCGCGACGCGACCGTTTGCCCCATGCGATCACGTCAAATGGCGAACTAGACTTCCCACGCGACCGCGTCATCCACGCGGCCGCGTGACATGGAAATCGGCGTAAGGATCCAACGTCCAGAGAGTTGGGCTGGAATCGTGCGGCCATTGTGCGTCTAGCACAAAATGGCCCACGCGATCGCATCACTTGCACACAATCAATCTCACGCGACCGCGTGAGCGACGCGACCGCGTCGCATGGATTGCACGAACACCACCAAAGAGACAGAGAGTTGCGCTGAAATGACGCTGGATTCGTGCGTTTAGCACAAATTCCAGCGATGCGATCGGCTGCCCCATGCGATCGCGTCATTTACTCTTTTCGCCCTCCGCGCGATCGCGTCATCCACACGATCGCATCAACCACCTTTTTCGCTCCAGCCACGCGGCCGCGTTGAACTGCTTGATTGCTGTTTATTTTCTGGGAAAGTCCTATTTTAGCCGGAATGCTGCCCAAATTTCTGTAAAATATCTCTATTCATGTCTTGGTTTTGGCATTTTCACCTGTGCTTTCCAAAATTTCACCAAACCAATTCATGAATGCTTAGGCACATATTCTTATTTTTTTGATCTCCTGGTTCATAAATCGCAATTTTGATGTTTGATTCCTATTTTTGCTTTCTTTATCTCTATTTGAATCATCATCAAACTATTTTACTCGTTTGAATATGAGTTACCTATAGCTTCTACCTGTGATTACTTGTTACTTGGACTATTTTCATTATGCCTCTTACTTTAACCCATTTTTCACTAACCCACTAATTTTAACTCTAACCAACCTAACCTTTTCAAAACTTCTTTTTTTGCTTTTCTTTCACTTTTTTTTAACATTATAACCAAGGCATGATGTTAATTTTTCTATTTAACTTGCATTCAATTACATTTTGGATTGTGATTTCTTCTTTTCAGAATTTTCACTCCTATACAATCCTAAATGCACATATTACCTAGCTCATATTCATTATCCTATTGCTCCTTTGCCACTTTGTATTTTCTTTGATTATTTGCCTATTTGCCTTCCTATTTTTATTATATCCTGGTTTTCTGTTTTTCAGGATGTCAGATTCACAGAGAAGGGGAAAAGGCAAGGCCACTTCCGGCAAAAGAAAACGAGGCGAAGCCTCCGTGTCTATCATCGATCTCATGCATGATGCCTCCTTGCGGGAGAAAGCCTTTACCCCGCAGGAGAAGGCCGACCAGCTACTTCCCGCCACAGACCCAGTAAAGTTTGCAAACCGATACTGTGATCTGAAGTATCCGGTGTTTGCAAACTTGATGAGTATTTTGGTGGAAAAATGAATTTCTCCCAAAACACACAAATCTAACCGGCAAGTGTACCGGGTCACATCAAGTAGTAATAACTCACTTAGAGTGAGGTCGATCCCACAGGGATTGATGGATCAAGCAACTTTAGTGGGTGATTAGTTTAGTCAAGCTAACATTGAGTGAATTGTGTGAAGTTGAGCAACAGAAGGTAAAAATTGCAGGGAAATTAAAGTTGCAGAATGTAAATGAGCAGAAGCTTAAAGAGCAAGAAATGTAATTTGCAGAAACTTAAATAGCAAGAAATGTAAATTGCATGAAATGTAAAGGGGAGAGGGTGCTGGAAATTAAAGAGAGCAATAGATCAAAGCTTAGATGAAATTTGTCTTGCAGGAAAGAAAAGTGTAGCAGAGACTTGTAGAAACTGAGATTTCAGAAAACTAAATTCAAAATTAGAAAATGATAATTGCAGAAAAGTGTATCAAAGGGGACTTTGTATTCTACCCTACTCCTCATGCTCTAGCAGAGCCAGCCCCCCTCGCAAATATGAAAATGATGCCTTATATAGGCTTTACAAAATGGAAATGAAAATGAAATTAAAAACAAATTACAATTAAATGAAATTCCTATTTTATCTATTTCTTGTGCCTTTGAGTGATGATCATGGGCCCTTGCTCTTGATGTAATTGGGTTGATAGAGGCCTTGGTTGATTGCTCTTGGGGTTTGAAGAGGATCCGAAGTGAACCGGGTTTGAAATTGCAAAAGCTTGAGTAAAAGTTTGAGTAAAAGTTTGAGGCAAACTTTTACTCTAACTTTTCATATCAGCCCTCATATTTTGCTGATACCAACGTTGGGGCAAAAGTTTGGGGTCTAACTTTTGCTCCAACGTTCCCTTATGCACATTTATGGCGCCAACTTTGTCCTCTTGTCATGTTGCCAATTTTATGCACAATATAGACTATCATATATGGTTGGAAAGCTCTAAATGTCAGATTTCTAACCCACTTGGAATCACTTCAATTGGACATCTACAACTCAAGTTATGATCATTTGAAGAGGGCATGGTTGCTGGCTTTGGTGTGCAGCGTTTGAGGTAAAGTTTGCCTCAAACGTTGGCGAAAACGCCAGTTATGGAGGCTCAAACGTATTGTTCACCCCATACTATTATACATTACATGGTTGATTAAATCAAAGGAAACATGAAAATCTACCAAATTGGCTTGCTTTTGGCTCAAGAAAGTGCAATATTCCTATTGAAAACAAAGGAAAAAGCATAGAAAAACATGACATGGTGACATGTCATCAAAACTCCAGGAACCTATACCTGGAGCGGACTTTGAAGATCCCAGAAGAACTCCAGCTATATACCTCTGATCAGATCAAACAAAGAGGCTGGTTCTTTCTGGAGAGACCTTTGACTGAGGTTAATGCATCTTGGGTTAGGGAATTCTGCTACAACTACTTCAAAACTTCCCTAGATGCAGTGAACCTCAGAGGGAAGAAAATTCTGGTTACTGAGGAGGCAATAGAGGAGGTTCTGAAGCTTCTGCCTAAGACTGATCAGACAGATGGCTATCAAAAAGCTGAGGAGGATATGCGCTATATGCAATTTGACTGGGATGCAGTCAAGGCCCGGATTGCCCTTGACCCGTCAGTTCCTTGGATCATGGGTCAGAACACCACCATGCCCAAAGGGATCAAGCGGATTTACCTGAACGATGAGGCTCGGCTATGGCATCAGATATTCAGCAACTACATTATGCCGAGTACTCACAAGACTGAGATATCAGCCGCTATGATCACCCTCTTATGGTGTGTGATGGAGGGTAAGGACCTATACCTGCCACGCTTTATCTGGCACTACATGGCCAGGGTCCACGTCCGCGACACTCTTCCCTTTCCCTATCTGGTTACACAGCTGGGCCGTCGAGCTGACGTGCCATGGGAGGATGTTGATGAGAGGCCACCTGCTGCAGAGTGCAAGAAGCTTATCCCACACAGCAGGAACTTCCTGGCCTTGGGCTACAGACCTCCATTCCTGACTGGCACTGCTGCTGATACAGCTACACCATCTGCCGGTCCCTCTTCCTCCACTACTGCACCATCCACCCCTGCCACCACCACTGCACCTCCACCTGCCACAGAGCCTGTCTATCATCTGGTGCACCGCTTGTTTCGACGACTTGACCAGATGGAGCGTTGCAACAAGCGACGCTATGAGCACCTGAAGCTGATGATACGATCCGGCGACATCCCCTCCGAGCCTGACACACCATCCGAGGCATCTGAGGAGGAGGCGGATGCGCCCGAGGCAGAGACCCATCCCCAGGCAGACACCGAGCAGGCGGCACCACAGGCAGAGGTCCCACATCAGATCCAGGCTGCAGACCCTGAGATTCCTATTCAGACAGCCCCTCCTCTACAGCAGCCAGACCCCCAGCCAGCCACCACAGAGACACCAGCTACCATCCCTTCTAGTGATGACACCCCCTTTACACCCTGCTTGAGTGAGCATCAGGGACGATGCTTCATTTTAAGTGTGGGGAGGTCGCCATCTCTGGCGTATTATTTTGGTGAACCACTACAGACTTTTTTTCTTTTATTTTGGATATTTTTCTGTATTTTTCTCTTTATTTTTATTTTTATTTTCTGATTCTTTATACATTGCTACTGTTTATGTATTTTTACTCTATTTCTGCATTTTTCATTTTTAGTTCATATTTTAGCCACTTAGTTGCAATTCTAACTTATTAGTTATAGAAATTGTGGATTGATTAGTATAGTTTACCCTTTTTAGCATAAGATAGCTTAGTTAAAATTAAAAAGAAAATGGAAGTAAACTAGAGACTTTAACAGAATCAAAACAACCCACACCTTGTATATATAGCATTACATGTTAGTTAACAACACTTCATCAAGGAGAAGCACTAGAACTTTAAAGCCATTTAATATAAGTTTTACATTGAGAATAATGAGAATTTTTAACTAAACCTGCATGACATACATAAGTGATAAATGATTTTTGAGCTAGAGAACACATAGCCTGTGAGTTTTTATATTCTGATGTTCTTTACTTTGTTTTAATCTATATGTCCAATTATAGAATATAGAATATAGAATATAGATACATACTAAAAGAATGATTGAGGCCATCATTTGATTTTAGCTCACTTATCCCAAAATAGCCTACCTTTTACATCACCCTTGATAACCTCCTTGAGCCTTTAAATGCCCTTTTTATTCTATTAGCTACATTACTAGCCTTAAGCAAAAAAACAAAATAAAATCCCAAGTTGAATCCTTGGTTAGCTTAAGATAGAAAATTATGAATAGTTTAAAATGTGGGAAACCTATTGGGAACATGGATGATAGAAACAAGAGGTAGAAAAATTGAAAAGAATAAAAATAACTCAAAATAAGAAATTTTGGGAGGCATGCTCATGAGAAATCAAAGTGATTAAATTACCATGCGCATTAAAAAAAATTTATTTTTCAATATTTAATAAAGGGGATACAAAAGAATTCCCCAAATGCAAAAATAAAAGCAATGCACATGGAATAAGAATAAAAGTTGAAACATGAGCATGTAACATCCAAAAGTGGGAAAAAAATGGGAAAATACGTAAAGAAGTTTTGTTTTACTAAGTATGTATGTTAGGTGAGATCTTAGTCTAATTAATGATTCATTTATTAGCTCACTTAGCCTTATACATATATCCTTACCTTTGCCTTGGCCCTATTACAACCTTAATTAAATACCTCATGATTTTTGGTATGACTGTATTCTATAATTGTTGATTGGTTAGATGAAGAACAAAGTTATAGAAAGGAAGAATAAAAAGAGGAATAGAGTGATTAACCCAATAAACACTGAGTGACTAGAGAGTAAACACAAAATCCAGTGAGGGTTCAATAGCTCATTAACATTTATCTCTATTTGAATTATCTAATTGTCTTGTAAGTTCATAAAATGCTTTTTTCTCCCATCTCAATTGTAAAAGTGCTTATTGAATATCTAAGGCTTGGCTATATATATATATATATATATATATATATATATATATATATATGACTCCTTGAGGATGTGAATTAATTTAACTACCTGTAAGCTTTATATATGAGTGAATAAATTAGAATTGCATGATGCATTTAGGTAGTTGCATTTAGATTAGATTGCATTGCATGACATCCCATCACTTTAACCTTACTTATTACCTTGGATTTAGCATGAGGACATGCTATTATTCAAGTGTGGGGAGGTTGATAAACCCATATTTTATGATGTATTTTGTGCCTAATTTGAGAGATTTATTCAATCCTTCACCCACTTATTCATATTAATTCCATGGTTTTACTTCTCCTTCCTTATTATGTGATGTATATGAAAAACATGTTTCCTATGCTTTTAAATTAATTATTTTAATCACCTTTAATTCCATTCGATGCCGTGATCAGTGTGTTGAGAAGTTTCAGATCTTCTAAGGTAGGAATGATTCAAAGGATGGAAAAGAAACATACAAGAATGGAAGGAAAGCACAAAACAGAGTCCTTGAAGAAACTGGCATCCACGCGATCGCATGGACGACGCGATCGCATGCCAAGCGCGAAGAAGCAGCGACGTGGCCGCATGACTGACGCGACCGCGCGCCTTAAGCAGAACGCACATGACGCGGTCGCATGACTGACGCGACCGCGTGGCAAGAAAAGCTCCGAATGACGCGACCGCGTGACCCACGCGGACGCGTGACAGAGGCCACGCACCAGAAATTGTAGAAAATGCTCCCAGCGATTTCTGAAGCCCTTTTTGGCCCAAATCCAAGTCCAGAAGGCATAGACCAGGGGTTATGAAGTGAGGGAATGCATCCATTCAGGGGGAGCTCACCAATTATTACTTTCCATGAATTAGATTTAGTTTAGAGAGAGATTCTCTCTCTCTTTAGGATTAGGATTTAGATTTAGGATTTTTTCATTGACTTTCAGGATTATCTATTTTGATCAGCTTCTATATTCCTTTTATTTACTTTTGCAAGATACTTTGTGAATCCTTTCATGTTACAGATTACTCTTTTATTAATGTTATTTGAGGTATTTCAGTTAAAATATCAATTACTCTTATTCATGCTATTGTCGCTTTTACTCTGAAGACATTTTTATTCGAAGTAGATTTATTTTTCTCCTTTTGGTCTTGGTTAAGAAATCAGTAGCTCAGGAGTTGTCAAACTCAACGTGATTGATAATTGTTATCTTTGTTAATTGAATTGAACTTTCATAATCCCATTCTTTTCTTAGGAAATAAATAGGATTTGAAGATCAAACCAATTAATTCATTGACCTTCCTTTATCTTAGTAAAGGTTAACAAAGTGGAATTAAGATTCAACCATCATCATCATTGATAAGGATAGCTAGGATAGGACCTCCAATTTCTCATACCTTGTCAAAAGTTTATTTTACAGTTATTTATCTATTTTTAATTGCCATTTAATTTACTCGTCATTAAATTACTTGTTCCTCCTTCTTGAAACCCCAATTCTACAATCTTCATAACCAATAATAAGGGGAAGATGGTAGTTAGTGTAGAATTCTTCCACCCAAGAGAGGTTGATTTCCCTTGGTTTCCTCAAGAGAAACTCCCATCCTCAATGTGGGGAAAAATATAAGGAGCAACCTTGTCCGGCGGAGCGAGTAGATGCTCAGGATGATAGTTCCTTACGGCTATGGAGGGGAACATAAGTTCACAAAAGTGGTTGGGGAACCTTGAAGAATCTTTCGCCGGTTTGCCCTTTTTATTCAAATCAATAGGAGCGGGTGTCTTTCCTTTCTTAGATAGGGGTTTGGCTCCTAATGAAGAGCGCACCTTAGAGTTTGACCTTTGGGGTGCCCTTTTTGCAGCCGGTTTCCTCGAAGCTATCTCCTTGCCTTTCTTGGTGGCCATCCTAAAAAGGAAAGGAAGGAAGGAAAACATTAAACCCAATAATAAATTTGACAAAAACATGCAAGTGACTTGTAGTGCCCATGGTGAATGTAAAAGCAAGGGTCATAACACTTGGCATGGGATGCAAGAGGAAGTAAAGCATGCAATGGCATGAGAAGAGTGATCTCAAGCATCCATAATAAAGAGCAAGTCATGTTCAATCAATATCTAATTGGCAAGTATGAACTTGAGGCACACAAATTAGACTTAATGCATTTGAGAGAAAGCAAGTGAATGAGGAGGGAGCACCAATTTGAAAATCTTCGACTAAAATGAACCAAAATGGTATGTGTGCATTTTCTCGAACACTTGGCGTGCAATAATCAAGTAATGAGCCATTATGAGATACTAAACCAATTCAAAGCCCAAAATTGAACATCAATCATCACATAAACAACACACAATGGCAAAGATAAAGAATGACAAAAGATCTATTAATACAAATTAAGCTCAACTTCAACATCCATGGAGAAATAAAGAAAAAGGAAAAGTAAGCAAATAAGAAGTAAGAAACATCATCATGCAAGTGAAAGAGAAACTAAGTAAAGTAATAAGAAGTATCTAACTAGAAGAAATAATGCAAGAGAAAATAAAGAAGAGAAGTAGAAGAAGTGAAACCTTGAAAAGTATGAAGGATCAAGGTTGAATCTTCTTTTGTGAAGATGAGAAAGAAAATAGGAGAAGTGTAATGGCACCCGAAAAGGTGGTTGTCGCCGGTGAGTGGCCGGAGACAGTGGTGGTGGATTATGGAGGAAGAAGAAGAAGAGGAGGGAAATGATGGAGGAAGAAGGAAAAGAAACTAAGAAAGAAAAGGGGTTGAGATAAAGAAAAACAGGGCAAGGCGCGAAGGTATTAAACTGACTCGCGCAACCGGCGCGCGTGCGCAAGGTGCGCTGGCGCGTCGGTGAGGGTGCTAGCAGAGGACGCGTGCACGTCAGTGGCGCGCGCACGCGAGGGAAGTTGTGCCTCAGGCACAGAAATGGCACAAAGTTGGCTCAAGTCTCTGGTTTTTGTACCAGAGTGAGTCAGTGAGGCAGGCGCGCGGACGCGCACCTTGCGTAGACGCGTGCTTGAGGTATTTCGCAACTGGCGCGGATGCGCACAACGCGTGGACGCGTCAGTTTTGGCACAAGGTTGACCCAATTGTGGCACAGCTCTCTGGTTTTTGTACCAAAGAATCCACATATCTCCATCGGCGCGCGCGCGCACCGTGCACTAGTGCGTCGATGGTTAAATTGCAAGGGTGCGCGCAGGCGGCATGTACGCGAATGCGTGGGCGCCTGGCGCGAGTTGGACACAAAGTGGGCATGACTCTCGGGTATTTGGCCCAAGAATGGAATTTCGCCACCGACGCGCGCGCGCACTGTACGCTGGCGCGTCGGTGCCCTGCTTCAAAGAAAAATTTTTGTTTTCTTTATCTTTTTCACATCCTATCTATATGAACATTCTACCTATCCAACAAAATCAACAAAGCTAGCATTTCTATGCATTCAATCAATCATCAAAAGATCACAAAATTCACAAGAAACTAAAGAATGCAAACAAGATGGTATAAACAAGGAAGATCTTACCACGCTGGGGTGCCTCCCACCAAGCACTTTTCTTTAACGTCCTTAAGTTGGACGGTCCTTTTGTTAAGCTTCCTCTCTTCTTGGTGCATCCTCCAATATGTACACCTCTAGCTCTTTTGGGGGCTTGCACCCATGGTACTTCTTCACTCTATGTCCATTCACTTTGAAAGTTGCTTCACTCTTAGGATCAAACAATTCCACCACTCCGTAGGGCTTCATCTCCTTCACCTTGAAAGGTCCTTCCCATCTAGAGCGGAGCTTGCCAGGCATAAATCGGAGCCTTGAGTTGTAGAGGAGGACCTCATCACCTTCTTGAAAGTCCTTCTTCCGGATGTGATGGTCATGGAATGCTTTAGTCTTTTCCTTGTAGATTTGGGCATTCTCATATGACTCGTTCCTCAAACACTCAAGCTCCTCTAGTTGTAATTTCCTAGCTTCACCCGCCTTGGCTAAATCCATGTTGCACTGCTTTACCGCCCAATAGGCTTGATGCTCAATCTCCACCGGGAGATGGCATGCCTTACCATAGACGATCCGGAAATGACTCATCCCTATCGGAGTCTCGTAGGCCGTTCTATACGCCCATAGTGCATCTTCTAACTGGAGGCTCCAATCCTTTCTTTGCGGATTGACCACTTTCTCCAAGATTCACTTGATTTCCCGGTTGGACACTTCCGCTTGTCCATTTGTTTGCAGATGATAAGCAGTAACAACCTTATGTGACACTCCATAGCGCTTGAGCAATGCTTCTACCTTCCTGTTACAAAAGTGGGATCCTTGGTCGCTCACGATTGCTCGTGGCGACCCATAACGGCATAGAATGTGACTCCTAATGAAAGACACAACGGCATTAGCGTCGTCAAGGTGGGTAGGTATGGCCTCTACCCACTTTGATACGTAGTCAACCGCTAACAGAATATACAGATACCCACTAGAGTTGGGAAACGGTCCCATAAAGTCAATGCCCCATACATCAAATATTTCACAGAACAATATAGGTTGTTGAGGCATTTCATCCTCTTGGGATGCGTTTCCTGACTTCTGACACTGATGGCAAGACACACATAACCGGTTAGCATCCTTGAATAAGGTTGGCCACCAAAATCCATAATCCAACACTTTTTTAGCGGTCCTTTGTGGGCCAAAGTGGCCACCACATTCGGACGAATGATAAGCTTCAAGAATTGGTTGGAATTCAGACTCCGGGACACATCTTCGAATTACTTGGTCCACACCCCTCTTCCACAAGTGAGAGTCATCATAAATATAGTATTCGGAATCACTCCTCAACTTGTTCCTTTGGTTTTTCAAAAATTTGGGAGGGAAGATTTTCGCAACCAAGTAGTTCGCCATTGAGGCAAACCAAGGAAAGCTATCCGACACAGCATGCAAACTATCCAATGGGAATGAGTCATTGATTGAAAATGGATCAATTTTTAAATTTTCAATGCGGCTTAAATGATCCACAACCAGGTTCTGAGATCCACTCCGGTCCCTAATCTCAATGTCGAATTCTTGCAAAAGCAAGATCCAACGTATGAGTCTAGGCTTTGACTCATTCTTTGTCAATAAGTACTTTAAAGCTGCATGATCCGTGTATACCACTATCTTTGAACCTAGAAAATAAGATCTGAATTTATCCAAAGCATGAACAATAGCTAGGAGTTCTTTTTCAGAAGTGGTATAGTTGGATTGTGCTGCAACTAGTGTCTTAGAAGAGTAAGCAATGACATAAGGGAGTTTACCATCGCGCTGTGCAAGCGTGGCACCTACAGCATGGTTTGACGCATCGCACATTATCTCAAATGGCAACGTCCAGTTGGAGCCTCGCACAGTTGGTGCCGTGGTAAGAACTCTCCTTAGCTCTTCAAAAGCTTTTACACATTCACTATCAAACTCAAAATCCACATCTTTTTGGAGTAGGCGTGACAATGACAAAGCAATCTTGTTGAAGTCCGTGATAAAGCTCCTATAAAATCCTGCATGTCCCAAAAACGAGTGGACCTCCCTCACGGATGAGGGGTGAGGCAAAGTGGTGATAACTTCGACCTTGGCCGGGTCTATAGAAATGCCTTCATGAGATACTACATGTCCTAACACTATACCTTGTTGTACCATAAAGTGACATTTTTTAAAATTTAAGACGAGGTTAGTGTCAACATATCTAGCTAGGACTTTGGCCAAGCTCTCTAAAAAATAATCAAACGAAGTACCATAAATGCTGAAGTCGTCCATAAAGACTTCTAGACAATTCTCCATTAGATCGGAGAAGACACTCGTCATGCACCGCTGAAAAGTAGCGGTTGCGTTACATAGTCCAAATGGCATCCTTTTATAGGCGAAGGTGCCAAACGGACAAGTAAACGTGGTCTTCTCCTGATCTTCAGGAGCAATATGTATCTGGAAGTAGCCAGTAAATCCATCAAGAAAGCAGTAGTGAGATTTACCTGCCAAGCGGTCTAGCATCTGATCAATGAAGGGTAAGGGGTAATAGTCCTTCCGTGTAGCGGCGTTCAATCTTCTGTAGTCAATACATACTCGCCATGCATTTTGTACTCTTTTAGTGACCAATTCACCGTTGTCCTTCTTGACCATTGTGATGCCCGACTTCTTGGGGACAACCTAAACCGGGCTCACCGACTCACTGTCGGAGATTAGGTATATGATACCCGCATCCAGTAATCGGGTGACCTCTTTCTTCACTACATCGAGGATGGTTGGGTTGAGCCTCCTTTGCGGTTGCCTAACCGGCTTAGCTCCATCTTGGAGAAATATCCTATGCATGCACTTGCGGGGGGTCGATTCCCACAATATCCGCTAGGCTCCATCCTATTGCTTTCTTGTACTTTCTTAGAACATCTAGGAGCTTTCCCTCTTCTTCACTTGAGAGCTCACTAGCAATAATGATAGAAACCTTGGTTATCCTCTAAGAAAGCATACTTCAAATGAGATGGAAGGGGCTTCAATTCACTTTTTGTCTCAAGATGAGGTCCCTTTTCATCAAGCTCATGGGACTCATTCTTGACAACTTTCTCATGTTCATCTTCTTGGTCATCCGTCTCCTCAACAATGGGGTAGCACAACTTGTCATGGTCTTCTTCTTGCACTTCCGCTACCACTTCATCAATCACATCACATCGGAGCACGGAATGTTCTTCGAGAAGATGTTTCATGGCTTCCTCTAAATTGAACTTGATAATCTTATCTCCAACCCCAAAGGAATATATACTACTCCTTCTTCCTCATGCCTTTTGTCTACCACCTCTTCTTCATGTGGAGCTTCAACAACTACCTCTTCCTCATAAATTTCTCCCATGACCCTTGGAGGTATCTCCTCTAATGTAGTCCCTGACCGTAGAGTGATGGCATTGAGACCGCCTCTTGGGTTTGGTTGGGGTTGGGATGGAAGGTTAGAGGAACTTGAGGGTTGGTTGGTGTTGTTATTGGGGGTTAGGGTTGGCTTGACATGTTCATCTTTGAAAGCATGTTGATGAGGTTGGCCAATTGAGTATTCAAGGCCTCGAATTGAGCCTTGTTGCTCTCATCTCGTTTTTCCATGGCGGTTCTAAGCTCATCAACTTGATTGTTGGAAGATGGAGGGGTTTGGTTTTGGTTTTGTTGTTTATGGTATGGTGCTTGGTACTTGGTGTAGTTGTTTTGGTTTTGGTTGGAGTGGCCTTGGTTGGCTTGGTAGTTGGTGTTGTTATGGTGATATTGGGATGAAGATTGGTTGTTGTTGTGATGAGAAGAAGAGATGTTCCACCTTCGGTTTTGATTGCTTCCTTGTGCATTATCTCTCCACCCTTGATGTTGATTACCACCTTGATGGTAGTTGTTTTGACCTTGAGGAGGGTAGGGTGGACGGTTGTTGTAATTCACATTGGCTACCACAAGAGCATGTTCCTCTTGAATTTGATGGCATTGGTCGGTGTAATCTGTGGTGCTAGAGCACAAACCAAAAATCCTAAGAGGGCCTTCAAGTTGAGCAACCGGAGGTGGGGCTTGGTTGACTTGGATGGAGTAGTATTCCTTTTGATCCCTTTGGATTTGTGTAAGGATGGTGGTCATATCCCCAAGTGCTTTGGATAGACTTGATTCGGAAGGGGATGGTTCTACCACACCCTTGAGAGGATTACTTCTCACCCTTGTGTGTTGTGTAGCTTCGGCAACATCCTTTATCAAATTCTAAGCTTCTCCCTCTGTCTTATTTTTCGAAAGGGAACCGCCACTAGAAGCGGTGAGCAATCTTCTATCTTCCGCACAAAGACCTCCGGTAAAGTAGCTAATGAGCAAGTGAATGGTCATTCCGTGGTGTGAACATGTCTCCAATAGCCTCTTGAACCGAGACCAATATTCGTACAAACTCTCTTGGTCTCTTTGCATTATACCCGAAATCTCTTTCCGGATGTAGTCGGTCTTCTCCGGTGGGAAGAACTTATCAAGAAACTCTCTTCTCAAGAATCCTAATTAGTCACAATCTCATCCGGTAGCGAATAGAACCATGTCTTTGCTTGCGCTTCAAGAGAGAAAGGGAAGGCAAAAACCATGATAGCTACCTCATCGGCTCCATGCCTTCGAGCCGTAGAACAAGCAACTTGAAAATCTTTCAAATGTCGGATGGGGTCTTGACCCGGCAACCCATGATACTTAGGAAGTATATTTATCAAGCTACTCTTCAGCTCAAAGTTCGGATAGAGGTTAGGATACCTTGCTTGCAACGATTGAAGTATGATATCCGGAGCTCCTTGCTCATGAAAAGTGATCCGGCGTGGCTCCGCCATGTGTGGCTCACCTGTAGGATGCAAAGATGTATTAGCAGTGTCAACAGAAGAATAGGAAGTAGAGGACTCCAAGTCACTCTCGGTGACGTCTAGTGATTCAGTATTTTCCTCAAGAGAGGCCGAAGTACTAGGCGTATAGTCCAACCGCCGTCTAGCTTGCCGAGTGTGTAACAAAGTTCTTTCAATCTCGGGATTAAAATTGGCTAAGCTAGAATTCGGTTGAGACCGAGTCATCAAACTTGAAAGTCATAGCACAAATGCAAAAGAAATCTAAATTATAGCTAAGTATTGGAAGAAGTAAAATATCTACAATATTCACATATTCACATAACCAATATCAAGGCACATGTTGCAACCATTCCCCGGCAACGGCGCCAAAAATTTGACGAACGATTGTCCCCAAGGGTGTATTGGTAAAGATTTTCTTCAGTAAAATTGCGTTGCAAGTATAGCTCTACCAACAACAATCCTCGGGTGTCAAATTTAGAAGAGGGATTTGGTAGTCACAAGTTCAACCCCAATAGAAATAACCGAAGTATTCAAACCTTGGGTCATCTCAAAAGGAATGGGCAAACATATGGTTCAACATTAGTTAGAAATCCGGGTTTGTGAGTTATGAGCATGAAAATAAATGGGAATCTTAACAAGCAAGTAATCTTAAATTGCAACATACTAATTCAATTAACTAAGCAAAACATGAGCAATTCCAATGAATAAGTAACATTCCACTTAATTCTATTATAAACCAAACAAGTAACTATAACTAAAGCAAATAATTGAGAAAGTTGGTTTTCAAATATGAATAATAAAAACAACTCTTGGCTAGGCATGGGAATTGGGATCACCATCCTTGTCTAACAACCATATGTTGACAATTATAAGGAACCAAGCTCATTAAGTCTACCCTCAATGTCTTAAGTACGTGATATCTACTCCTAGACTTGAAGTACGTCAAATGGCTTTGATCACATCAACCCATAAGTCCCAACCTACCTACTAATTAGATTAGTAGTGGGTTGGCGTCAATGAGTATCAAATTGACCACCAAGGGCTCCCAAATCATCAAATCCATTAGACCCAATGACTCAAGTTTACCCAATTCCCTTAACCTAGGCCAAGAGTAAAGAAAACTACTCCATAATCAAAGTAAACAATTCATCGAACACATGGTAAGCATTAACAAAAGACATGTTCAAAATAACAATTAAATTGGAATCTACAAATACCCACTAACAATTATCAACATACAATCATCAAAACAACAAGACTAAACATAGAAATCATCAATGTAATATCAACAAGTCAATAATCAGAACATTCATGAAATGGGTATAAAATGACAAGTAACAAGGATTCATAAACTATCACAAGATATAAGCAAAATTGTAGCAAGGAATTCAAATTGAACAATTAAAACTAGCAATTAACAAGATCCAATTCATAAATCAACAAGGGAAGATCAGATTAAAACTAGATCTAGAGAGTAACAAGGGTTTCTCTCTCTAGAATCACCCAAGAACCCAAAAACTAGCTAAAAATTATGTCCTAGTGTAAAATGATTGATCCCCCCTTTCTTCTAGCATCCTTGGGTCTTTTCCATGCAGAAACAACTTGGAATTGGGCCTCATGAGCCTTAGAAATTGCCAGGCACGATTTCCTTTAATGAGGTCACGTGCAGCTTCCCACGCGTGCGCGCCATGTGTGCGTGCGCACCGATTGCTTTTGCGACCCACGCATGCGTGCCAAGCATGCATGCACGTCGATAGGAATCTTCTGATCTGCGCGGATGCGTCCATCCTTGCGCGCCCCTTCCAGCCAACCTCATCCACGCGTGCGCGTGGAGTGCGTGGGCGCGCCAATGCTGCTTTTTCCAAGATCTCAATTCTTCATGTTCCTCCCTTTTTGTACATGCTTTCTCCCTCTCTTCTAAGTCATTCCTACCCTATAACTCCTGAAATTACTCAACAAATACATCACGGCATCGAATGGCAATAGAAGAGGATTAAAATAAGGCAATTTTAAGGCAAAATAAGCATGTTTTCCATCATGGAGCAATATTGGGAAGTGATCACAAAACCATGCATTTCTTCCGAATTAGTGTGAGAAATGTTGATAAAATTCCCCAAAATAAGCACAAGATAAACCACAAAATAGGGGTTTATCACTTTCCCATTTACAATTAAGTCAATTATGTTTCTGCACTTTACATTATTGCCATTTCTTTTTCTGCACTTCACTGCTTTTATTTACCTTTGAGTCATTTATGTTTCTGCCCATTTATAATTCTGCAATCACAATCTCTTTTGTTTAGCTTGACTAATTCACCAATTGATTAAAATTGCTCAAATCTACCAATCTATGTGGATACGATCCCACTCCACTGTGGGTTATTACTTGACGATAATTTTGGTGCGCTTGCCAAAAGAACGGATTCATCAATTTTTGTATGGGGAGTGAATTCTGTTCATAAAGTTTTATGGCGACGTTGACGGTGATTGGTTTGATTTTGACAATGACTAAATTGATTGGAGAACTAGATTAAGCAATTTAATTACCTTGCTATTTTTTTTACTCTTTCAATTTTTCTTGCTATTCTGTTTTCTTTTTTACTTTGATTAATTTTGTCATTCATTGTTCATATTTCCATTCTTCTAACTGTTTGATTAATTGCATCAACCAAGCTAACAACTAATATTGACAAGAGTGATTTCTTCACTTGCCCTCTGCTTGCCGTTTGTTGAATGTATGACAGGTAGAAGGGAAAAAACTTTATCCTTCTTCGATAGTGAACCTGAGAGGACCCTCCTGAGATTAAGGAAAGAGGCAATAGGCAAAGGCATAGTTGGAGAGGAAGTAGTAGAGGAAGATCTGAGAACCACTATAGAGGAAGAGGTATATAACAATGTTGGAGAGGATACTGGCAATCATGTTGGACAAGAGAGGAGAGTCTTAGGCTCCTACATCAACCTAAATCTAGGAAACTGTGGCAGTAGCATTCTGAAGCCAACAATCCATGCTAACAATTTTGAGTTGAAACCTTAACTCATCACACTTGTCCAGAATAATTGTTCATGAGGAGAAGGTGCTCAAGAGGACCCAAACCAACATCTTACTACATTCTTGAGGATCTGTGACACTGTAAAGTCCAATGGTGTACACTCTGACACCTACAAGCTACCTTTGTTCCCTTTCTCACTCAAAGATAAGGCAGCAAAGTAGCTAGAAGCATTTTCCAAGGAGAGCTTAACTACATGGGATGATGTTGTGAACAAGTTTCTAGCAAGATTCTACCCTCCACAGAGAGTTAATAGACTAAGAGCCGAGGTGCAAACTTTCAGACAGCAAGATGATGAAACACTTTATGAGGCCTGGGAGAGGTTCAAAGATTTGACAATGAAATGTCCACCGGATATATTCAATGAGTGGGTACAACTACACATCTTCTATGAAGGGCTATTATATGAGTCAAAGCAATCAATAGATCATTCTTCATGAGGCTCACTCAACAAGAAGAAAATCATTGAAGAAGCCATAGATGTCATAGAGACGATGGCTGAGAATGAGTATTTCTATGCTTCAGATAGAACTCAAAAGAGAGGAGTAATTGAGCTCAATTCCATGGATGCCTTGTTAGCCCAAAACAAAGTGATCATTGCACAACTAACAGCTTTGAACAAGAAGATGGAGAAGAATCAAGTCTCAGCCATTCAAGCCCAACCTCCTTAACAAGAAGGAGATGCACCAGAAAGAGGGAATTGGGGGGTTGTGAATGTAAGAGAGAGCAAGCAATGTAAATGGCAAGAAATTAGAGTACAAAAGGGTAACTTGGCATGCAAGAAAGTAGAAGTCAAAGCAAGTAAAAGCAATGAAGATGGCAATTGAAAGCTAAAAAGGAATCCTGGTGAGAATTGGTTAATTAAGGATTCCTATCATAGTTGTGGACCACAAACATGGTAATTATGTGTAGATTAATCCCAATTAGTCAATCCTACATCGAGAATAAGTCAATTAGGCATAATTAATTTCAATCCACGAGTCCTAATCAACTCACTAATTAACTTAGTGAAAGATTAGCGTTAGTGGAAACCAAATGAATTAACAACCCTCACACAATATGGAATGGACATCCACCACTCAAGTTCACCCAAACCACACAATTTCTCAACAAAGAGTGAGAAAAGCTATGCAAAAATCCAACCAAGCATTTTATCAAACACTTGGTGGGCATGAAAAGAAAGCATGGTAAATGACAAGAAATAATAAATGCTACAACTACCAATTGCAAGGGAAATAAAGATAGCAACTCAATAAAGCAATAAAGAGGCATGAAACATAAAATTGCATTAAATGTAAATTAAAGTAACAAGAGTGAAAATACATAAAAGTGGCAAAAATGGAGAAAGTGACAAGATAAAATAATGAAATTAAGACAATAGAATAAGGAAGGGTAGAAGAAATTAAAGTAAAACAAGAATTAAAAAGGCAAATTACAAGGAAAGTAAACTAAGAACCCTAATTTCTAGAGAGAAAGGGGAGCTTCTCTCTCTAGAAAATGAACTACATGATAAAAATCTACCCTAATTGCTCCCCCTTCAAATGGAGTGAGGCCTTGCTTAATATAGGGAGAATCAGCATCAAAAACTTCAAAACCTGGGTTCTAGAGGCCCAGAAATCGCCCCAGCGATTTCCATTAAATGAGTCACGGGCTGGGACGTGTGCGAATGCATGCACACATGCTGATTTTCCGCTTGTGCGTACGCACAGGTGGTCATGCGTACGCACACATGGTTTTGCGGTTTTTGTGCATATGCACAGGTGGTTGTGCGCACGCACACTCCAATGTGTGCTTCTCCTTTGTTTTCTTCATGTTTTCTCCCTTTGTGCATGCTTTTCCATCACTTCTCCCTTCCATATTAGCCTCGTAATCCTGAAATCACTCATCAACCACATCAAGGCATCGAATGGAATAAAAGTGAAATAAAATTTAGCTATTTTAAGGCCTAAAAAGCATGTTTTCACAATTAAGCACAAATCTAGGGAGAATTACAAAACTATGCTATTTAGAGGAATAAGTGTAGGAAAAGTTGATGAAATCCACCCAAATAGAGCAAATAAATATCATGAAATGTGGATTCATCAGCCATAGACTCAAGCATTACCTAGGAGACTCACTGGATGAGAAGAGAGTGAGCTACAACCACAGCTGAGAATGGAAGAACGTCAAGCTAGTGACGATAAAGAAGCACTAGTTGGGAGGCACCCCAACACTTTATATCCTTTTGATTTATTGCTTTCTTAGAAGTAGTTAAAAATTTGCCAATTTAGGAAGTTTAAGTTTCAGTTTAATATTTGTGTTTCATTGCCTTCTAGAGATAGATTGTAGGTGGTAGATTAGGAAGTTTTAATATCAGTTTTTGGTAGTTAGAAAAGGCTTACATTTTGTTTTCTTTTATTCTGGAAATGCAATTTGATGAATATATGTACTAATGATGAGTAATTGGACTGAGAACTAGCTAAAAAGCTAGGTTTGGTCTGGCCACTAACCCACTTAATCTAGGCTTACAACCAATTGAATGAATTAATTTAAAGAGTAAGCCCATGGATTAAGTTTGGTGTGCCCACCACCACACGAAGATCACCTAGCAAGCCCAATGCCATCCAAGTTAAAAGCATTTAATAAATTGGTGAACACATAAAAGTTGGTTTTAAATGTGTTCTGAAGGAGGTTAGGGGTGAAAGAATGCGAAAGGATGAAAATTAATTCACCCTCATAAACACATTAAAGCCCAATGATGAACCAAATTTATTATGATGCAATAGGATTAAGGTTGGTGTCCTAAAGGACACTCATCAGTTGCTATTTCATTGGTTCACACTATGAGAAATGTAAAGGGTTCTTTGTCATTACTGTTGGGGTTTTCGGTTTTATTTTTAGGAGAGAGAATAGGACCCACATGATTGATATCTCAAAAAGCAAGAATTCAAATTGTACTTGCACTTTGGAACTTAACACTTGCAAGAAGCCAAAAGGGATTAGGGTTGGCGCCTCTTCCCACGCTAGGCGCTACTTCCCAAGTGAGAAAACATTGAAGTGCTTTCACTTCCCACCATCCAGAGTACACTTTCCACCCCTATAAAAAGCCCCTCACTTTCCCACCTCCCTTCACAAAGTAAACCTCAACCTCATACACAAAAGAACCCCCACACTTTCTTCCTCTCTTCCCCTTACCTTTCTTTTCCTTTTCTTTTTCTTTTCTTGATTGGGACAATCAAGTCCTAAGTTTGGTGTTGGAGTAAAACTGTGTTTTGCTTATTCTCTTGCAATATTCCCCAACCTTCTTTAAACCTTCAAGCACCCTTTTCTCACCCCAATGGCACCACCAAGAGCCTCATCATCAAAGAAAAGAAAGGCCAAGGAACCAATTTCTGGATCCTCAAGTTCAAGATTCAATGAGTACAAGTTCCTCTCATCATTCAACCAAAACCAATTTTATGGTTGGGTGAGTGAGAGACAAATTATCCCAGAGGTTGGTTCCCAGCTGGGAAGGAACGAGCACCCTGAGATCAATAGGGGGATAAACAATAGAGGCTGGGCACTCTTGTGCAACACACTAAGGAACGTGGTGGAATGCTTGGTGAGAGAGTTCTATGCCAATGCTGTACCTCAACGTAGGCAAGCCTATGACTATCTCAGCTCTGTGAGGGAAAAGGCCATTGATTATAGCCCCTCCAACATAGAGAGGATGCTAACGGTGAATTGGACAAACTCCACCCGGAGCAACAATATTTTATGAAATCCTCAATGAGATTTGTGTGCTGAATGTGCAATGGATAAACGACAAGGATGAGAGGCCCAATCAGCTGAGAAGAAGGGATTTGAGCCCCCAAGCTAGAGGGTGGCTGGATTTTATGAGAAGGTTTCTAATTCCCACATCCAACACTTCAGAGATAACTAAAGAGAGAGCTGTGCTCATATACAGCATAATGAGAGGAGAAGGGAGCATAGAGCTCAAGGTTGGCATTCCCCAGCATCATCCAAAGGCTGTGTGATGAAGCAGGGGTAGAGAAAATTATTGATAAAGTGCTAGTAGAACAAGAAAAGCCCATAACTGCCAAGAAGATGGCCAAAGTGGTGACTGTCAACCCACTTGAGAGGAGAAGGGAGCATAGAGATCATGCTCATATACCACAAGGGCAGCCACAACAAGAGGAAGAAGTCGAAGAGCAACCACATTTCCTAGCACTCCAACCACCACCAGACCAATAATACCAACAATTTCCTGAAGGATTCAACTGGGAACAACTGCAAGGAGACGTACACCAAATGAAGGAAGACCTACATCATCTGAGAGAAGATGTCAACCAACTCAAGGATAATCAACAAAAGCAATGGGACTAAGTGAATGAGAATATACAACAACTCCAAGGAAGTATGGAACACCTGAAGGAGCAGCAAGACCAAATCAACTGGGGAGAGATGCAAGGCAGCCTAAGAATGATTTTGGAACAACAACTACATCAAATGGGGGGCCTTGCTGAGTTCAAGCATCTTTATGAAGCAAGAACTGTAGCAAGAGGGGAATATGACTGCTACGTACAAATAAAATTGACCTACTTGTGCAATACAGTAGCCAACATGAATCCCAGTTATCCTACCTATATGCAGAAGATGGAGGAACTCAGTGCAAAGCAGGAAGAAATAGCATACCAGCACAAAGAAAATGTGAAATCCTATATGAGAAGGCTAGGATTTTGGAAGCCTAAGGACAAAAAGGCACAAGAGGGATCCTTCAAGAAATATGACTCCTCCCCCTCCAAAAAGAAAGACAAAGGAAAAGGGCCAACGAACTGAAGCTGCTCAAGGTGGTTAAGTCCCATGGTTGACACTCTCTAAATTCTGAATTCTGTTTAAGTTTTCTTTATGTTTTAATTTCTGTTTGAGAATAAATAGTAATGCTAGGATAGTTTATGTTTAAAGCTTTTTTTTATGCCCTGAAGTCTTTTGTGAGTCCTTTGAAGTACAAGAAAGAAAATGCAATGTTAATTTTAAGTCTTTTCAACATCAAAAAAAGAATAGTTTGTCTCCATAAGGGTTGTTGTGAGTTGTGCAAGAACAAGGGGTAAAAGAGACTAAGACCAAGAGAGGCCATTTAAAAACTAAGAGACAAGGTGATGAGCGGATAATTTATACGCTTTTTGGCATTGTTTTTAGTATGTTTTTAGTAGGATCTAGTTACTTTTAGGGATGTATTTATTAGTTTTTATGCTAAATTCACATTTCTGGACTTTACTATGAGTTTGTGTATTTTTCTGTGTTTTCAGGTATTTTCTGGCTGAAATTGAGGGACTTGAGCAAAAATCAGATTCAGAGGTAGAAGAAGGACTGCTGATGCTGTTGGATTCTGACCTCCCTGCACTCAAAGTGGATTTTCTGGAGCTCCAGAACTCAAAATGGCGCGCTTCTAATTGAGTTGGAAAGTAGACATCCAGGGCTTTCCAGCAATATATAATAGTCCATACTTTGGCCGAGTTTAGACGATGCAAAAGGGCGTTGAACGCCAGTTCTACGCTGCAGTCTGGAGTTAAACGCCAGAAACACGTCACAAGCCAGAGTTGAACGCCAGAAACACGTTACAAACTGTCGTTCAACTCCAAGAATGACCTCTCCACGTGTACACTTCAAGCTCAGCCCAAGCACACACCAAATGGGCCCCGAAAGTGGATTTATGCATCAATTACTTACTTCTGTAAACCCTAGTAACTAGTTTAGTATAAATAGGACTTTTTACTATTGTATTTTGATCTTTGGATTATCTTATGATTTTTAGTTCATCTTTTAGATCATATTGATCACGTTTGGGGGCTGGCCATTCGGCCATGCCTGGACCTTATTACTTATGTATTTTCAATGGTAGAGTTTCTGCACTCCATAGATTAAGGTGTGGAGCTCTATTGTTCCTCATGATTTAATGCAAAGTACTACTGTTTCTCTATTCAACTCAACTTATTCCGCTTCTAAGATATTCATTCGCAATTCAATATGAATGTGATGAACGTGACAATCATCATCATTCCCATACGAACGCGTGCCTGACAACCACTTCCGTTCCACCTTAGATTGGATGATTATCTCTTGGATCTCTTAATCAGAATCTTCGTGGTATAAGCTAGATTGATGGCGGCATTCATGAGAGTCCGGAAAGTCTAAACGTTGTCTGTGGTATTCCGAGTAGGATTCAGGGATTGAATGACTGTGACGAACTTCAAACTCGCGAGTGCTGGGCGTAGTGACAGACACAAAAGGATAGTAAATCCTATTCCAGTATGATCGAGAACCTCCAGATGATTAGCCATGCAGTGACAGCGCATCGGACCATTTTCACAGAGAGGATGGGATGTAACCATTGACAACGGTGTTGCCCTTACATAAAGTTTGCCATGGAAAGGGGTAAGACTGATTGGATGAAGACAGCGGGAAAGCAGAGATTCAGAGGAACGAAATCATCTCTATACGCTTATCTGAAATTCTCACCAATGAATTACATAAGTATTTCTATCTTTATTTTCTGTTTATTTATTATTACTATTCGAAAACTCCATAACCATTTGATATCCGCCTGACTGA
This sequence comes from Arachis ipaensis, assembly GCF_000816755.2. NCBI lineage: Eukaryota > Viridiplantae > Streptophyta > Magnoliopsida > Fabales > Fabaceae > Arachis > Arachis ipaensis. The sequence continues at coordinate 62,424,742 of NC_029794.2, forward strand.
GATTTAAAAGATGACCATAACTTGCTTCATACCAACAATCTCCGTGGGATTGACCCTTACTCACGTAAGGTTTTATTACTTGGATGACCCAGTGCACTTGCTGGTTAGTTGTGTGAAGTTGTGAAGTTATGTTTCGACCATGGTATTGTGCACCAGTTATTGGCGCCATTGCCAGGGAGAGAACGAGCAACAAATTTTACAACCTCAGAGTAACAATTTCACATACCAAGTTTTTGGCGCCGTTGCCGGGGATTGTTCGAGTTTGGACAACTGACGGTTCATCGTGTTGCTCAGATTGGGTAATTTTCTTCTTATTTTATTTTCAAAAAGTTTTCAAAAAATTTTTCAAAAATCTTTCAAAAAATTTCTCATCTGTTTTCGAAAATTATTCTAAATTTTTAAGAATAAATTCTAGTGTTTCATGAAGCATGTTGAAGCCTGGCTGGCTGTAAAGCCAGGTCTAATTCTTTTAGATAGGGGCTTCCAACCATCAGCATAGAGGCAAGTTAATTTGAATATTAGCTGTTGCATGCCTGATTTATATCCTAAAGCTGCCTGGCTATTAAGCCATGTCCAACCCTTTGATTGGAGCTTTGGGCTAATATTGAAAGATTCATGGAATTCTTCTTAAAAATTTTGGAATCCTTATTTTTCTTTTTCACATTAATTTTTGAAAAAAATCCAAAAAAAAAAAAAATTCATAAAATCATAAAAATCAAAAATATTTTGTATTTCTTGTTTGAGTCTTGAGTCAATTTTAAAGTTTGGTGTCAATTGCATTTTTTCTAAAAATTTATGCATTTTTCGAAAATTCATGCATTCATAGTGTTCTTCATGATCTTCAAGTTGTTCTTGGCCAGTCTTCTTGTTTGATCTTCATATTTTCTTGTTTTGTGTCTTTTCTTCTTTTTCATATGCATTCTTGCGTTCATAGTGTCTATACATGAAAAATTTCTAAGTTTGGTGTCTTGCATGTTTTTTTTGCATAAAAAATTTTTCAAAAATATGTTCTTGATATTCATCATGATCTTCAAAGTGTTCTTGGTAACATCTTTACATTCATAGTGTTCTTGCATTCATCATGTGTTTTGATTCATAATTTTCATGTTGTGAGTCATTTTTTATGTTTTTCTCTCTCATCATTAAGAATTCAAAAATCAAAAAAATATCTTTCCTTTTTTCTCTCATAAATTTCGAAAATTTGGATTGACTTTTTCAAAAATTTTTAAAATTCAATTGTTTCTTATGAGTCAAATCAAATTTTCAATTTAAAAATCTTATCTTTTCAAAATCTTTTTCAAAAATCAAATCTTTTTCATTTTTCTTATTTATTTTCGAAAATTATAAAAATATTTTTCAAAAAATTTTTTTTTTATCTTATTTTATCTCATAATTTTCGAAAATATCCTCAACAATTAATGTTTTGATTCAAAAATTTCAAGTTTGTTACTTACTTGTTAAGAAAGATTCAAACTTTAAGTTCTAGAATCATATCTTGTGATTTCTTGTGAATCAAGTCATTAATTGTGATTTTAAAAATAAAATCTTTTTCAAAACTAATTTCAATCATATCTTTTCAAAAATATCTTTTTTTTCATATCTTTTTAATCATATCCTTTTAAAACATATATTTTTCAAAAATTTGATTTTAAAATATCTTTTCTAACTTCTTATCTTCTTACCTTTTCAAAATTGATTTTCAAATTTGTTTCAAGTAACTAATTAACTTTTTGTTTGTTTCTTATCTTTTTCAAAACTACCTAACTAACTATCCCTCTCTAATTTTCGAAAATACTTCCCTCTTTTTCAAAAATTCTTTTTAATTAATTAATTGTTTCAATTTTTAATTTTAATTTTAACTTTTTTCTAATTTTCGAAAATCACTAACCCCTTTTCAAATTTTTATTTTCGAAAATCCTCTTTCTCTCTCATCTCCTTTTATTTATTTATTCATCTACTAACACTTCATCTCACCCAAATTTGAACCCCCTCTTCCTCTTGGTGACTTCACTGCACCTAATTGCAATTTACATGGAAGAAGCATCTCAATTCCTACCATTGGAGCAAACAACTTTGAGCTTAAACCTTAATTAGTTTCTTTGATGCAACAAAACTGCAAGTTTCATGGACTTCCATCTGAAGATCCCTTTCAGTTCTTAACTGAATTCTTGCAGATATGTGACACTGTTAAGACTAATGGAGTAGATCCTGAATTCTACAGGCTCATACTTTTCCCGTTTGCTGTGAGAGACAGAGCTAGAATATGGTTGGACTCTCAACCTAAGGATAGCCTGAACTCTTGGGATAAGCTGGTCAAGGCTTTCTTAGCCAAGTTCTTTCCTCCTCAAAAGCTGAGTAAGCTTAGAGTGGATGTTCAAACCTTCAGACAGAAAGAAGGTAAATCCCTCTATGAAGCTTGGGAGAGATACAAGGAACTGACCAAAAAGTGTCCTTCTGACATGCTTTCAGAATGGACCATCCTGGATATATTCTATGATGGTCTGTCTGAATTAGCTAAGATGGCATTGGATACTTCTACAGGTGGATCCATTCACCTAAAGAAAGCGCCTGCAGAAGCTCAAGAACTCATTAACATGGTTGCTAATAACCAGTTCATGTACACTTCTGAGAGAAATCCTGTGAGTAATGGGACACCTCAGAAGAAGGGAGTTCTTGAAATTGATACTCTGAATGCCATATTGGCTCACAATAAAATATTGACTCAGCAAGTCAATATGATTTCTCAGAGTCTGAATGGAATGCAAGCTGCATCCAACAGTACTCAAAAGGCATTTGCTGAAGAAGAGGCTTATGATCCTGAGAACCCTGCAATAGCAGAGGTGAATTACATGGGTGAACCATATGGAAACACCTATAATCCCTCATGGAGAAATCATCCAAATCTCTCATGGAAGGATCAACAAAAGCCTCAACAAGGCTTTAATAATGGTGGAAGAAATAGGTTTAGCAATTGCTAGCCTTTTCCATCATCCACTCAGCAACAGACAGAGCACTCTGAACAAAATACCTCTAATTTAGCAAACTTAGTCTCTGATCTATCTAAGGCCACTATGAGTTTCATGAATGAAACAAGGTCCTCCATTAGAAATTTGGAAGCACAAGTGGGCCAGCTGAGTAAAAGGATCACTGAAATCCCTCCTAGTACTTTCCCAAGCAATGCAGAAGAAAATCCAAAAGGAGAGTGCAAGGCCATTGAATTGACCATCATGGCCGAACCCACAAGAGAGGAGAAGGATGTGAATCCCACGGAGGAAGACCTTCTGGGACATCCAATGATCAATAAGGAGTTTCTGTCTGAGGAACCAAAGGACTCTAAGGCTCATCTAGAGACCATAGAGATTCTGTTAAACCTCCTTATGCCATTCATGAGTTCTGATGAGTATTCTTCTTCTGAAGAAAATGAGGATGTCACTGAAGAACAAGTTGCCAAGTTCATTGGTGCAATCATGAAGCTGAATGCCAATTTATTTGGTAAAGAGACTTGGGGAGATGAACCTCCCCTGTTCACCAATGAACTAAATTCATTGGATCAACTGAGATTGCCTCAGAAGAAACAGGATCCTAAAAATTTTCTAATACCTTGTACCATAGGCACCATAACTGTTGAGAAGGCTCTATGTGACCTGGGGTCAGGAATAAACCTCATGCCACTCTCTGTAATGGAGAAATTGGGAATCGTTGAGGTACAAGGTGCTAAAATCTCATTAGAGATGGCAGACAATTCCAGAAAACAGGCTTATGGACAAATAGAGGACATGTTAGTAACGGTTGAAGGCCTTTACATCCCTGCTGATTTCATAATCCTAGATACTAGGAAGGATGAGGATGAATCCATCATCCTTGGAAGACCCTTCCTAGACACAGCAAGAGCTGTGATTGATGTTGACAGAGGTGAACTAGTCCTTCAAATGAATAAGGACTCCCTTGTGTTTAAAACACAAGGTCATCCTTCTGTAAACATGGAAAAGAGGCACAGTAAGCTTCTCTCAAAACAGAGTCAACTAGAGCCCCCACAGGCAAACTCTAAGTTTGGTGTTGTGGAGTCTCAACAATGCTCTGAACATATGTGAGGCTCCATGAGAGCCCACTGTCAAGCTATTGACATTAAAGAAGCGCTTGTTGGGAGGCAACCCAATTTTTATTTAATTATATTTTTATTAGTTATATGTCTTCATAGGTTCATGATCATGTGGAGTCACAAAAACAACTAAAAAAATTGAAAAAAAATCAAAAACAGCATTAAAAATAGCACACCCTGGAGGAGGAGTTCACTGGCGTCCAAACGCCAGTAAGGAGCATCTGGCTGGCGTTCAACGCCAGAACAGAGCATGGAGTTGGCGCTGAACGCCAGAAACAAGCATGAAGCTGGCGTTCAACGCCAGAAATATGCTGCATCTGGGCGTTGAACGCCCAGAACAAGCATCAGTTCGGCGTTTAAACGCCAGAATTGCATGCAAAGGCATTTTACATGCCTAATTGGTGCAGGGATGTAAATCCTTGACACCTCAAGATCTGTGAACCTCACAGGATCATCTCAGGATCTGTGGATCCCACAGGATCCCCACCTTCCCTCCTCATAATCCTAGTTTCTTCCATATCTTCTTCTTCATCTATTCTTTCTTTTCCTGCTCGAGGGCGAGCAACATTCTAAGTTTGGTGTGGTAAAAGCATCGCTTATTTTGCTTTTCCATAACCATTGATGGCACCCAAGGCCAGAGAAACCTCAAAAAAATAAAAAAGAGAGAAGAGAAAAGGGAAGACAAAAGCTTCCACCTCCAAGTCATGGGAGATGGAGAGATTCATCTAAAGGATCTATAGCTCAGTGGTAGAACATTTGACTGCAAATCAAGAGATCCCTGAGATACCTCAAGGGATACATTTTCCCCCACATAATTATTGGGAGCAACTAAGGATAGGAGCACCAAAATCACTAAGGATCAAGCAACAGAGACAGGAAAGAGACATAGAAGAGCTCAAGGACATCATTGGTTCCTCAAGGAGAAAATGCCACCATCACTAAGGTGGACTCATTCCTTGTTCTTAAACTTTCTGTTTTTTGTTTTCTTATGTTAAATGTTTATCTATGTTTGTGTCTTTATTACATGATCATTAATGTCTAAGTGTCTATGCCTTAAAGTAGTGAATATGAATCCATCACCTCTCTTAAATGAAAACTGTTTTAATTCAAAAGAACAAGAAGTACATGAGTTTCGAATTTATCCTTGAACTTAGTTTAATTATATTGATGTGGTGACAATGCTTCTTGTTTTCTGAATGAATGCCTGAACAGTGCATATGTCTTTTGAAGTTGTTGTTCATGAATGTTAAATATGTTGGCTCTTGAAAGAATGATGATAAGGAGACATGTTATTTGTTAATCTGAAAAATCATAAAAAATGATTCTTGAAGCAAGAAAAAGCAGTGAATACAAAAGCTTGCAAAAAAAAATAGAAAAAAATAGCGAAAAAAAAAAGAGAAAAAGCAAGCAGAAAAAGCCAAAAGCTCTTAAAACCAAAAGGCAAAAGCAAAAAGCCAATAACCCTTAAAACCAAAAGGCAAGGGTAAATAAAAAGGATCCCAAGGCTTTGAGCATCAGTGGATAGGAGGGCCTAAAGGAATAAAATCCTGGCCTAAGCGGCTAAACCAAGTTGTCCCTAACCATGTGCTTGTGGCGTTTAGGTGTCAAGTGAAAACATGAGACTGAGCGGTTAAAGTCAAGGTCCAAAGCAAAAGAAGAGTGTGCTTAAGAACCCTGGACACCTCTAATTGGGGACTTTAGCAAAGCTGAGTCACAATCTGAAAAGGTTCAAGACTCATGAAGTGCTTAGGGCCACGGCCAAGACTCATGAAGTAGCTGTGTTCAAGAATCAACATACTGAACTAGGAAAATCAATAACACTATCTGAACTCTGAGTTCCTATAGATGCCAATCATTCTGAACCTCAATGGATAAAGTGAGATGCCAAAACTATTCAAGAGGCAAAAAGCTACAAGTCCCGCTCATCTGATTGGGGCTATGTTTCATTGATATTTCGGAATTTATAGTATATTCTCTTCTTTCTATCCTATTTGATTTTCAGTTGCTTGGGGACAAGCAACAATTTAAGTTTGGTGTTGTGATGAGCGGATAATTTATACGCTTTTTGGCATTGTTTTTAGTATGTTTTTAGTAGGATCTAGTTAATTTTAGGGATATTTTTATTAGTTTTTATGTTAAATTCACATTTCTGGACTTTACTATGAGTTTGTGTGTTTTTCTATGATTTCAGGTATTTTCTGGCTGAAATTGAGGGACTTGAGCAAAAATCAGATTCAGAGGTAGAAGAAGGACTGCTGATGTTGTTGGATTCTGACCTCCCTGCACTCAAAGTGGATTTTTTGAAGCTACAAAACTCAAAATGGCACGCTTCCAATTGCGTTGGAAATTAAACATCCAGGGCTTTCCAGAAATATATATAATAGTCCATACTTTGGCCGAGTTTAGATGATGCAAAAGGGCGTTGAACGCCAGTTCTACGCTGCAGTCTGGAGTTAAACGCCAGAAACACGTCACAAGCCAGAGTTGAACGCCAGAAACACGTTACAAACTGGCGTTCAACTCCAAGAATGACCTCTCCACGTGTAAACTTCAAGCTCAGCCCAAGCACACACCAAGTGGGCCCCGGAAGTGGATTTATGCATCAATTACTTACTTCTGTAAACCCTAATAACTAGTTTAGTATAAATAGGACTTTTTACTATTGTATTTATATCTTCAGATCATCTTATGATTTTTAGTTCATCTTTTAGATCATATTGATCATGTTTGGGGGCTGGCCATTCGGCCATGCCTGGACCTTATTACTTATGTATTTTCAACAGTAGAGTTTCTGCACTCCATAGATTAAGGTGTGGAGCTCTGCTGTTCCTCATGATTTAATGCAAAGTACTACTGTTTCTCTATTCAACTCAACTTATTCCACTTCTAAGATATTCATTTGCAATTCAATATGAATGTGATGAACGTGACAATCATCATCATTCCCATACGAACGCGTGCCTGACAACCACTTCCGTTCCACTTTAGATTGGATGATTATCTCTTGGATCTCTAAATCAGAATCTTCGTGGTATAAGCTAGATTGATGGCGGCATTCATGAGAATCCGGAAAGTCTAAACCTTGTCTGTGGTATTCCGAGTAGGATTTAGGGATTGAATGACTGTGACAAACTTCAAACTCGCGAGTGCTGGGCGTAGTGACAGACGCAAAAGGATAGTAAATCCTATTCCAGTATGATCGAGAACCTCCAGATGATTAGCCATGCAGTGACAGCGAATCGGACCATTTTCACAGAGAGGATGGGATGTAAGCATTGACAACGGTGTTGCCCTTACATAAAGTTTGCCATGGAAAGGGGTAAGACTGATTGGATGAAGACAGCGGGAAAGCAGAGATTCAGAGGAACGAAATCATCTCTATACGCTTATCTGAAATTCTCACCAATGAATTACATAAGTATTTATATCTTTATTTTCTGTTTATTTATTATTACTATTCGAAAACTCCATAACCATTTGATATCCGCCTAACTGAGATTTACAAGATGACCATAGCTTGCTTCATACTAACAATCTCCGTGGGATCGACCCTTACTCACGTAAGGTTTTATTACTTGGACGACCCAGTGCACTTGCTGGTTAGTTGTGAAGTTATGTTTGGACCATGGTATTGTGCACCAGTTATTGGCGTCATTGCCAGGGAGAGAACGAGCAACAAATTTTACAACCTCAGAGTAACAATTTCGCATACCACAAGGAACTAAGTGTAGAACCTTAAATGAACTAAAAAGAAAATGAGACATGAAAGGCAACTAGGCTTAGAAGGTATGACAAGTAGAGGTTAAGGGGTGTTCCTTGAATATCTATAGAACCAAGAAGTTGTAAGCAATAAAGACCCAAGGCTCTGAGCATCAACTACTAGAATAGAAGTAAACATTAAAAAGCTCAAAAGAGTTGGAAACTCTAGTAGATGCTTGTGGTTAAGATGTGTCAAGAAGAGACCTGGGCAAGTAAATTCCTAGGGGTGCTTCAACACCTAGTACCCTAAAACCAACTGGTTTAGGAGTGCTAATTGAAAGCCTAACTAAAAGGTTATCTTGAGACAAAACACTTAGAGTCATGGTCAATAAATAGAAAAGAAAGAACAACCAAAAGAAAATGAAATAACTCTTACTACTTCAAGGTGACAATCAATAAAAATGACCCCTGAAGCTTATACTTGAAAGAACCCTCAAGGATGTAGGAGTTCTTTGTGGCATTGAAACAAAAATATTCATGCATGAGTTAAACACTTAGTCCTATCCTTACTCAATTTTGCATCCCTTCAAGGTCAAAGTCTCAATTTATAAAAGGACTACTCACATTGATTTGCTTGGGACAAGCAAAGCTTAAGTTTGGTGTTGTGATGACTTGCATCATCTACCCTTTTTTCTTGTCTAAAAAGGACTATAAAAGAGCATAATCTCATTTGATCATTGCAATTCAGGAATTAATTGATGAATATTATAGTACATTGCTTTGAAATGGGGTTGTGCTGAATTTCAGGTGGAAAAGAGCATCAGAAAGGAAAGAAAAACAACAAAACAAGTTGGGCGTGTGAAACTGGCGTGTCACTTGGAACAAACGCCACAAAATTGTATGGGCGTGGCATGCCAGGAGCTGGGCGTGGCACACTAGTATTGAAGTCCAGAGGGGAATCTCAAGCAATTATATGGGCATGGCATGCCAGGAACTAGGCGTGGCATGCCAGTGTAGTTTTCCAGAGAGAAATAATCAAGGCCACTAAAGGGGCGTGGCATGCCAGGCTGGGCATGGCATGCCTAACCCCTCACATAGCGTGCTACTTGAGCCATGGGCGTGGCATGCCAGTTCATCACTCCAGGAGGGATCATCACCTGGGCGTGCCACTTGGTATCGAAGGCGTGGCACGCCAGCTTCAAAATGACACTTGGGCGTGCCACTTGATGAGCTAGGCGTGGCACGCCAAGCCTAAAAAAGCCACAAATGAATGGGCGTGTGATGGGTGGAATTTAGATTTCCACACAAAACTCACCGACAAGTGTACCGGGTCGTATTAAATAGTAATTACTCACAAGAGTGAGGTTGATCGCACAGGGATTGATGGATTGAGCAGTTTTAGTTAGGTGGTTAGTTTAGTTAAGCAAACAGTTGTTAAATTGAGTGAATTATGATCAACAGAAGCTAAATTGCATAAAAATTAAAAGGGAGAGGAGAAATTGACAGAAAAGTAAAGTCCAGAAGAGTAAATTGCATGAAACTTAAAGTGCAAGAAAGTAAAAGAGCTTAAACTTAAAATGCAAGTAATATAAATGACGGAAACTTAGATTGAAAGAAATGTAAATAGTTGAAGCTTAATGTGCAAGAAATCTAAATTACTGAATCTAAATTGCTGGAAGAGTAAAGGGATTTGGGGGCTGGGATTTAGAATTGAACAAGAAAAGACAAGCTAAAGTAAATCAGAAAGCTGTGAAATAAGAAATGCAGTTTAGTTACCAAGAAGAAATGTAAAATTACTTGAAGAAACAAAACAAAAAGAAACTTAGCTCAATTGTGAAATTCTAAAAGAGAAATTAAAGATCGAAGAAGAGCAATGAGATTAGGAAACAGATCTAGATCTCAATTACTCCTTTGATCAAACAGAAAAGAAATTTCAAAAGAAATAAAAAGGAAGACAGTAAATGAAACTTAAATCCAATTCTCCAATTCCCTAAACAGAAAAGTAGATATTGCAGATGAAGAGAATGAAAACAGAAAAATAAACTCAGATCCAATTCTTAGAATAATTGAGAAAAGAGGGAAAATATGATTCTCAAACTTAGAATCAATGAAGCTCTTCAATCTCAACTCAAATTCCAAGAACAGATAGCAGAAGTTGTAGAAGAAAATGAAAATGCAGAAAGAAGAACTCAGATTCAAATTCCAATTCCCAAATGCAAAACAGTTGACAATTTAAAGTGAGCTAAAGGCAAAACTAAAAGTGAGCAAAAGGTTTAAAAAAAAAAGGTCCTCTACAAATCAAATTAACTCCTATTTATACACTTTCTATTTTTTTGGTTTTCAAAATTTGGAGTGGGCTTTTCAGGTTGGTGAAGAAGTGGATCCAAGATGGCATTTGATTGAAAATGGTCCATTGGTGCACTTGTTTGAAAATGGGTTAGGAGGCTAGCTCCAGTGGAGCGCTCAGTGAGGAAAGGTAACGTAGCGCTCCCTTGCTTAGTGTGCCTCCCTTCGAGCCAAGCATGTTTCACTTTGTGCCAATATATAGCGCTCAGTTGGAAATTTCCAACATAGCACCCCTTGCTTCCATGGTTCCCTCTTCGAACCCTGCTGGCTTCCTTTTGCTAGCAATTTCCTTGTAGTAGCGCTCAATGAGAACCTTTGAACGTAGCGCTCCTTTGTGTGCATGGTTCCCCTTTTGAACCTTGGCTGCCCTATTTTAGGAGTGTCGCGCCTTGTTTTTCTTTAAATGGGCCACGAAAATGATGAAAGAGTTAACGTAGCGCTCCTTTGATTTGAGCGCTGGCCTTGCTAGTTGAGTTTCCTTGTAGCGCTCAGTTGGGACACTCAACGTGGCGCCCTTGCTTTTCTTGCTTGATGTGCCTTGGTGCTCCCAACTAGCGTTCGCTCTTTGAACGCTACGCTCACTTTTTGAGTGCTGGCCCTTGCTCCTTTGGCTGAGCGCCACGCTTCAATATTATAGGCCACGCTTTGATAAGGCACGCTTTCATGGTTCTTTCTTTTCTTCACCATTTCTTCACCTACAAGCAACCAAACAAACATATCAAAGTATCACCAAATTCACAGGGTTTCTAAATCATTCATAAATTAAACTAATTCTAGCTTAAACCTTATGATTTTATGTTAATTAAATAATGGTTGATTAATTTAACATAACCATGAAAATCCACTCCAAATCACTTACTTATAATGTAAGAAAGTGCATAAAACCTAATGAAACAGGTGAAAAATACTTGAAAAGCTAGCATAAGATGACTTGTCATCACAACACCAAACTTAAATCTTGCTTGTCCCCAAGAAAGCACTAAACATAAGAAGAAATGAAATGAAATAGAGAAGCATACATGTCCTTATTTAGCAGATAATTGAACTTGGTTCATGGGGTTTTATGCAGACAAATGTATCTCAATTATTCTTAGCTATTTGATATGGAATGTCTCTTTGATGGTTCACTAGAGTTGCTGCTATAATGCCTTGCTTTTTGATTGATCCCTGTTAGCTTTTTCTTTCTTTTTTTTGCTTAGAAAGCTTATTTATTAATGAAAGCTTGGTGGCAAGTGTTGCAGCAGCCTTTTGGCTCAATTTTTGCTCAACACTTCTTCACCACAGACACTTGGCTCATAATTTCTTCCTAGGAACATTGATGCCTAGTATCTCTTTGGATTACTAAATGCTTTGTAACTAGGTTGCTCTTAATAATGGACTTTTGGTTGGCAATCTATTGATTAGCATGCAAAAATTGTGTGTAGGCGTTTGAACTTAGTTTGGTGTGTGAACACCAAACTTAGTTTCTTGCCAATGTTTTTTATACAACAAGCCAACCATATATGAAACCTTGTGCCTTTGCTGAAGGTCAGAAAACTAAAACTAGAAAACAGACAGTGGCTAAGTAGTTTCTCTGATTGCTTGGAGCTAGCAATTATTTATGCAGAATGTGAGAATGTGTTTTCAAGTGAGATTTTTGGTGGAACACCAAACTTAGCATCCTTCATTCTCCCTTAAATTGATTTGGTGTGCAACACCAAACTTAGCTCCTTGCAATACAGATAAAGCCACTTGACCTTTTTATTGAAATAGTTAGGAAAAGAAAACTACCTCTGGTTGGGTTGCCTCCTAACAAGCACTCTTTTAATGTCACTAGCTTGACATTCCTCATTCTTGCTCAACTTAATTCTTGAACCTCCTTCTCTTTGTTCCAAAGGCCTCCCAAATAATGTTTTGCTCTATGGCCATTTACTGTGATTGTGTCCTTTGTAGCCTCATCCAGAAGGTCAAGGCTTCCATAAGGGAGAACCTTTGTGATCAAATAGAGGCCAGTCCATTTAGACTTGAGCTTGCCTGGGGAAATCTTGAGCCTGGAATTATATAGGAGTACTTGCTGTCCTGGTTTGAACTCTCTTTTCAGAATTTTCTTGTCGTGCCACTTTTTAGCTCTCTCCTTGTATATCTTTGCATTCTCATAAGCTTCCAGTTTGAATTCATCTAGCTCATTGAGTTGCAACAACCTTTTTTCTCATGCTGCTTGAGGATCAAAATTGAGGAGCTTAGTGGCCCAGTAAGCTTTGTGTTCTAACTCCACAGGAAGGTGGCATGAGTTTCCATAGATTAGCTGAAATGAAGACCTTCCTATAGGGGTTTTGAATGCTGTTTTTTTATACACCCATAAGACATCATCCAGCTTTCTGGCCTAATCTTTCCTGGTGGTTCCCACAGTTTTCTCCAGAATCTTCTTCAACTCCCTATTTGCAAGCTTTGCTTGGCCATTGGTCTGTGGGTGATATGGTGTGGCTACTTTATGCATAACCCCATATTTGTGAAGTAATTTCTCCATCTGTTTAATGCAAAAATGACTGCCACCATCATTGACAAGACCCTTAGGCACTCCATATCTAGTGAAAATGTGCTTCTTAAGGAATTGAAGGACAATTTATGCATCACATGTGGTTGTGGCTATAGCTTCCACCCACTTTGAGACATACTCCATTGCTACCAGAATGCATTTGAAGGAGTACGAAGGGGGAAAAGGGCCCATAAAATCAATGCCCCAAAGATCAAATAGCTCCACTTCAAGAATGAAATTTTGAGGCATTTCATTTCTTTTTGATAGTCCTCCAGCTCTTTGGCACATATTACACTGATGAACGAACTCTCTAGCATCCGTGAATACAGTTTGCCAATAGAATCCACTTTGCAGTACTTTGGCAGCTGTTCTCTCTGGTCCAAAGTGTCCACCATAGGCTAAACCATGACAATGCCACAATATGTCTCTCATCTCAGTTTCAGGGACACACCTCCTAATCATTCCATCCGGACATCTTTTGAACAAAAATGGTTCATCCCACAAAAACTTCCTGGCTTCATTAAGTAGCTTTTTCACTTGTTTCCTGGAGAGTTCTTGAGGGATCTTCCTTCCCACCTTGTAGTTTGCTATGTCAGCAAACCAAGGTGCTTGTTGGACTTGGAAAAGATGTTCATTAGGAAATTTCTCATTCACTTGCTGTGGTACATTTTGATTGGCCTCTTGTGGCACTCTTGACAAATGATCTGCCACCTGATTCTCGCTCCCCTTCCTATCTCTTACTTCAATATCAAATTCTTGTAGCAATAGCACCCATTTGATGAGTCTGGGCTTTGCATCCTGTTTAGACATAAGATACCTGAGAGCAGCATGATCAGTATACACTATAACTTTTGAACCAATCAAGTATTGTCTAAACTTATCAAATGCATATACAATGGCCAGTAGCTCTTTCTCTGTGGTTGTGTAATTCTTTTGTGCCTCATTTAACACCTTACTGGCATAGTATATGACATGATGCAGCTTGTCTTTCTTTTGCCCCAATACAGCACCAATTGCAACATCACTTGCATCACACATAAGTTCAAAGGGAAGTCCCCATTCTGGAGGTGTGATGATTGGTGTTGTAGTGAGTTTTCTTTTTAAAGTTTCAAATGCATGTTTACAATTATCATAAAAAATGAAAGGATTTTCAACCACTAGCAAATTGCTCAATGGTTTGGCTATTTTTGAAAAGTCCTTGATGAATCTTCTATAGAATCCAGCATGCCCAAGGAAGCTTCTCACTGCCTTTACATTGACAGGTACAGGGAGTTTTTCAACGATTTCTATTTTAGCTCTATCAACCTCTATACCCCTGTTTGAAACTTTATGCCCAAGAACAATACCCTCTGGTACCATGAAATGACATTTTTCCCAATTTAAGACTGAATTTGTTTCTTGGCATCATTTCAATACAAGAGTTAGATGTTGCAAACAATCTTCAAAAGAGTTGCCAAAAACAGAGAAATCATCCATGAAGACCTCTAAGAATTTTTCAACCACATCTGAGAAAATGGAAAGCATACACCTTTGAAAGGTAGCTGGCACATTGCATAGCCCAAATGGCATCCTTCTGTAGGCGAAAACTCCAAATGGACATGTGAAGGAGGTCTTTTCTTGGTCCTTGGGGTCCACCACTATCTGATTATACCCGGAATATGCATCCAGGAAGCAATAATAAGCATGGCCAGCCAACCTCTCCAGCATTTGATCAATGAAAGGGAGAGAAAAGTGATCTTTCCTTGTAGCGTCATTCAGTCTCCTATAGTCTATGCACATCCTCCAACCAGTCATTGTCCTTGTAGGGATCAACTCATTCTTCTCATTGGAGATCACAGTCATCCCCCTTTCTTTGGCAAAACCTGGACTGGGCTTACCCAAGAGCTATCAGAGATTGGGTATATGATTCCAGCATTACATAGCTTCATTACTTCCTTTTGAACTACCTCCTTCATGGTTGGGTTGAGTCTTCTTTGAGGTTGTACTACAGGTCTTAAATCCTCTTCTAGCAAGATTTTGTGCATGCAGATGGTAGGACTTATGCCCTTGATATCATCAATGGTCCTCCCTAAAGCTGTCTTGTGAGCTTTCAATATTTCAACCAGATTTGCCTCTTCTTCCATGCTTAAGGAGGAATTGATGATTACTGGCAGAGTCTCTCATCTTCCTAGAAATGCATACTTGAGATGAATAGGTAGAGGCTTTAATTCTTGTTTTGGCACCTCCTCTGTCTTGTCTTGTTCCACCTCTTTCTCAATGGAAATTTCAGCTACTTGTTCTTCCATTGTCTCTTGATCTCCTTCCCCTTCTTCTTCTTGATGCTTATGATATTTGGCTTCCAACAATTCTTTCATCAAACCTTCTATCATATCCACTCTCATGTAGTTCTCTTGCTCAGGGAGATATTGCATTGATTTGAAAACATTGATGACCACTTGCTCATTGTGCACCCTGAAGATCATTTCTCCTTTTTCTACATCAATAATAGCTCTTGTTGTGGCTAGAAATGGTCTTCCCAGGATAATCGAGTTGTTTTCTTCCTCTTCTGTATCCAAGATCACAAAGTCTGCAGGGAAGATAAACTCTCCAACCTTCACCAATAGATTTTTCACAATTACAATGGGTGTCTTGATTGATCTATCGGCCATTACAAGTGACATCCTGGTGGGTTTGATTTCTTCTATGGCAAGCATTCTCATCATTGAGAGGGGCATCAAGTTGATGCTAGCACCTAGATCGTAGAGAGCTTTCTCTAATGTCATCTTGCCTATGGTGCATGAAACAACAAAACTCCCTGGATCTTTAAGCTTTGGTGGAATACCCCTTTGAATTACTGCACTACATTCTTCAGTGAGCATGATGGTTTCCTTCTCATGCCAGCTTCTCTTTTTGTTGATGAGCTCCTTCAGGAATTTAGCATACAGAGGCATCTGCTCTAATGCTTCAGCAAGTGGGATGTTAATTTCCAGCTTCTTGAGGACCTCAAGGAACTTAGGGAAATGTTGATCCTTGAGTTCTTTTTATAGTCTTTGAGGATATGGAAGAGGAGGTGTGTGAATCTTCTCCACCTACTTCAGTCCTTGAGATGGTTCCTACATTACTTGCTTCACTTTCCTTAAAGCTTGGAGCTGCTCATCTTTCTCTTTAAGCTCCTCTTGATCCTGCTTGTTTTCTTCCTTGTCACTAGCTTCATCTTTCTCAGCTGGCCCCTTGTCATTCTCCATAGGCTTCTTGTTGACTTTCTTGTCATTCACCAAGGTTCTTCCACTCCTTAATTGGATAACTCTGCATTCTTCTTTGGGATTCAGAATGGTATCATGATGCCAGGACATCTTAGCCAGTTTCACTGACCTTCTTATTTACTATTTTATGGTAGTTTCATGCATTTTCTTAGTAAATAAGCATGTTTTGGGTGAATATACACTTACATCTTCATTCAAGCAAACATTGTGAACTTTACATGATTTCATGAGAATTATGCATGAATTGAATGATAAAATGGATGATGCATGATCTCATGACTTGAAACAAAGCTTTGATGCACCTTGTTTGTTTGATTTCAGGACAAAGGAAGCTAAGAAGAGCCACGTTAGCAGCCACGTTAGTCTCACTAACGTGACTACTAACGTTGAATGGGAGCACGCTTGCAACGTTAATGGTAAAGTTACCACTAATAACGCCTTTGAAAGCCATCATAACCCATGTTAGTTGTTACGTTAGTTACATTAACGTGGGAACTAACGTGGAAGGAAAAAGAAGCTCCAACGTTAGTGGTAAAAGTAAGCACCACTAACATTCCAAAAGGCCACACATAGCCACGTTAAGAGTCACGTTAATCTAATTAACGTGAACTCTAACGTGGAGTAAGAAGAGATTGCCAACGTTAGTGACACACAGAGGCAAAAAGCTACTAGTCCTGCTCTTCTTTTTATCCTATTTGATTTTCAGTTGCTTGGGGACAAGCAACGATTTAAGTTTAGTGTTGTGATGAGCGGATAATTTATACGCTTTTGTCATTGTTTTTAGGTAGTTTTTAGTATAATTTAATTAGTTTTTACTATGTTTTTATTAGTTTTTATGCAAAATTCACATTTCTGGACTTTACTATGAGTTTGTGTGTTTTTCTATAATTTCAGGTATTTTCTAGCTAAAATTGAGGGACTTGAGCAAAAATCTTATTCAGAGGCTGAAAAAGGACTACAGATGCTGTTGGATTCTGACCTCCCTGCACTCGAAATGGATTTTCTGGAGCTACAAAAACCCAATTGGTGCGCTCTGAATTGCGTTGGAAAGTAGACATCCAGGGCTTTCCAGAAATATATAATAGTTCATACTTTTCCCGAGTTTTGGCGATGCAAACTGGCGTTCAAACGCCAGTTTCTGCCCTATTCTGGCATTAAACGCCAGAAACAGGTTACAAACTAGAGTTAAACGCCAGAAACAGGCTACAACCTGGTGTTTAACTCCAAGAAGAGTGTCTACACATGGAAGCCTCAAAGCTCAGCCCAAGCACACACCAAGTGGGCCCTGGAAGTGGATTTCTGCACTATCTGCACTTAGTTACTCATTTTCTATAAATCCTAGTTACTAGTTTAGTATAAAAACTACTTTTAGAGATTTATTTTGTATCCAGTTTTCATATTTCGAAACTGAGACCATTGATCACGTTCTGGGGGCTGGCCATTCGGCCATGCCTAAACCTTTTCCACTTATGTATTTTCTAGGGTGGAGTTTCTACACCTCATAGATTAAGATGTGGAGCTCTGCTGTTCTTCATGAATTAATGCGAAGTACTATTGTTTTTCTATTCAATTCAAGCTTATTCTTATTCCAAGATATTCACTCGCACTTCAACCTGATGAATGTGATGATCCGTGACACTCATCATCATTCTCACCTATGAACGCGTGCCTGACAACCACTTCCGTTCTATCTGCAATAGCTTGAGCGTGTATCTCTTAGCCTCCATTCCGAAAGATCAGAGTCTTCGTGGTTTAAGCTAGAATCAATTGGCAGCATTCTTGAGATCCAGAAAGTCTAAACCTTGTCTGTGGTATTCCGAGTAGGATCTGGGATGGGATGACTGTGACGAGCTTCAAACTCGCAAGTGTTGGGCGTAGTGACAGATGCAAAAGGATCAATGGATCTTATTCCAACATGAGTGAGAACGGGCAGATGATTAGCCGTGCGGTGACAGCGCACTTGGACCATTTTCACTGAGAGGATGGACGGTAGCCATTGACAACGGTGATCCCCAACATACAGCTTGCCATGGAAAGGAGTATGAATGATTGAATGAAGATAGTAGGAAAGCAGAGATTCAGAAGCAACAAGCATCTCCATACGCTTATCTAAAATCCCACCAATGAATTACATAAGTATTTCTATCTTATTTTATATTTTATTTATATTTTAATTATCAAAACCTCATAACCATTTGAATCTTCCTGACTGAGATTTACAAGATGACCATAGCTTGCTTCAAGCCGACAATCTCCGTGGGATCGACCCTTACTCACGTAAGGTTTATTACTTGGACGACCCAGTGCACTTGCTGGTTAGTTGCATCGGAGTTGTGAATAAGTGCTGAGATCACTAGTGCGCCATACCAAGTTTTTGAATCACAATTTCGTGCACCAGAGGGACAAGGAGCAGCGTTATTTGTAAAAGTAAGTGTCAATAACGCTTGCGAAGGGCTAAGAGGCTACGTTAGTGATCACGTTAGTACCACTAACATTGAAGTTAACATGGATCAACTGGTTTGGAACGTTAGTAACAAAGTTATCGTTACTAACACTTTCGAACCCAAGTTTACACTTAACATTAACGCCACTAACGTCCAAACTAACGTCCTACCATGCCTAACTCACATTCTTTCTGCAAGCAAAGCTGAGCCCACTGAAGACTGTTACTGCTTCAACTAAAGATCAAGGGCCCATATCCAAGACTTGAAGAGCTAACTAGAAGATCAGAAGAGTAGTATATATAGGGATAGTTTTGAATTAAAAAAAAAGATCTGTAATTTTGGGAACTACACTTTGTATATTTTACTTTCTCTGCAACTTCTAGTTTAATTTCAGAATGTACTCTTCTCTATCATCTTCCATTTCCAGAGCTATGAACAACTAAACCCCTTTTCATTCTTCTTCTTCTTTCTTTTCTCTTGATTTACTAGAAAGCTTTCGATCTTAAATCAATTGGTTAGTTGTATTGAGAAAGAAACTCTCCATAATTGGATCTCCTCTGGGCCTTGGAAAACGGATGAGGTGATCATGCTAGAATTGCTTTCTCATGTTGAACCAAATTGGGGTTTGGATGGATATAGTGACATAAAATCCTACTAACACTTTGATTTGGAAATACATGTGGTATAATCAGTGACCATACTTCATCTCTTCCCATGAATTGGGCAATTGTTCACGCTTAGAGAGATTGGGGTGCCAAGGAATTGGGATCCAATCACTTAAGATTGCCAAGGAGATCAGTGAATGCATTGATTGAGGAAGAGATGAGAATGAACTTGATCCGGAGAATGCAACATGTCCTAAGCCCAATGAATCCCCGATTTCAGATCTTACCCATTCTCTTTACCTTTTGCCATTTACTTTTATGCTCATCTCCCTAAATCCCCATTTAAGATTTCTTTAATTTAATTTCTGCAATTTACATTCCGCCATTTATTTCCAGCACTTACATTTTTTGTTATTTGCTTTCCCGCCATTTAATTTTCTGCAATTTCTCAACTCAATTTCTGCTTAGCTCAACTAGAACATTCTTCTAATTAAAGTTTCTTGAGCAATCAATCCCTGTGGGATTCGACCTCACTCTATTGTGAGTTTTTACTTGACGACAATTTGGTCTACTTGCCGAAGGAAAATTTGTTGAGAGACATATTTCCGTGCATCAAGTTTATGGCACCTTTGCCGGGGATTGATTTTGTATCGACAATGATTAAGTTAGAGGATAACTAGATTGAGCGATTTTCTTTTGTTTTGTTTAATTCCATCGGAGTGATTTTGATTAGCGGATATTTCATACACTTTTTGGGGTTAATTTCATATAGTTTTTAGTATGATTTGGTTAGTTTTTAGTATATTTTCATTAGTTTTTAGGCAAAATTCATATTTCTGGACTTTACTATGAGTTTTTGTGTTTTTCTGTAATTTCATGTCTTTTCTGGCTGAAATTGAGGGAGCTGAGCAAAAATCTGATTCAGGCTGAAAAAGGACTGCTGATGCTGTTGGATTCTAACCTCTCCACACTCGGAATAGATTTTCTGGAGCTACAAGAGACTAATTGGCGCGCTTCCAATTGCGTTGGAAAGTAGACATCCAGGGCTTTCCAGAAATATATAATAGTCCATACTTTGCTCAAGGATAGATGACGTAAACTGGTATTCAACGCCAGTTCCATGTTGTAGTCTGGCGTCCAGCGCCAGAAACAGGTTACAAGTTGGAGTTCAACGCCAGAAACAGGTTACAACCTGGCGTTGAACGCCCAAAACAGCCCAGGCACGTAAGAAGCTTAAGTCTCAGCCCCAGCACACACCAAGTGGGCCCCAGAAGTGGATTTCTGCACTATCTATCATAGTTTACTCATTTTCTGTAAACCTAGGTTACTAGTTTAGTATTTAAACAACTTTTAGAGATT
Source organism: Arachis ipaensis (assembly GCF_000816755.2). Classification (NCBI taxonomy): domain Eukaryota; kingdom Viridiplantae; phylum Streptophyta; class Magnoliopsida; order Fabales; family Fabaceae; genus Arachis; species Arachis ipaensis. The sequence continues at coordinate 62,445,051 of NC_029794.2, forward strand.
TATTTTGTATCTCATGACATTTTAGATCTGAAATTTGTACCTTTTCGCAGCATGAGTCTCTAAACCCCATTGTTGGGGGTGAGGAGCTCTGCAGCGTCTCGATGAATTAATGCAAGTATTTCTAATTTCCATTCAAACATGCGTGTTCCTATCTAAGATATTCATTCGCGCTTAATTATAGAGAAGGTGATGATCCGTGACACTCATCACCTTCCTCAATCCATGAACGTGTGTCTGACAACCACCTCCGTTCTATATCAGATTGAATGAGTATCTCTTAGATTCCTTAATCAGAATCTTTGTGGTATAGGCTAGATTGATGGCGGCATTCGTGAGAATCTGGAAAGTCTAAACCTTATCTGTGGTATTCCGAGTGGGATTCTGGGATTGGATGGCTGTGACGAGCTTCAAACATATGAGTGTTGGGCGTAGTGACAGACGCAAAAGGATCAATGGATCCTATTCCAGCATGAGTGGGAACTGACAAATGATTAGCCATGTAGTGATAGCGCACGTGGACCCTTTTCACTGAGAGGACGGATGGTAGCCATTGACAACGTTGATCCACCAATATACAGCTTGCCATGGAAGGAACTTTGCACTTTTGCATGCATGAGGGAAGAGGAATACAAGAGAAAAGCTGAAATTCAGAATAGAAATTTGAAATTAAAGGTCACTCATGGCATCGTCGAGCTCTAAAAGAAGAAAAGGGAAGGAGCCTATGGAGCAATGCCCTTTTGATGAAAAGAAATTTAGAACCTTTCACCATGCATTACAATTTGGGTGCATGGCTGATAAAGAGATCATATATGAGCTAGGCTTTCAAGTCAAGAAAATTGAGTGCCTCGAAATCACAAAGAAGGTGGAAAAGAGAAGATGGGAGCTCCTCACTGATCTGGTCACAAAAGTAAACGCAACTCTTGTGAGAGTGTTTTATGCAAACGCAGTCAGATATGATAGGGCAGATGAATCCCATATAAGCTTTGTAAAAGGGGTAACGGTCAATTTTAGTCCTAAGAACATCATGAGGGTGTTAAAGCTACGAACTATACTATTTGCAGAAGAAAGCTATCAATCCAGAATAGATAGTTGTCCCAATCATGACCAGATTGTGAGAGATATCTGCATACAAGGAGCAGATTGGGTACGAGATTCCCATAGGAAGCCCAAATTCATTAAGAGAGGGGATCTCACCCCTGAAGCAAAGGGGTGGTTTGAAATTGTAAGGAAATCCATCCTCCCCGCCAGAAACAACTCAGAGGTAAACCTTAAGAGAGCAATAATGATGCAATGTATACTCAAAGGGGGAGAGATCAAGGTTCACGAACTCATAGCTCAAGGCATTCGGAAGTTAGCTGAGAAAAGTAATTCTGGAGGAAGGTTAGGCTACCCCAGCACCATTTTCCGTCTGTGCGACAGGGCTGGGGTGGTGTTCGAAGATGGAGAACCCAAGTGGATAAAAGTTGGCATCCCACTTACTGTTCGACGGATGCATTCTGTTGCATCTCCCCTACCTCAACGAAGGCTAAGAAAGAGGGCAACCCATCAAGCTGTAGAAGGACAAAATCCAGAGGAGCAAGCCCCAGCCACTTTAGACATGCACCAATTACAAGAAGCCATTAATAACTTGTCTAGGCAATACTTGGAGAATCAAGGGGCACAGAAGGAGCTTCAACTACAAATGATGGATCGCTAAGAAGAATCATTCTCTAGATGGATAAATCAACAAGGGGAGTGAAAAAAGTAATTGATGGAGCAGCAAATGGAACAAGGGAGACATTGGAGTGAATCCTTCAACAGGTTAAACCAAAAGCAAGATCAACAACAAGAAGCCATCCAAAAGCTAATCAACATCCAAGCACATCAAGGTGTGCACATTCATGAGATGCATCGAAAACAAAGAGAACAGGAAGATCTCTTCGATGAATACAGAGCGTTCTCAGAAAGAGTCTATATGAGTGAGACTGGATATCATATGAACACTCAAGCCAGGCTCGGATACTTAGTCGAACAACTGCCTATATTACACCCTGGGATCACAAGATATGAAGAAGTAAAGGATGAATTAGCACGAGAGGAAAGAGAAAGAGCAGAAAAGAGTCATGAATCAGTAAGGAAGGCACTGAAAGATTGGAAAAGAGCCAGAATGACACGAAAACAAGGAAACGCAAGTGGACACAAAGAGGACAAATAAAAGAGAGAGCATGAGCATCCCCATGAGTAAATGGTGGTGGAGTTTCGTTTCCTTTTCTTTCTTTCAAGCCTAAAATAAGGAAGATCATGTATGAAATAGAACATGCATCCATAGTAGCTTAGGAATTTTCAATTCTGTCTTTAAGATTTCATTGCTTAAGTCTATGTGTGCTGGTCTAAGTTCCCGGTTTTCGTTTTCATCCTGCTTAAATGTATGCTTGTCCTTTAAGCTAAATAAAAGAAAATGTCATGAAAAACCAGAGTGGGGTTCATCTTGTAAAGTAAGATCTCAATGTTTGTGGTGTGGTAATTGGTTAGCTAAGTTGGTTCACCAACAAGGTATACAGGCAACTAGATGTTCTGAATCATATGCTTGAAGAACATTCTATGAGACTAGCTAAACAACAAGATCCTAATAAGAAAAAGGAAAGAGAACAGTGAGAGTTTGAAAAAGAAAGAAAAAGAATAAGAAATAAGGCTAGGAACCAAGGATTTAAATCTTGAGGGATGTGTCTGTGGTGTTCCTGTGCAAATGATTTGCTTGGATGAATAAGTTCTCAGGAGTGCTTCATCACTTGGTAACTAGGGTTAACTAACCCGGGATTATGAATTGAAAATCCACTATCCAGAGAAACCTTGCTACAGAACACTTAGTAACCCAAAGAGGTGCTGGACACCAAGGCCTCAAGAAAAGAAAATAACAAACCATATGCTAGTGGTGTGCATGTTTGGGGGAGAGAGACCTGAGAGAGTAGGTCCTTAGGGGTGTTTCAACACCTAGAACCTTGAACCAACTGGTTCGGGAGTGTTGGCTGAAAGCTTATCTTAAAGAGTCGCCCCCTCACAAAGCACTTAGCCTAAGAATGCAATAAACCCTGAAAAGAAGGGGGAGATCAATGAATAAGGATCTCATAGGATGAAATCAAGCGAGTATTCAAGAGCATGTAAAGGACCTGAAAACCAGTAAAGGAATGAACCTAAGTTGCTATGCATGAAACCCCATAGACCAAGAACTTGACTTCTAAAATAAGGACTTGTTTCTCTTGTTCTTTCATTCATCATTCTTATGTTTCAGTACTTGCTTAGGGACAAGCAAGCTTTAAGTTTGGTGTTGTGATGCCAGGGCATCTTGGCCAGTTTGACTGACCTTCTTCTTTACTATTTTAGGGTAGTTTCATGCATTTTCTTAGTAAATAAGCAAGTTTTGGGTGAATATACACTTACATCTTGATTCAAGCAAACATTGTGAACTTTACATGATTTCATGAGAATTATGCATGAATTGAATGATAAAATGGATGATGCATGATCTCATGACTTGAAACAAAGCTTTGATGCACCTTGTTTGTTTGATTTCAGGACAAAGGAAGCAAAGAAGAGCCACGTTAGCAGCCACGTTAGTCTCACTAACATGACCACTAACGTGGAATGGGAGCAAGCTTGCGATGTTAGTGGTAAAGTTACCACCAATAACGCCTTCGAAAGCCATCATAACCCACGTTAGTTGCTACGTTAGTTATATTAACATCGAAACTAACGTGGAAGGAAAAAGAAGCTCCAACGTTAGTGATAAAAGTAAGCACCACTAACATTCCAAAAGGCCACACATAGCCACGTTAAGAGTCACGTTAATCTAATTAACGTGAACTCTAACGTGGAGTAAGAAGAGATCGCCTAGATTAGTGACATTCACCTTTGTCACTAACACTGGATCAGGCAAAGATTGCCTACGTTAGTGGTCACGTTAAGACCACTAACGTGAATGGTGACGTGGAGCAAGGGATGATATGCCAACGTTAGTGACACTGACCTTTGTCACTAACGTTGGAGATGGCAAGCACACCCACGTTAGTGGTCATGTTAATGCCATTAACGTGAAGTACTAACGTGGAAGGAAGGGGCGTTTTGAAGCGTTAGTGACAAAGGTAAGTGTCACTAATGCCCTCGAGTTTTGGCATGCCCACGTTAAGGGCCACGTTAGTTATACTAACGTGGATCATTAACGTCGGAAACAAGGACAAGGAGCAGCGTTATTGGTAAAAGTAAGTGTCAATAACGCTTGCGAAGGGCTAAGAGGCTACGTTAGTGATCACGTTAGTACCACTAACGTTAAATTTAACGTGGATCAACTGGTTTGGAACATTAGTAACAAAGTTATCGTCACTAATGCTTTCAAACCCAAGTTTACACTTAAATTTAATGCCACTAACGTCCTAACTAACGTCCTACCATGCCTAACTCACATTTTTTTTGCAAGCAAAGCTGAGTCTACTGAAGACTGTAACTGCTTCAACTAAAGATCAAGGGCCCAAATCCAAGACTTGAAGAGCTAACTAGAAGATCAGAAGAGTAGTATATATAGGGATAGTTTTGAATTAGGAAAAAAGGTCTGTAATTTAGGGAACTATACTTTGTACATTTTACTTTCTCTGCAACTTCTAGTTTAATTTCAGAATGTACTCTTCTCAATCATCTTCCATTTCCAGAGCTATGAACAACTAAACCCCTTTTCATTCGGTTAGGGGGCTCTGTTGTAATTTGATGGATCAATTATAGTTTTCATTCTTCTTATTCTTTCTTTTCTCTTGATTTACTAGAAAGCTTTCGATCTTAAATCAATTGGTTTGTTGTTTTGAGAAAGAAACTCTCCATAATTGGATCTCCTCTGAGCCTTGGAAAAGGGATGAGGAGATCATGCTAGAATTGCTTTCTCATGTTGGACCAAATTGGGGTTTGGATGGATAAAGTGACATAAAATCCTACAAACACTTTGATTTGGAAATACATGTAGTATAATCAGTGACCATACTTCATCTCTTCCCATGAGCAATTAAATCAAGGAATTGGGCAATTGTTCAAGCTTAGAGATATTGGATTTCCAAGAAATTGGGATCCAATCACTTAAGATTGCCAAGGAGATCAATGAATGCATTGATTGAGGAAGAGATGAGAATAAACTTGATCCGGAGAATGCAACATCTCCTAAGCCCAATGAATCCCCCATTTCTGATCTTACCCATTCTCTTTACCTTTTGCCATTTACTTTTATGCTCATCTCCCTAAATCCCCATTTAAGATTCTGTAATTTAATTTCTATAATTTACATTCCGCCATTTATTTCCAACACTTACATTTTTTGTTATTTGTTTCCCGCCATTTAATTTTCTGCAATTTCTCAACTCAATTTCTGCTTAGCTCAACTAGAATATTCCTCTAATTAAAGTTGCTTGACCAATCAATCCATGTGGGAGTCGACCTCACTCTATTGTGAGTTTTTACTTGATGACAATTTGGTATACTTGCCGAAGGAAAATTTGTTGAGAGACAAGTTTTCATGCATCATATCACTTAGGAGTGAACTTATTGGTCTCTCAATCACTGCTTGCTTGGACAGTTGCCCAATCTGCCTTTCTAAGTTTCTAATTGAGGCTTCATGATTCTTGCTGGTCATCTCCTGATGCATCATCATCTTTCCATCAGTATCTCCAAGTTTGAGATCCTTTAAGCATCTTGTGGTATCTGTGGCTGATTGTGGGATGTTGAGGGTGGATGGTAGTTGTTTTGGTTAGCGGCTGGGTTATTGGGTGGATAATAGCTGGAATTGGGGTAGTTGTTTTGCGGTTTTCTGTATGGATTGTGGTTTGTATTTTGCTGGTTGTGATTTGTGTTTCTTGAGTTGTTTTGGTTTGAATTCTTCTGCCAAGGCTGCTGGTTTTGATTATCTCCCCACCTTAAATTGGGATGGTTTCTCCAAGAGGGGTTGTATGTGTCTCCATGAAATTCATTCTGGCTGGATCCTTGGTTGTGCATGTAGTTCACTTGTTCCTGCTACTGATCTTCACAATTTTTCTCATTTTGTCCCCACCCATCTGGTGGTTGATTGGTGACATTTACTGATGCAACTTGCAGACTATCAATCCTCTTAGCCATCTGCTCAAATTGTTGCTGAATTTGCTGATGCATCACCTTATTTTGAGCTAGAATAGTGTCCACACCTTCCAACTCCAGTACACCCTTTCTTTGGGCTGGTTGGCATTGTCTTTGATGAGCAAAGAAGTATTAATTTTTTGCCACCATATCTATGAACTGCTGAATGATCTAATGCTTCTTGAGCTTTCAGAGTCAATCCTTCATAGAAATTCTCAAGTATGTCCCATTCATTGAACATTTCAGGGTGGCATTTTCTAATCAGGGTCTTGTATCTCTCCCAAGCCTCATAGAGGGATTCTTCATCCATTTGTGTGAAGGTTTGCACCTCTGTCTTTAATCTGATAATCCTTTGAGGTAGGTAGAAATTGGCTAGGAATTCGCTCACTAGATCCTCCCAGCTAGTGATGCTTTCCTGTGGAAAGGCTTCCGGCCATTGAGCAGCCTTGTCCCTCAATGAAAATGGGAACAGCAAGAGTTTATATATGTCTGGATGCACACCATTGGATTTCACTGTCACAGATCCTTAGGAAGATAGATAAATACTGATTTGGATCTTCTAATGGGCTTCCTCCATAGGAGCAATTATTTTGTACCAAAGTGATGAGCTGGGGCTTCAATTCAAAGTTGTTTGCATTGACATTTGGCGTAAGAAAGTGATGAGCGGATAATTTATACGCTTTTTGGCATTGTTTTTAGTATGTTTTTAGTATGATTTAGTTAGTTTTTATTATATTTTTATTATTTTTTAAATAAAAATAATATTTCTGGACTTTACTATGAGTTTGTGTGTTTTTCTGTAATTTCAGGTATTTTCTGGCTGAAATTGAGGGAGTTGAGCAAAAATCTGATTCAGGCTGAAAAAGGACTGCAGATGTTGTTGGATTCTGACCTCCCTGCACTCGAAATGGATTTTCTGGAGCTACCGAAGTCTAAATGGCGCGCTCTCAATTGCGTTGGAAAGTAGACATCCAGGGCTTTCCAGAAATATAGAATACTCCATACTTTTCTCAAGAATAGATTACGTAAACTGGCGTTCAATGCCAGTTCCATGTTGTAGTATGGCGTCAAACGCCAGAAACAAGTTACAAGTTGGAGTTAAACGCCCAAAACAGGTTACAACCTGGCGTTTAACTCCGGAAACAGCCTAGGCACGTGTAAAGCTTAAGTCTCAGCCCCAGCACACACCAAGTGGGCCCCAGAAGTGGATTTCTGCACTATCTATCTTAGTTTACTCATTTTTCTGTAAACCTAGGTTACTAGTTTAGTATTTAAACAACTTTTAGAGATTTATTTTGTACCTCATGACATTTCAGATCTAAACTTTGAACTCTTTGACGGCATGAGTCTCTAAACTCCATTGTTGGGGGTGAGGAGCTCTGCTGTGTCTCGATGAATTAATACAATTACTTCTGTTTTCCATTCAAACATGCTTGTTTCTATCTAAGATATTTATTTGCACTTCAATATGATGAATGGGATGATCCGTGACACTCATCACCATTCTCAATCTATGAACGCGTGCCTGACAACCACCTCCGTTCTACATTAGATTGAATAAGTATCTCTTGGGTTCCTTAATCAGAATCTTTGTGGTATAAGCTAGAATCCATTGGCAGCATTCTTGAGAATCCAGAAAGTCTAAACCTTGTCTATGGTATTCTGAGTAGGATTCAAGGATTGAATGACTGTGACAAGCTTCAAACTCACAAAGGTTGGGCGTAGTGATAGACGCAAAAGGACCAATGGATCCTATTCCAGCATGAGTGAGAACCGATAGATGATTAGCTGGGCGGTGACAGCGCACCTGGAAAATTTTCACTGAGGGGACGGATGGTAGCCATTGACAACGGTGATCCACCAACATATTGCTTGCCATAGGAGGAACCTTGCGTGCGTGAAGAAGAAGACAGGGGGAAAGCAGAGATTCAGAAGACAAAGCATCTCCAAAACTCCAACATATTCTCCATTACTGCAGAACAAGTATTTATTTCATGCTCTTTTATTTCTCGCAATTCAAACTCATAAATATAATTGATATCCTGACTAAGAGTTACAAGATAACCATAGATTGCTTCAAGCCAACAATCTCCATGGGATTCGTCCCTTCCTCACGTAAGGTATTACTTGGACGACCCAGTGCACTTGCTGGTTAGTGGTACGAGTTGTGAAAAGTGTGATTCACAATTCGTGCACCAAGTTTTTGGCGCCGTTGCCGGGGATTGTTCGAGTTTGAACAACTGACGGTTCATCTTGTTGCTTAGATTAGGAAAATTTTGTCTTTTGGGTCAGAGTCTTTTATTATTGTTCTTGTTAAAATTTTAAAATCCTTATTCCCTTTTTCTTAATTAATTTTGAAATTTTTAAAACCAATAACTTCATGATTTAGTCTTCTGTTTGAGTTTAGTTTCATGTTTTAAGTTTGGTGTCAACTGCATGTTTTTCTTTCCCTTTAAATTTTCGAATTGCATGTTCTTTGTTCTTCCTTAATCTTCAAGTTGTTCTTGTTTATTTTCCTTGTTTGATCTTTGGTTTTTCTTGTTTTGTGTTTTTTCTTATTTTTCTTATGCTTTTTCAAAATATCAGTTTTCAAAAAAAAATAATAAAATAAAATATTTTTATACATTAAACACCTTGTTAAAACACTTTAAATTTATAGCTCAATTGGCTAGAGCGTGGTGCTTATGTTCTTGGTAATTGGCTATGTTCTTTTTAAAATCTTTTTCAAAAATAATTTTTCTTTGAATAAATCATGTGCCAAACTTTAAGTTTGGTGTTTTCTTGTTGATTTTTCTTTAGTTTTCAAAAATTTTATTTTGGTTTTCTAAAACTTTTAAGTTTGGTGTTCTATCTTCATGTTCTTGTTGTTCTTGTGAGTCTTCAAAGTGTTCTTGAGTCTTCCTTGTGTTTTAATCTTAAAATTTTTAAGTTTGGTGTTCCTTGGTGTTTCCCTCCAAAATTTTCGAAAATAAGGAGCATTAGATCTAAAAATTTTAAGTTTTGTGTCTTTTTATTGTTTTTCTCTTTCCTCATTGAATTCAAAAATATCTTTTTCCTTTATTTTAATTGATTTTTCGAATTTTCCTTTTAAAAATTCAGATTTTATTTTAGAATTTTTTATTTTATCTTATCTTAGTTTTAAAATTTCAAAATTCCAATCTTTTTCAAAAAAAAATCATATCTTTTTCAAAATCTTATCTTATCTTATTTTAAATTTCAAATTTCAACTTTGAAAATTCAAAATTCAAATTTCAAAATTTAAAATTTAAAATTTAATTTTCAAATTTCAATTTTTAAATCTTTTCAAAATTTAAATCTTTTTCAAATCCTTATCTTAATATTGTTGACTTTTTCGAAAATTCAAAATTCAATTTTCAAATTTCAAAATTCAATTTTCAAATTTTAATTTTCAAATTTCAAATTTCAAATTTTAAATTTCAAATTTCAGATTTTAAATTTCAAATTTCAAAATTAATTTTCAAATTTCAAATTTAAATTTCAACACTTTTTAATTTAAATTCCTTATCTTCTCTTACCTAGCTTATCTTATCTTATCTAATCTCAAATCTTAAAATCAAATCTTTTTCATATCTTTTCTTTTTTTTATTTTATTTTATTTTCTTACAAGTATCTTTAACTTTAAGATATATCTTTTTCAAAACTTCCTAACCAATTTCTCTCTCTTCATTTTTTTTGAAAATCCTCACCCATATTTTTTTCAAATCTTTTTAATTAATTTAGTTTTCAATTTTTTTTATTTCTTTTTCTTCTAATTTTCGAAAATATAGTAAATTTTTCAGTTATTTAATTTTATTTTATTTTAATTTCGGTTTTCAAAAGAAAAAAAATATTTGCAATCCGCATCATCTCCCTTTCTCCATCATGGACCTAAGTGGAAATGAACAGTCAAGAAGGACTCTGGGGTCATATGCTAACCCCACTACTGCTTCATATGGGAGCAGTATCTGTATACCCTCCATTGGAGTCAGTAGCTTTGAGTTGAATCCTCAGCTCATTATCATGGTGCAGCAAAGTTGCAAGTATTCTGGTCTTTCACAGGAAGAACCTACAGAGTTTCTGGCACAATTTTTACAAATTGCTGACACAGTACATGATAAGGAAGTAGATCAGCATGTCTACAGATTATTACTCTTTCCATTTGCTGTAAAAGACCAAGCTAAGAGGTGGTTAAATAACCAACCTAAGGCTAGCATAAGGACATGAAAACAGCTGTCAGAAAAATTCCTGAATCAATACTTCCCTCCAAAAGGGATGACACAGCTAAGGCTGGACATCCAAGGCTTTATGATGCCTGGGAGAGATACAGATAGATGCTAAGAAAATGCCCCTCTGAAATATTTTCAGAATGGGTGCAGTTAGACATCTTCTATTATGGACTTACAAAGAGAGCTCAAATTTCTCTAGATCACTCAGCTGGTGGATCTATACACATGAGAAAGACAATTGAAGAGGCTCAAGAGCTTATTGATACAGTTGTCAGAAATCAGCATCTGTACCTAAATAGTGATTCTTCCATGAAAGAAGAGGCTAAAACAGTAACTGCTAAACTCAGTCCTGCAGAACAAATTACTGAATTCAATCAGCAATTAGACTTTCTAACAAAACAGCTGGCCGAATTCAAGGAGATACTACAAGACACAAGAATGGCTAATATAAATATGGAGGTACAGTTGAAGCAAACAGAACAACAGTTATCAAAACAAATAACAGAAGAGTGCGAAGCAGTTCAATTAAGAAGTGGAAAAACATTAAATACCTCACTTCAAGGTAGCAGAAAGCCAAGAAATGAAAAAACTGCTATTCAAAATCCCTCTAAGGACAGTAAGAGCCCAGAGAGGAATAATGCTGGCGTTCAAACGCCAGAAACAAGCAAGGAGTTGGCGTCAAACGCCCAATGGAAGCTCAGTTTTGGCGTTCAAACGCCAGGAACAAGTAAGGAGTTGGCGTCCAATGCCACTCTAGCTTCTAACCCTGGCATTCAAACGTCAGTGAGGGATCAGACACACACAAGTGCTGATAAAAACCCCTCTAAAAAGGCTTCTCCAACCACCTCTGTAGGAAATAAACCTGCAGCAACTAAGGTTAAGGAATATAAAGCCAAGATACCTTATCCTCAAAAACTCCGCCAAGAGGAGCAGGATAAGCAATTTGCTCGCTTTGCAGATTATCTCAGGACTCTTGAAATAAAGATTACATTTGCAGAGGCACTTGAGCAAATACCTTCTTATGCCAAGTTCATGAAGGAGATCTTGAGTCATAAGAAGGATTGGAGAGAAACTGAAAGAGTTCTCCTCACTAAAGAATGCAGTGCAGTCATTCTGCAAAGATTAAAGATCCTGGAAGCTTTCTAATACTATGCATACTAGAGGGTAATTGCACCAAGACAGCTTTATGTGATCTTGGGGCAAGCATCAACCTAATACCTGCATCCACTATTAGAAAGCTTGGTTTAACTGAAGAAGTTAAACCAACCCGGATATGTCTCCAACTTGCTGATGGCTCTATTAAATACCCATCAGGCGTGATTGAAGACATGAATGTCAAGGTTGGGCCATTCGCTTTTCCCACTGACTTTGTAGTGCTGGAAATAGAGGAGCACAAAAGTGCTACTCTCATTCTAGAAAGACCTTTCCCAGCAACTGGACAAACTCTCATTGATGTCCAAAAGGGGGAAGTAACCCTGAGAGTCAATGAGGATGAGTTTAAGTTGAATGCTGTCAAAGCCATGCAGCATCCAGACACACCAAAAGACTGCATGAAAGTTGATCTCATTGACTCTTTGGTAGAGGAGGTCAACATGGCTGAGAGTCTCGAATCAGAGTTGGAAGACATCTTAAAAGATGTTCATTCTGATTTGGAGGGTTCAAAGGAATTGAAAGAGCCTCTGAGACTTCCTCAGGAAGAGGAGAAACCTCATAAACCCGAGCTCAAGCCATTACCACCATCCTTGAAATATACATTTCTGGGAGAAGGTGACACTTTTCCAGTGATCATAAGCTCTACTTTAAATCTACTGGAAGAGGAAGCACTAATTCAAGTGCTAAGGACACACAAGACAGCTCTTGGGTGGTCCATAAGTGACCTTAAGGGCATAAGCCCAGCTAGATGCATGCACAAAATCCTATTGGAGGATGATGCTAAGCCAGTGGTTCAACCACAGAGGCGGCTAAATCCAGCCATGAAGGAAGTGGTGCAGAAAGAGGTCACCAAATTACTGGAGGCTGGGATTATTTATCCTATTTCTGATAGCCCCTGGGTGAGCCCTGTTCAAGTTGTTCCGATGAAATGAGGCATGACAGTGGTTCATAATGAAAAAAATGAACTGGTTCCTACACGAACAGTTACAGGGTGGCGCATGTGTATTGACTATAGAAGGCTCAATACTGCCACCAGAAAGGATCATTTTCCTTTACCATTCATAGACCAAATGCTAGAAAGACTAGCAGGTCATGATTATTACTGCTTTTTGGATGGCTATTCAGGCTACAACCAAATTGTAGTAGATCCCCAGGATCAAGAGAAAACAGCATTCACATGTCCATCTGGAGTGTTTGCTTACAGAAGGATGCCATTTGGGCTGTGTAATGCGCCTGCAACCTTTTAGAGATGCATGCTCTCTATTTTCTCAGATATGGTGGAAAAATTTCTAGAAGTCTTCATGGATGACTTCTCAGTTTATGGAGACTCGTTCAGCTCCTGTCTTGATCACCTGACACTGGTTCTGAAAAGATGCCAAGAGACTAACCTGGTTTTAAACTGGGAAAAATGTCACTTTATGGTGACTGAAGGGATTGTCCTTGGGCATAAGATTTTGAACAAAGGAATAGAGGTAGATCAAGCTAAAGTAGAGGTAATTGAAAAATTACCACCACCTGCCAATGTTAAGGCAATCAGAAGCTTTCTGGGGCATGCAGGATTTTATAGGAGGTTTATAAAGGATTTTTCAAAAATCGCAAAACCTCTGAGTAATCTGTTAGCTGCTGACATGCCATTTGTGTTTGACACAGAGTGTCTGCAGGTATTTAAAACTCTGAAAGCTAAGCTGGTCACAGCAACAGTTATTTCTACCCCAGACTGGACATTACCATTCGAATTAATGTGTGATGCCAGTGATCATGCCATTGGTGCAGTATTGGGGCAGAGGCATAACAAGCTTCTGCATGTCTTTTATTATGTTAGCCGTGTTTTAAATAATGCCCAGAAAAATTACACAACCACAGAAAAAGAATTGCTTACAGTGGTTTATGCCATTGACAAGTTTAGATCATACTTAGTATGATCAAAAGTGATTGTGTACACTGACCATGCTGCTCTTAAATATCTACTCACAAAGCAGGATTCAAAACCCAGGCTCATAAGATAGGTGTTGCTTCTGCAAGAGTTTGATATAGAGATAAGAGACAGAAAAGGGATAGAGAACCAAGTGGCTGATCATCTGTCCCGGATAGAACCAGTAGAAGGGGAGTTTCCCCCCTCTATTGAGATCTCTAAGACCTTTTCGGATGAGCATTTGTTTGCCATTCAGGAAACACCATGGTTTGCAGACATTGCAAACTATAAAGCTGCAAGGTTCATACCCAAGGAGTACAGCAGGCAACAAAAGAAAAAATTAATTACTGATGCAAAGTACTACTTGTGGGATGAACCCTATCTCTTTATGAGATGTGCAGACGGAATAATCCGTAGGTGTGTGCCTAGAGAAGAAGCACAGAGTATCTTATGGCATTGCCATGGATCACAATATGGAGGCCATTTCAGAGGTGAGCGAACAGCCACCAAGGTCCTCCAATATGGCTTCTACTGCCCTACACTCTATAAGGATTCCCAATAGTTTGTACGTAACTGTGACAGTTGCCAAAGAGCTGGTAATCTGCCTCATGGTTATGCCATACCTCAACAGGGAATCTTAGAGATTGAGTTATTTGATGTATGGGGAATTGACTTCATGGGACCTTTCCCACCATCATACTCAAACACTTATATTCTGGTGGCAGTCGACTATGTATCAAAATGGGTAGAGGCCGTTGCCACACCCACCAATGATACTAAAACAGTGCTGAAGTTCCTCCAGAAACATATCTTCAATAGGTTTGGTGTCCCTATAGTACTAATCAGTGATGGGGGCACTCACTTCTGCAACAAACAACTTTACTCTGCCATGGTCCGGTATGGGATTCGCCACAAGGTGGCGACTCCATATCATCCACAGACAAATGGGCAAGCTGAAGTTTCTAATAGAGAACAAAAAAGAATCCTGGAACGGACTGTAAGTACCCGTAGAAAGGATTGGGCAAGAAGCTTGGATGATGCTCTATGGGCTTACAGAACAACATTCAAGACTCCTATAGGGACCTCTCCATACCAGCTTGTGTATGGTAAGGCCTGTCACCGGCTCGTAGAACTGGAACATAAGGCCTACTAGGCAACAAGATTCTTAAACTTTGATGCCAAATTAGTTGGAGAAAAAAGATTGCTCCAGCTGAATGAGCTAGAGGAATTCAGATTCACTGCTTTCAAAAATGCCAAGCTTTACAAAGAGAAAGCAAAAAGATGGCATGACAGAAAGTTGTCATCTAGAGTCTTTGAACCAGGATAGAAAGTTCTGTTGTTTAACTCTAGGCTCAGGCTATTCCCCGGGAAACTGAAATCCCGGTGGAGGGGACCATATGTGATTACAAGTGTGTCACCATATGGCTATGTGGAGCTTCAAGACAATGATTCTGATAAGAAGTTCATTGTTAATAGATAGAGAATCAAGCATTATCTTGAAGGCAATGTCGAGCAAGAGTGCTCAAGGCTGAGGCTAGATTAAAAGCTCAGCAAGGTCCAGCTAAAGACAATAAAGAAGCGCTTATTGGGAGGCAACCCAATGTTATTTAACTATATCTCTTTATTTTTTATTGCTATTTTATGTTTTCTTTAGGTTGATGATCATGTGAAGTCACAAAAATAACTGAAAAATCAAAAACAAAATGAAAAACAGCATTAAAAATAGCACACCCTGGAGGAGGAACAGTCTGTCTGGCATTTAACGCCAGAAACAGGCATCTGTCTGGCATTTAACGCCAGAAACAGGCACCAAGCTGGCGTTTAACGCCAGAAGCAAGCATCTACCTGGCGTTAAACGCCAGAAACAAGCTATATTTGGGCGTTTAACGCCAGAAATAGGCAGCAGTCTGGTGTTAAACGCCAGGATTGCACAGCAAGGGCGTTTTACACGCCTAATTGGAGCAGGGATGTTAAGTCCTTAACCCCACTGGATCTGTGGACCCCACAGGATTCCCAACTCTTCTTCTCTCCTTCTTACACCTTTCCATAACACTCTTCCCTAAATTAACCTCCACCAATCACCTCCATTACTCCTCCAAAACCATCATACAACCCACCTACACCCACCCACTCAAATTCAAACCACTCACACCCCTCCATCTCATCTATTTTCTTCTTCTTCTACTACTTTCTTTCTTTTGCTCGAGGACGAGCAAACATTTTAAGTTTGGTGTGGAAAAAGCAGTGCTTTTTTGTTTTTCCATAACCACTAATGCCTCAAGGGATGCACTTCCCTCCACAAAATTATTGGGAGTAAATCAACACTTCCCTAGGAGAATTAAGTTCTAACATGGGACAACGAAGGGTGGAGCACCAAGAGCACTCCATCATCCTCCATGAAACTAGAGTAGATCAAAGAGCTATGAGGGAGGAGCAACAAAGACTAGGAAGAGACATAGAGGAGCTCAAGAGCACCATTGGTTCTTCAAGAAGAGGAAGACGCCACCCTCACTAAGGTGGACTCATTCCTTAATCTCCTTGTTCTTATTTTTCTGTTTTTCATTTACTGTGCTTTATGTTTTTGTTTGTGTCTTGTTACATGATCATTAGTGTCTAAGTGTCTATGCCTTAAAGTTATGAATATGAATCCATCACCTTTCTTAAATAAAAAATGTTTTTAATTGAAAAAGAAAAAGAAGTGCATGAATTTCGAATTTTAAAACAGTTTAATTATTTTGATGTGGTGGCAATACTTCTGTCTTTCTGAATGAATGCTTGAACAGTGCATATTTTTTATATTGTTGATTCATGAATGTTAAAATTGTTGGTTCTTGAAGAATGATGAAAAAGGAGAAATGTTATTTGATAATCTGAAAAATCATAAAAATGATTCTTGAAGAAAGAAAAAGCAGTGAATACAAAAGCTTGCAGAAAAAAAAAAGCAAAAATGAAAAAAAAAAAAAGAAAAAGCAAGCAGAAAAATCCAATAGCCCTTAAAACCAAAAGGCAAGGGTAATAAAAAGGATCTAAGGCTTTGAGCATCAGTGGATAGGAGGGCCTAAATGAATAAAATCCTGGCCTAAGTGGCTAAACCAAGCTGTCCCTAACCATGTGCTTGTGGCGTGAAGGTGTCAAGTGAAAACTTGAGACTGAGCGGTTAAAGTCGAGATCCAAAGCAAAAAGAAGAGTGTGCTTAAGAACCTTGGACACCTCTAATTGGGGACTCTAGCAAAGCTGAGTCACAATCTGAAAAGGTTCACCCAGTCATGTGTCTGTGGCATTTATGTATCCGGTGGTAATACTGGAAAACAAAGTGCTTAGGGCCACGGCCAAGACTCATAAAGTAGCTATCTTCAAGAATCCACATACTGAACTAGGAAAGTCAATAACACTATCTGAATTCTAAGTTCCTACAGATGCTGATCATTCTGAACTTCAAAGGATGAAGTGAGATGCCAAAACTGTTCAGAAGCAAAAAGCTAATAGCCCCGCTCATCTAATTAATACTGATCTTCACAGATGTTTTTGGAATTCATTGTATATTTTCTTCTTTTTATCCTATTTGATTTTCAGTTGATTGGGGACAAGCAACAATTTAAGTTTGGTGTTATGATGAGCGGATAATTTATACGCTTTTTGGCATTATTTTTAGTATGTTTTTAGTATGATTTAGTTAGTTTTTATTATATTTTTTTTAGTTTTTAAATAAAAATAATATTTTTGGACTTTACTATGAGTTTGTGTGTTTTTCTGTAATTTCAGGTATTTTCTGGCTGAAATTGAGGGAGCTGAGCAAAAATCTGATTCAGGCTGAAAAAGGACTACAGATGCTATTGGATTCTGACCTCCCTGCACTCGAAATGGATTTTCTGGAGCTACAAGAGTCTAAATGGTGCGCTCTCAATTGCATTGGAAAGTAGACATCCAGTGCTTTCCAGAAATATATAATACTCCATACTTTTCTCAAGAATAGATGATGTAAACTGGCGTTCAACGCCAGTTCCATGTTGCAGTCTGGCATCAAACGCCAGAAACAAGTTACAAGTTGGAGTTAAACGCCCAAAACAGGTTACAACCTGGCGTTTAACTCCAGAAACAGCTTAAGTCTCAGCCCCAGCACACACCAAGTGGGCCCCAGAGGTGGATTTCTGCACTATCTATCTTAGTTTACTCATTTTTCTGTAAACCTAGGTTACTAGTTTAGTATTTAAACAACTTTTAGAGATTTATTTTGTACCTCATGACATTTCAGATCTAAACTTTGTACTCTTCGATGGCATGAGTCTCTAAACTCCATTGTTGGGGGTGAGGAGCTCTGCTGTGTCTCGATGAATTAATACAATTACTTCTGTTTTCCATTCAAACACGCTTGTTTCTATCTAAGATATTTATTTGCACTTCAATATGATGAATGGGATGATCCGTGACACTCATCACCATTCTCAATCTATGAACGCGTGCCTGACAACCACCTCCCTTCTACGTTAGATTGAATAAGTATCTCTTGGGTTCCTTAATCAGAATCTTCGTGGTATAAGCTAGAATCGATTGGCAGCATTCTTGAGAATCCAGAAAGTCTAAACCTTGTCTGTGGTATTCTGAGTAGGATTCAAGGATTGAATGACTGTGACGAGCTTCAAACTCACAAAGGTTGGGCGTAGTGACAGACACAAAAGGACCAATAGATCCTATTCCAGCATGAGTGAGAACCAACAGATGATTAGCCAGGCGGTGACAGCGCACCTGGACCATTTTCACTGAGAGGACGGATGGTAGCCATTGACAACGGTGATCCAACAACATACAGCTTGCCATAGGAGGAACCTTGCGTGCGTGAAGAAGAAGACAGGGGGAAAGCAGAGATTTAGAAGACAAAACATTTCCAAAACTCCAACATATTCTCCATTACTACAGAACAAGTATTTATTTCATGCTCTTTTATTTCTCACAATTCAAACTGATAAATATAATTGATATCCTGACTAAGAGTTACAAGATAACCATAGATTGCTTCAAGCCAACAATCTCCGTGGGATTCGACCCTTACTCACCTAAGGTATTACTTGGACGACCCAGTGCACTTGCTGGGTAGTGGTACGAGTTGTGAAAAGTGTGATTCACAATTCGTGCACCAGGAAGCTACTCCCATAATGCCTTGGATTAGCAAATGTGTAAGAAGCCAAGACTCTCCTCTGGGGTTGACCATTGTTGTTGGCTACTCCCATTGGTGGATTTGTTAGATTCTCCTCCATTTCTTGGTATTCTTCTTCAGAAGCTTCTTCACTAATGACCCCCTTTCCTCTGGCTTCCCTTCTCAGTCTTCGAAGAGTCCTCTCGTCATGATCACCAGAGGTGGAGACCTCTTTCTTTACTTCTGTCATACAACCAAAACAACAAGAAACACACAGAGCACTCTGTAGCTTGAGTGCCGTGAGAGTTAGTAGAGACAAAGTCTCAAATAGTTAGTGTGATTATAAAAAAAATAAAAAAAAGAAAAAGTGCTTAATCTAGACCACCACCTTACTTAATCATTGTCAATCTAGATCAATCCCCAGCAACGACGCCAAAAACATGATGGGTGGAAATTAGATTTCCACACAAAACTCACCGGCAAGTGTACCGGGTCGCATCAAGTAGTAATTACTCACAAGAGTGAGGTCGATCCCATAGGGATTGATGGATTGAGCAATTTTAGTTAGGTGGTTAGTTTAGTTAAGCAAACAGTTGATGAATTGAGTGAATTGTGATCAACAGAAGCTAAAGTGCATAAAAATTAAAAGAGAGAGGGGAAATTGACAGAAAAGTAAAGTGCAGAAGAGTAAATTGCATGAAACTTAAAGTGCAAGAAAGTAAAAGAGCTGAAACTTAAAATGCAAGTAATGTAAATGGTTGAAACTTAGATTGCAAGAAATGTAAATAGCTAAAGCTTAAAGTGTAAGAAATCTAAATTACTGAATCTAAATTGCTGAGGAACTTAAATTGCTGGAAGGGTAAAGGGATTTTGGGGGCTGGAATTTAGAATTGAACAAGAAAAGACAAGCTAAAGTAAATCAGAAAGCTGTGAAATAAGAAATACAGTTTAGTCACCAAGCAGATTTGTAAAATTACTTGAAGAAACAAAACAAAACGAAACTTAGCTCAATTGTGAAATTCTAAAAGAGAAATTGAAGATCGAAGAAGAGCAATGAGATTAGGAAATAGATCTAGATCTCAATTACTCCTTTGACCAAACAGAAAAGAAATTTCAAAAGAAATAAAAAGGAAGACAATAAATGAAACTTAAATCCAATTCTCCAATTCTCAAAACAGAAAAGTAGATATTACAGACGAAGAGAATGAAAACAGAAAACTAAACTCAGATCCAATTCTTAGAATAATTGAGAAGAGAGGAAAAAGATGATTCTCAAACTTAGAATCAATGAAGCTCTTCAATCTCAATTTAAATTCCAAGAACAGATAGCAGAAGTTGCAGAAGAAAATGAAAATGCAGAAAGAAGAACTCAGATCCAAATTCCAATTCCCAAATGCAAAACAATTGACAATTCAAAGTGAGCTAAAGGTAAAACTAAAAGTGAGCAAAAGGTTTCAAAAAAAAGGTCCTCTACAAATCAAATTAACTCCTATTTATACACTTTATATTTTTTTTTTGGTTTTCAGAATTTGGAGTGGACTTTTCAGGTTGGTGAAGAAGTAGATTCAAGATGGCATTTGATTGAAAATGGTCCATGGGTGCACTTGTTTGAAAATGGGTTGGGGGGCTAGCTCCAGTGGAGCGCTCAGTGAGGAAAGGTAACGTAGCGCTCCCTTGCTTAGTGTGCCTCCCTTCGAGCCAAGCATGTTTCACTTTGTGCTAATACATAGCGCTCAGTTGGAAATTTCCAACGTAGCGCCCCTTGCTTCCATGGTTCACTCTTCGAACCTTGCTGGCTTCCTTTTGCTAGCAATTTCCTTGTAATAGCACTCAGTGAGAACCTTTGAACGTAGCGTTCCTTTGTGTGCATGGTTCCCTTTTCGAACCTTGGCTGCCCCATTTTAGGAGTGTCGCGCCTTGTTTTTCTTTAAATGGGCCACAAAAACGTAGAAAGAGTTAACGTAGCGCTACTTTGATTTGAGCGCTGGCCTTGCTAGTTGAGTTTCCTTGTAGCCCTCAGTTTGGACACTCAACGTAGCGCCCTTGCTTCTCTTGCTTGACGTGTCTTGGTGCTCCCAACTAGCGTTCACTCTTTGAACGCTACGCTCTCTTTTATAGCGCTGGCCCGTGCTCCTTTGGCTGAGTGCCACGCTTTAATATTATAGGCCATGCTTTGATAAGGCATGCTTTCATGGTTCTTTCTTTTCTTCACCATTTCTTCACCTACAAGCAACCAAACAAACATATCAAAGTATCACCAAATTCATAAGGTTTCTAAATCATTCATAAAATCAACTAATTCTAGCTTAAACCTTATGATTTTGTGTTAATTAAATAATGGGTGATTGATTTAACATAACCATGAAAATCCACTCCAAATCACTTACTTATAGTGCAAGAAAGTGCATAAAACCTAATGAAACAAGTGAAAAATACTTGAAAAGCTAGCATAAGATGACTTGTCATCAATGTGCCACTTGAGCAGCAAGGCGTGGCACGCTAGTATAAGATTCCAGAGAAGAGGTTGAAAGCCCAAAAGGTTGGGCGTGTCACTTGGTATCGAAGGCATGGCAGGCCAAGCTCTCACCCTCACTTAGGCGTGCCACTTGAGCATCCAGGCATGGCACGCCAATGTACAAGAAGGCCAAAGCAAAAGCTGGGCAAGCCACTTGGTCTCGAAGGCGTGGCACGCCAGGGAAGCCAATGAAGGAGGGCGTGCCACCTGAAGAGTTGGGCATGGCACGCCAAGCCAGAATTAGAGCTGGGCGTGGCATGCCACTGAAGCGCCAATCACATGCCAGCTAGGAGATCGCGTTTATTGAGTTTCTTTTCCCTCCAAATTGTATTTTTCTTTTTTCACTTTTGTATTTTCTTTATTTTTAGTGCTAGGAGTAGTATAAATAAACCCTGAAAGTACTAAGAAAGGGGTTAAGCAGTTAGGAAGCTAAGTTGTGGAGTAGAGTTTTTAGTTTGATTTACTTTTTCACTCTATTATCTCTTCCATCTCTTGTACTCTTCTTTGAGCTATGAGTAGCTAAATTCCCTCTCATTGAGAGAGAGAGCTCTGTTGTACTTGATGGATTAATGATAGTCAATTTCTTCTTCTCTTCATCTTCTCTTTGATTTTCTAGAAGGAATGTTGTTTTAATGTTAATGTTCAATTATCTTAGAAAAGAGATTGAATGCAAAATGGGCTTCATGGGAACCTTAGAAAAGGAAACATGAAACCATGCTAGAAATCTCTTCTCACACTTGAGTAGGATTTGGGTTTTGGTGTTTGGATATGGTGATATATAATCCTCCCTCTACTTGGACCTATGATGATGTGTGGTATAATCAGGGACCAAGCATATGTCTCTTCATGAGTGATAAACGCCAATTTTGTGGTTTATATTGTGTAGAATTTGGGGGGTTTTTTCAATATTTCTCACACTTATTCACAAGAATAGCATAGTTTTGCAATTCTCCCTTGATTTGTGCTTAAATGTGAAAATATGCTTTTTAGGCCTTAAAATATCTAAATTCAATTCACTTTAATTCCATTCGATGCCTTGATATGTTTGTTCAGTGATTTCAGGTTCATAAGCCAAGTATTGGATGGAAGAAGTGAGGAGGAAAGCATGCAAAGCGGGAGAACTCATGAAGAAATGAAGGAACCGCAAAGCTGTCAATCCCAACCTCTTCGCACTCAATCAACCATAACTTGAGCTACAAATGTCCAAATGACGTGGTTTCAGTTGCGTTGGAAAGCTAACATCTGGAGCCTCAAAATGATATAAAATTTGCCATAGTTGCCTGACGTCTAGGGATGGGCACGCGCACTGTACGCGTTCACGCTGATGCTGCACGTGGCCCACTAAAGGTGAAATCATTGGGGGTGATTTCTGAAGCACTTTGGGCCCAATCTAACTTATTTCTAATACTATTTCATGCAGAATTCAAGCTTGGTCAAGGGGGGAGCAATTGTTTGGTAGTATAGCATCATGTAGGTTAGTTTCTAGAGAGAGAAGCTCCCTCTTCTCTCTAGAATTAGGGTTCTTAGGCTTAATTCCATCTTAGATCTAGGTTTTGATTATTGTTCTCATCTTGTTTCTTCTATAATTTCATGCTTCTACACTTTGATTCTCTTAGTTTTCTTGTTAATTTCTCTTTTATGTTGTCTTTTATATTCATGGATGCTCATGTTGGATTTAGATCTCTTTTAATGAAATTTAATGTTTGATGTCTTATAATTGTTGATTTGAGATGTTGATTTACTTTCTTGCAATTGGTAGTTGGTAGATTTATTATTCTTGCATTTTTACTATGCTTTCCTTTTATGCCTTCCAAGTGTTTGACAAAATGCTTGGTTGGGCTTTAGAGTAGATTTTGAACATTCTTGGCTTGGGAAGAGTAATTGGACAATCTTCAGTCATTAATACTCAATTTAGATTGGTGATCTAGAGTTGTTAGTTAATATCATTTTCAATGACTCTAATCTCTTGCTAATTCAATTAGTGAGTTGATTAGGATTTTTGATTTGAGATTAACTAGTCTTATTTGACTTTCTCTAATGGAAGATAACTTACACCTTCTTCCAACATTGGGGATGACGAAATGAGATAAATTCTTGTTAAGTATTGTTATGATTAATGACTAGGATAGAAAGCCTATGATCTCAAACCTTGCCACGAATGTCTCTCTTTATTAATTGCTTTCTTTAATTGCTCTCTTTACTTTTTTTGTCATTTATTTTATTGCCCTTTTTATCAACCAAACCCCCCTTTGTTCCTTCATAGCCAATAATTGAGCACTTCATTGCAATTCCTTGTGAGATGACCCAGAGTCTAAATACTTCGGTAAATTTTCATTGGGGTTTGTACATGTGACAACTCAAATTTTTTATGTGAGAATTGTTTGTTGGTTTGGAGCTATGCTTGCAACGAAGTAATTCTTTTCTTAAGAAGAAAATCTAGACAGATACAACAAATTCTCTTCATCAAAATGGCGCCCTTGCTGGGGAATGGTTGCAACATATGCCTTGATATTTGTTATGTGAATATGTGAATATTGTAGATAGTTTACTTTCTTTCAATACTTAGCTATAGTTTAGATTTCTTTTGTATGTGTGCTATGACTCCCAAGTTTGATGAATTAGTCTAAACCGAATTCTAGCATAGCCGAGTTTGACCCTGAGATTGAAAGAACCTTGTTACACACTCGGCAAGCTAGACGGCGGTTGGACTATATGGCTAGTACTTCGGCCTCTCTTGAGGAACATACCGAATCACTAGACGGTACCGAGAGTGACTTGGAGTCCGCTACTTCCTATTCTTCTATTGGCACTACTAATACATCTTTTCATCCTACAGGTGAACCATACACGGCGGAGCCACGACGGATCACTTTGCATGAGCAAGAAGCTCTGGATATCATACTTCAACCTTTGCAAGCAAGGTATCCTAACCTTGATCCAAACTTTGAGTTGAAGAGTAGCTTGATACATCTACTTCCTAAGTATCATGGGTTGCCGGGTCAAGACCCCATCCGACATCTAAGAGACTTTCAAGTTGCTTGTTCTACGGCTCGAAGGCATGGAGCCGATGAATTGGCTATTATGGTTTTTGCCTTTCTTTTCTCTCTTGAAGGGAAAGCAAAGACATGGTTCTATTCGCTACTGGATGAGATTATGACCAATTGGGATTTCTTGAGAAGAGAGTTTCTAGATAAGTTCTTCTCACCGGAGAAGACCGATTACATTCCCAATTTGGACCACTACCCTTTGCCCTTTATCGATAAGATGTTGGACCATTTAGCGGGTAAATCCCATTATTGCTTTCTTGATGGATTCACTGGTTACTTCCAGATTCACATTGCTCCTGAGGATCAGGAAAAGACCACATTTACTTGTCCTTTTGGCACCTTTGCCTACTTTTCAGCGGTGTATGACGAGTGTCTTTTTTGATCTACTGGAGAACTGTCTGGAAGTCTTTATGGATGACTTCAGTGTTCATGGAACTTCATTTTATTGTTGCTTAGAGAACTTGGCCAATGTCTTAGCTAGATGTGTTGACACCAACCTTATCTTGAATTTTGAAAAATGTCACTTTATGGTAAGACAAGGTATAGTGTTAGGACATGTAGTATCTAGTGAAGGCATTTCTGTAGACCCAGCTGATAAACCCCAATTTTGTGGTTTATATTGTGCAAAATTCAGGGGTTTTTGTCAATATTTCTCACACCTATTCACAAGAATTGCATGGTTTTGTGTTCCCTTCCTAATAATGCTCCATGATGAAAAACATGCTTATTTTGCCTTAGAATTGCTATATTTGATCCTCTTCTATTGCCATTCAATATTGTGATGTATTGGTTGAGTGAATTCAGGATTTATAGCGCAAGAATGGCCTAGAAGAAAGAAGAAAAGCATGCACAAAAAGAAGGAACAAGAAGACTTGGATTTTGGGAACTTCAGCATGAGCACGCACGCGTACTTCACGCGTACGCGTGGATGAGGATAGCTGGAAGCGGCACGCAAGGATGGACGCATCCGCAGGGATCAAAGAAATCCCACCGACGCACACGTACACATGGCGCGTACGCGTGGATCACAAAAGCAATCGGCGCACACGCACGCATGGCGCATATGCGCGGAAGGCTGCACGTGACCTTATTAAAGGAAATCATGCCTGGTGATTTCTGAGGCTCATTAGGCCTAATTTCAAGCTGTTTTTGCAGGAAAAAGACCTAAGGATGCTAGGGGGAAAGGGGGATCAATCAATTTACACTTAGACACAATTTTTAGTTAATTTTTTGGTTCTTTATTTTTCTAGAGAGAGAAATCCTTGTTCCTCTCTAGATCTAGCTTTAATTTGATCTTCCCTTGTTGAATTTTTGAATTGGATCTTGTTAACTACTAGCTTTAATTGTTCAATTTGAATTCTCTAGTATAATTTTGCTTAGATCTTGTGTTAGTTTTATGTTTCCTTGTTGTTTATCATTTTATACCCATTCATGAATCTTGTGGATCTTGATTTGTTATTGTTGCATTGATTATTTCCATGATTAATTGTGTTGTTTGAGTGATTGTATGTTGATAATTGTTAGTGGGTACTTGTTAGTTCCAATTCAATGGCAATTTGAATATGTCTTTTATTAATGCTTACCATGTGTTTGATGAAATATTACCTTTGATTATGGAGTAGTTTTCTTTACTCTTAGCATAAGCTAAGGAAATTGAGTGACCTTGAGTCATTAGGTCTCACTGAATTGGTGATTTGAGAACTCTAGGTGATCAATTTGATATCCATATCTAGTGGTGGTTCCCTTTCAAAGAACAAGACAGAAGGAGAAGCTTGGAAATTGATAAATGATGTTGCCGAGGCTACACAACATGTAAGGGTGAGAAGTAATCCTCTCAAGTGTGTGGTAGAACCGTCACCCTCCGAAGCAAGCTTAACCAAGGCGCTTGTGGACATGACCACTATCATCACGCAAATACAAAAAGATCAAAAGGAATACTACTCCATCCAAGCCATCTAAGCCCCATCTCAAGTTGCTCAACTTGAAGGCCCTCCTAGAATTTATGGTTTCTGCTCTAGCACCACACATTACACCGATCAATGCCATCAAATTCAAGATGAGCATGCCCTTGTCGTGGCCAACGTGAACTATAACAACCGCCCACCATATCCTTCTTAAGGCCAAAACAACTACTCTCATGGTAGTAATCAAAATCAAGGGTGGAGGGACAATGCACAAGGGAGCAATCAAAATCAAAGATGGAACAACTCTTCTTCTCATTACAATAATAACCAATCTTCATCTCAATACCACCACAACAACAACAACCACCAAGCCAACCAAAATCACCATAACCAAAACCAAAACAACTACACCAAATACCAAGCACCACATCATAGATAACAATCCAACCAATCCTCTTCATCTTCCACCAATTAAGTTGATGAGCTTAGAGCCATTGTGGATAAACGGGATAAGGGCTATAAGGCTCAATTCGAGGCCATGAGTGCTCAATTGGCCAATATCACTGACATGATTTCGAAGATGTCCATGTCCTCCTCCAATAACACCAACCAACTCTCAAGCTCTTCTAGCCTTTCTTCCCAACCCTAACCAAACCCCTAGGGCGGTCTCAACACCATCACTCTACGGTCGGGGACTACATTGGAGGAGATACCTCCTAGGGTCATGGAAGACATTCATGAAGAAGAGGTGGTAGTTAAAGCTCCACATGAAGAGGAGGAGGGAGACAAAAGGCATGATGAAGAAGGAATAAGCCTCAAGGAACCCAAGAGGAAAGCTATAGTGGATGAGTCCATTCCTATCCCATTCCCTTCATTGGTGAAGAAAGCAAAGAAGACCCCGGAATTTGATTTGAACATGCTCCAAGTGTTCAAGAAGGTTGAGGTAACCATACCACTTCTTGATGCTATCCAACAAATTCCAAAGTATGCAAAATTTCTGAAAGACTTGTGTACACACAAGGATAGGATAGGAGAGTTGGAGACATTATCCTTGGGTAGATCAATTTCTTCCTTGATGAAACCTATTCCAAAGAAATATGGTGACCCTGGACCTTGTTTGGTATCTTGTTGTATTGGCGGACGTACTTTTCATGACTGTATATGTGATCTAGGAGCTTGCATAAGTATCATGCCACTATCCATTTTTGTGCGGTTGAATTTAGCTCCATTGAAGAAGTTGGCGGCGAAGTTTGCCTTAGCCAATAAGAGTGTGATCACTGTGATGGGAATAGCAGAAGATGTACTTGTGGCAATCAAGGACTTGGTCTTTTCGGTTGGCTTTTACATCCTTGAAATGCCTCCAACAGAAAATAGAAGCTCATCCTCTGTTCTACTTGGTAGACCCTTCCTTAAGACCTCTAAATTCAAGTTTGACGCCTTCACCGGCACATATTCCTTTGTGGTTGGAGACAAGACTATCAAATTCAATTTAGAGGAAGCCATGAAGCATCCTCCCAAAGAGCATTCCGTTCTTCGATGTGATGTGATCGATAAAGTGGTAGCGGAAGTGCAAGAAGAAGACCACAACAACCTATGCTACCCTATTGTTGAAGAGACGGATGACCAAGAGGATGAACAAGAGAAAGTTGTTGAGAGTGAACTCCGTGAGCTTGATGAAAAAGAACCTCAGCTTGAGGCAAAGAGTGAAATGAAGCCTCTTTCATCTCACTTGAAGTATGCTTTCTTAGAGGACAACCAAAAGTTTCCTAGATGTCCTGAGAAAGTACAAGAAGGCAATTGGTTGGAGCCTAGCTAATATTATTGGGATTGACCCTTGCAAGTGCATGCATCGTATATTTCTCCAAGAGGGAGCTAGGCCGGTTAGGCAACCGCAAAGGAGGCTCAACCCGACCATCCTTAATGTGGTAAAGAAGGAGGTCACTAGGTTACTTGATGTGGGTATCTGATAAACCACTATTTTATGGTTTATCTTGTACTCAATTGAGTGGATTTTATCAATCTTTCATACACTTATTCCTATGATTTGCATGAGTTTACGTTTTCCTTCCTGATTTTATGCTATGATTGAAAACATGCTT
This sequence comes from Arachis ipaensis, assembly GCF_000816755.2. Lineage (NCBI taxonomy): Eukaryota > Viridiplantae > Streptophyta > Magnoliopsida > Fabales > Fabaceae > Arachis > Arachis ipaensis. The sequence goes on from NC_029794.2 coordinate 62,473,157, forward strand.
CTTTGGTCTTAATTTTGATATGTTTAACCTTCTCTTATTACCATTCGATGCTTTGATATGTGTGTTAAGTGTTTTCAGAGATTACAGGGGAGGAATGGCTTAGAGGATGGAAAGGAAGCATGCAAAAGTGGAAGGAATACGAGAAATTGAAGGAACTGCAAAGCTGTCCAGCCTGACCTCTTCGCACTAAAACGGTCATAACTTGAGCTCCAGAGGTCCAAATGATGCGGTTTTAGTTGCGTTGGAAAGCTAACGTCTGGGGCTTCGATTTGATATATAATATGCCATAGTTACTTGACGATAAGTGACGCAAACGCATGATCCACACAGACGCATTGCAGTGACGAAAAATCAGTGTGGCAGATTTCGCAACCAGCGATTTCTGGGCTGTTTCTGACCTAGTTTTCGGCCAGAAAAACACATATTAGAGGCTATAAAGTGGGGAAATGCATGCATTCATCAAACAACATATATTCATACATAGTTTAAGGATTTAGATGTAGTTTTTAGGGAGAGAGGTTCTCTCCTCTCTCTTATGTTTTAGGATTAGGATTCCTCTTAAATGAATTAGGATTTCTTATTATTTCAACTTACAATGCCTTCTGAGTTCCAGGTTTAATATTCTTTTTATTTATTTTCTCAATTTTGTTTATGAACTCTTTATGTTTAGATTGATTTTCTATTTAATATAATTTGAGGTATTTCAGAATTATGATTGCTTTCCTTTATTTATATAAATAATTTAGATTTTTCCCTTTTGGCTTTGGTTGAGTAATAGGTAACCCTTGAGTTGTCAAACTCATCGTGATTGATAATTGTTATCTTTGCTGATTGATTTAAATTCCTATAACTCTAGTCTTTCCTTAGGAGTTGACTAGAACTTTAGGTGTTAAATTGATTTATCCACTTGACTTACCTTCATAGTTAGAGGTTGACTTAGTGGGGAGCAAAATATAATTCTCATCACCATTGATAAGGATAACTAGGATAGGACTTCTAATTCTTATACCTTGCCAAGAGATTTTATTATTGTTAATTTATTTTACTTGTCATTTAAATTACCTGTTCCTTACTTTCAAAACCCCCAATTTACAAGACTCATAACCAATAATAAGAACACCTCCCTGCAATTCCTTGAGAAGACGACCCGAGGTTTAAATACTTCGGTTATCAATTTTAAAGGGGTTTGTTACTTGTGACAAGCAAACTTTTGTAAAAAAGGAATTCTTGTCGGTCTAGAAGCTATACTTACAACGCGAATTTATTGTGAAAATTCTAGATCGCGCGAGAGTTTCGCTCATTCAAAATGGCGCCGTTGCCGGGGAATTGCAAACGTTTGCCTTATTATTGGTTATTGTAAATATTTACTTTTTGCTTGTTTATTTGTTTTTATTTTTGTTTTTATTTTTGCTTTTTCGTAAATTAAGAGGTTACTGCTCTTTATTTTAATTGATTTTTTTTCGAAAATTCCAAAAAAAAATTATATCCTTTTCAAAATTTTATCTTATCTTATTTCAAAAATCAAATTTCAAATTTCAATATTTAAATTCAAAAATTCAAAATCCAAATTTAAAATTTAAAAAATCAAACCTTTTCAAAATTTAAATCTTTTTCAAATCTTTATCTTATATTGTTGACTTTTTCAAAATTCAAATTTCAAAATTTTAAAAATTCAAATTTAAAAATTTTCAAATTTCAAATTTCAAATTTCAAAATTTAAATTTCAAAATTCAAATTTCAAATTTCAAAATTCAAAAATTCAAAATTCAAAATTTAAAAATTTAAAATTCAAAATTTAATTTTCAAATTCAAAATTTAAATTTCAATAAACTTTTAATTTAAATTTGTTTTTATTTTCATTTTTAATTTTTATTTGCTTTTATGAGTTCTCACTCCCATCGCTTTAAGTTTGGTTCCAATATTGTTGTAAGGAATGGAAACTATAATGAAAATAGGCAATGGAAACTATAATGAAAATAGGCATCAAGGTTGGAATAATCAAAGATGGGAGGAGCCACAAGGATTTGATCAACCCTCATGGCAACAACCACCTCCAATGGACTATTAACAACCACCACCATATGCCTATGAACCCCCTTCTTAACATGACTTTGGACCACCATACTCACAAGCCCCTTTCCACCATGCACCTACATATGACCCTAATCCTTATCCACCACACCAACCACCATATGAACCACACCTAGAACCACCACCTCAATATTCACCATCTCCATAACTTTATCAAGAAGAACCACCTTCCTATTATGAACCCTTTCTCCAAAATAATGAACCCTCCTATCCACCCGAACCTCCATTAGATAACAACGCCCTTAGTATTATTCTTCAAGGGCAAGAGAGATGAATAAGAGTGTGCTGAATTTCGCCGCCGCCTTAGGCGAGTTAATAAATCGATTAGCTTCCCAACGTTCGAACACTCAAGGAACTCCCATGGCTTCATGTGGAGAATCTACTGAAGAACGCAGTATGAAGGAGAAGCTAGAAACGTCTATGGGAACAATTGGAGGAAGCCATAATCATTGAAGAGGAAGAAGTGGTCGAAGACTTAGGAGATGCGAAACGTCTATGGGAAAGCCCAATCATAGAGCCCCCTTCTAAGGAGTCTGAATTTGGTGTTGAGGAGGGTGTACAACCTCCAAGGCATATCATGGTTGAAAGCTTTGAAGGGGATGATCAAGAGATGGATTCGATCATTAATGAATTCTTATCTACATTTGAATCCTCTCCCATTGGACTTGACATGGAGATTAAAGAAGAAGAAGCACAACCTCCCATGCTCTTGGTGAATAATGAAGCAGAGATCGAATTGGAAGAAAGCTACCAAGAGGAAGAGATTGAAAATGAAGAAGCTTACAATGAGGTGGAAGTTGTCCAAGAAGAGCCCAAGGGAATGGAGCTGGAAATTACCTTGCCAAGGTTGCTAGAGACCTCTTCCTCAAAGCCATCACCATCCATCCCTTCATTCAAGTGGGTAAATCTCTCATCTTTAAGCTTAATTAGCTCACTTGAATATGCTTTACTTGAGACAGATGGTCAACTTAGAGCTCTTTGTGGCTTTAAGAGTAAGAGGGAGATGCTTAGTGGTAGGAGTCATCATGCAAGATTCAATATGGTAGAAAGCTCAAAGTTTAAATGCAAAGGTTGGTGTAAAGCTCAACTGAATGGGTCTAGGAAGTTGTTTGGCCGCTTTAGTGAGAATTCAGATTGCCTGCCACCCGATTGGAACACTAATGATCAATAAGAAGACGGGGGTAAAAGCAAGGTTTGGGACCCCGGAATTCAGTCTAGAAATCAACACTCTTAGGGCCTTGTCACTTGCTTTAACCTGCTTGAAGGCTTTCTGCGCCTAGTTTGGGATCCCGGAGGCCATTGGAATTCCAAACATTGGTGGAGATTTTCGGATGACTACAAGCACAAGCCACGATAACAAGGAGCTCGCCAATGTCCAACTTAAGGACTTTAACTAAAAGTGCTAGGTGGGAGACAACCCACCATGGTATGATCGTTCCTTTTTTAGTTTTAATTCTAGTCTGTTTTGTTTGTTTTTGAGTTTTGATTGGACCTGGAATCATGCATAACACTCATATTAGCATTGCATTCTGCAAACTTCATTATAAAAAAAATATAAATAAATAACATATTTCGCACACGACGCGACAGCATCGACGACGCGTCCGCGTCATATGTGCCTCAAGGAAGAAAAGAGATTTTACAGAGAGTCACGCGACAGCGTGGCTGGAGGCGTGTCTTTAGCATAGATTGATCCATGCGACCGCGTCGACGACGCATCCGCGTCATGTGGGAAAAATGCCTCCCACGCGTCCGCGTCACCCACGCGAATGCGTGGCCCTGTAAAATCGACATAAACGGGTGTTTGGCAGCAAGTTAGGCTAGAATGGGGCTGGAACGGTGCTAGAAGCACAATCCTTACCATGCGAATGCGTGCCCCACGCGTCCGCGTCGTTTTGCAAATATGGCCATCCACGCGATCCCGTCACCCATGCGAATGCGTCACCCCAGATTTTTGGCAAAAATACATTTAAACAGAGAGTTGTGCGTACGCGAGGCTGCTCTCGCGCCACTAGCACAACTCGAGTCACGCGTCTGCGTGCCCCACGCGTCCGCGTCACCTGAACTTATCGCACACCACGCGACCACGTCACCCACGCGTCTGCGTCGCCTGCGTCGCACAACTTATCCTGATCAGCGCCAATTATGTTATCTTTTATTTGCTAATCGTAATTTTTTTCTATCTTTTCTTCTTTCTTCTTTCTTTCTTACTTCATCTTTTTAACTTCTCATCCATCTTCACTTCCATTCTATTTTATTTAATTTATTTGCATACTTTCATCCATTGCATTTTAATTTTGGGTATATTTTTATTTTCTTTTCTTAAATTATTATTTTTTTCATTAGTGTTAAAATTTTCTCATTCAACTGTTACATCTTTTTGAATTATTCTGGTGCTTCATGACTTGTTTTATTCTAATTGGGTATTATTATTCATAAGTCAATGCTAATTTTTATAATACTGATATTCCTTTTGCATTGATATGCACTTACACTATTTTGCATTACCCACACCCTCTTCCCTATTGTTGCAATTCTTGCACTATTGATATGCCATATGCTTCTACTATTTTCTCACTGCATGTTGTAGCTACCATGTAATTGAGACCTTTACAATTTGGCATTACCAACCCATATTTTATTTATTTTTCTTATCTTTATTTCTCGGTTACTTTTCTCCCTTTTTCTCTTCTTTCAGGATGGCGACCGAGGAAGGGAAAAGGAAGAACTTCTATATGGGGAGACAGGCACGTCAATCTGTACAATCTATAGAGAAAGGAATTAGTTGGAGCAGCCCGTCCACTTGTACATCTTAGCATGCACCGAGGACGTTGCAACCTTTAAGTGTGGGGAGGTCGATACCGATCTCCATGGGTTAGTTACTCTCTTCTCAACTCCAATGTCTTATTTTCTTCATTAGTTCATTGTTGCATTGCATAATAGATTGCATGTGTAGTTGATTGTTTGCATTTAAATACTACTTGGTTGAAAAATAATAAGTTTCTTTCTAGGACCCTATTTTTGAAAAAAAAAATTCACTAATTTAAATAAAAAAATTAAAATTTTCTATGTGTTAAATTTGTTTGAAGTTGTATTTGGAACATGGTTTTTGAGCCAAAGAACACACAACCTGTGAGATTTTGAGATTAATTACATGGTTACATTAGTTAACCATAAATATTTTATTCTTGTTTGTTTTTTCTCTATAATTGCAATCTTTACTTTGTTCCACTCTATATGTCCATTATTTAGTGTATTTACATGCTTGCATATGATTGAGGCCATTACTTGTTTTCACTCACTTATCCCAAATAAGCCTACCCTTTTATGTCGCCCTTGTTAGCCACTTTGAGCTTTTTAATCCCCCTCTATTCCATAACCACATTACTAGCCTTAAGTAGAAAAATAAAATAAAAATCCCAAGTTGAATCCTTGGTTAGCTTAAGATAGATATTGTGTATAATTTAAGTATGGGAAATTTTTTGGGAATATGGGATGACAGAAAAAAAAAGGGGGGGAGGGGAATTAAATTAAATAAGTTATTTGAAAATTTGGGAAGCATGCTCATGTGAAATCAAAATAATTAAATTACCATGTGCATTGAAAAAAAAATATTAAGTAATTAAATAAGTATATATATATCCTTACCTTTACCTCAGTCCCATTACAACCCTGAAATGACCTCATGATGTTTGCATTGGTATGCTAAATATTTGTTGATTGGTTAGATGAAGAACAAGGTTTAGAAAGCATAACTAGGGAAGAATAGAGTGATTGACCCTAGACACTTGAGAGTTACAGTGCGTATACACTACCAGCGAGGGTTCAATGCTTGATTCTATGTTCCCTGCTTTCATGAGCTATCTTCTTACAAGTTTAGTTGTCTTTTATTGTGTAATTTGAATTAGTGGAATTTGATTCATATTTGTCTTGGAGGACTTATTTGCTTTTAACCAAGTAGGTAGAAACATTTTGCATGTACTTGCATTCACATAGATAGGTTGCATTGCATACTCTCTATCATTCTTCACTTCTTTATAGCTTCTCTTGAGCTTAGCATGAGGACATGCTAATGTTTAAGTGTGGGGAGGTTGATAAACCACTATTTAATGGTTTATCTTATGCTCAATTGAGTGGATTTTATCAATCTTTCATACACTTATTCATATGATATGCATGAGTTTACGTTTTCCTTCCTGATTTTATGCTATGATTGAAAACATGCTTCTTTGGTCTTAATTTTGATATGTTTAATCTTCTCTTATTACCATTCGATGCTTTGATATGTGTGTTAAGTGTTTTTAGAGATTACAGGGCAGGAATGGCTTAGAGGATGGAAAAGAAGCATGCAAAAGTGGAAGGAATACGAGAAATTGAAGGAACTGCAAAACTGTCTAGCCTGACCTCTTCGCACTAAAACAGTTATAACTTGAGCTACAAAGGTCCAAATGATGCGGTTCCAGTTGCGTTGGAAAGTTAACGTCCGGGACTTTGATTTGATGTATAATATGCAATAGTTAACTTGAAGATAAGTGACGCGAATGCGTGATCTACGCAGACGCATCGCAATGACGAAAAACCAGCATGGCAGATTTCGTAACCAGCGATTTCTGGGCTGTTTCTGACCCAGTTTTTGGCCCGAAAAACACAGATTAGAGGCTATAAAGTGGGAGAATGCATCCATTCATCAAAAAACATACATTCATACATAGTTTAAGGATTTAGATGTACTTTTTAGGGAGAGAGCTTCTCTCCTCTCTCTTAGGTTTTAGGATTAGGATTCCTTTTAAAGGAATTAGGATTTCTTATTATTTCAACTTACAATTTCTTCTGAGTTCCAGGTTTAATATTCCTTTTATTTATTTTCTCAATTTTGTTTATGAACTCTTTATGTTTAGATTGATTTTCTATTTAATATAATTTGAGGTATTTTAGAATTATGATTGCTTTCCTTTATTTATATAAATAATTTAGATTTTTCCCTTTTGGCTTTGGTTGAGTAATTGGTAACTCTTGAGTTGTCAAACTCATCGTGATTGATAATTAATATCTTTGCTGATTTATTTAAATTCCTATAAATCTAGTCTTTCCTTAGGAGTTGACTAGAACTTTAGGTGTTAAATTGATTTATCCACTTGACTTACCTTCATAGTTAGAGGTTGACTTAGTGGGGAGCAAAATATAATTCTCATCACCATTGATAAGGATAACTAGGATAGGACTTCTAATTCTTATACCTTGCTAAGAGATTTTATTATTGTTAATTTATTTGACTTGTAATTTAAATTACCTGTTCCTTACTTTCAAAACCCCCAATTTACAAGACTCATAACCAATAATAAGAACACCTCCCTGCAATTCCTTGAGAAGACGACCCGAGGTTTAAATACTTCAATTATCAATTTTAAAGGGGTTTGTTACTTGTGACAACCAATCTTTTGTAAGAAAGGAATTCTTGTCGGTCTAGAAGCTATACTTACAACGCAAATTTATTGTGAGAATTCTAGATCGCGCAAGAGTTTCGCTCTTCAGTATCATGTACCCAATTTCTGACAGTAAATGGGTGAGCCCGGTCGAGGTTGTTCCCAAGAAATTGGGCATTACTGCGGTCAAGAAGGATGATGGTGAAGTGGTCACCAAAAGAGTACAAAATGCATGGCGAGTGTGCATTGATTATAGAAGACTAAATGCTGCCACAAGAAAGGACCACTATCCTTTGCCCTTTATCGATCAGATGTTAGACCGTTTGGCAGGTAAATCTCATTATTGCTTTCTTGATGGGTTCACTGGTTACTTCCAGATTCACATTGTTCCTGAAGATCAGGAAAATACCACATTCACTTGCCCTTTTGGCACCTTTGCCTACAAAAGGATGCTATTTGGAATATGTAATGCACCTGCTACTTTTCAGCGGTGTATGACCAGTGTCTTTTCCGACCTAATGGAGAATTGTCTGGAAGTCATTATGGATGACTTTAGTGTTTATGGAACTTCATTTGATTGTTGCTTAGAGAACCTGGCCAAGGTCTTAGCTAGATGTGTTGACACTAACCTTGTCTTAAATTTTGAGAAATGTCACTTCATGGTAAGACAAGGTATAGTGTTAGGACATGTGGTATCTAATGAAGGCATTTCTGTAGACCCAGCCAAGGTCGATGTTATCACCACTTTACCTCACCCCTCATCTGTGAGGGAGGTCCGCTCGTTTTTGGGACATGCATGATTCTATAGGCGCTTTATCAAAGATTTAAGCAAAATTGCTTTGCCATTGTCGCGCCTACTCCAAAAAGATGTGGATTTTGAGTTTGACAGTGCATGTGTGAAAGCATTTGAAGAGCTAAGGAGAGTTCTTACCACAGCACCGATTGTGCGAGGCCCCAATTGGACGTTGCGATTCGAGATAATGTGCGATTCGTCAAACTATGCTGTAGGTGCCCCGCTTGCACAGCGTGATGGTAAACTCCCTTATGTCATTGCTTACTCTTCTAAAACACTAGATGCAGCACAATCCAACTATACCACTACGAAAAAGGAACTCCTAGCTATTGTTCATGCTTTAGATAAATTCAGGTCTTATTTTCTAGGATCCAAGATAGTGGTATACACGGATCATGTAGCTTTAAAGTACTTATTGGCAAAGAATGAGTCAAAACCTAGACTTATACGTTGGATCTTGCTTTTGCAAGAATTTGACATTGAGATTAGGGACGGGAGTGGGTCTCAAAACTTGGTTGTGGATTATTTAAGCCGCCTTGAGAATTTAAAGTTTGACCCATTTCCGATCAATGACTCATTCCCAATGGATAGTTTGCATGCTGTGTCGGATAGCTTTCCTTGGTTTGCCTCAATGGCGAACTACTTGGTTGCGAAAATCTTTCCTCCCAACTTTTCTAAAATCCAAAAGGACAAGTTGAGGAGTGATTCCAAATACTACATTTGGGATTACCCTCACTTGTGGAAGAGGGGCGTGGACCAAGTAATTCAAAGATGTGTACCAGAATCTGAAATTGAACCTATTCTTGAAGCTTGCCATTCATCCAAATGTGGTGGCCACTTTAGGCCACAAAGGACAGCTAAAAAGGTGTTGGATTGTGGATTCTGGTGGCCAACCTTATTCAAGGATGCTAACCGGTTCTGTGTGTCTTGCCATCAGTGTCAGAAGTTAGGAAACACGTCCCAAAGGGATGAGATGCCTCAGCAACCTATGTTGTTCTGTGAGATATTTGATGTATAGGGCATTGACTTTATGGGACCGTTTCCCAACTCAAGTGGGTATTTATATATTCTGTTAGCGGTTGACTAAGTGTCAAAGTGATAGAAGCAATACCTACCCGCCTTGACGACGCCAATACCATTGTTTCTTTTATTAGAAATCACATTGTATGCCGTTATGGGTCGCCACGAGCAATCGTGAGCGACCAAGGATCCCACTTTTGCAACAGGAAGGTAGAGGCACTGCTCAAGCACTACAGGGTATTGCATAAGGTTGCCACTGCTTATCTTCCGCAAACCAATGGACAAGCGGAAGTGTCCAACCGGGAGATTAAGAGAATATTGGAGAAAGTGGTTAATCCACAAAGGAAGGATTGGAGCTTCCGATTAGGAGATGCACTATGGGCGTATAGGACGGCCTACAAGACTCCATTAGGGATGAGTCCCTTCTGGATCGTCTATGGTAAGGCATGCCACCTTCCGGTGGAAATTGAGCATAGAGCCTATTTGGCGGTAAAGCAGTGTAACATGGATTTTACCAAGGCGGGTGTGGCCAGGAAACTACAACTAGAGGAGCTCGAGTGCTTGAGGATGGAGGCATATGAGAATTCCCGGATATACAAGGAGAAAACTAAAGCCTTTCATGATCATCAAATCCGGAGGAAGAATTTTCAAGAAGGTGATGAGGTTCTCCTCTACAACTCGAGGTTGCGATTTATGCCTGGCAAGCTCCGTTCTAGATGGGAGGCACCCCACCGTGGTAAGATCTTCCTTTGTATACTTTCCTGTTTTTAGCTTTAGATTCCTGTGAATTTTGTGATTTCTTGATGTTGTTGATTGCATAGAATTGCTAGTTTTGTTGATCTTGTTGGATAATTAGGATGTTCATATAGATTTCCTCATTTTGTTATGGCTAAATTGTTGAAGTGAAGAGAAAATGCTTTGTCTTGAATGGTGCATGAATTTATAAGTGTTTTCTTGCCTACTAGCTTGAACACCTAACAAGAATGTCTTAGAATAGTTTTTCCCTATGTTGTTATATAATTAAGAAAAAAAGGGAAAAGAGCATCCGCGCGCGAGCGCACTA
>NC_029794.2:62483571-62492338 GCF_000816755.2 Arachis ipaensis
TACGTGTCGCGCGCGCGCCCTTCCAAATTTAGCCATCCGCGCGCAAGTGCACTGTGCGCGCGCACGCCGATGGTGCTACATAAACTCCCTGGTATAAAAACCAGAGAGTTGTGCCACACTTGTGCCTAGCCTGTGTCCACACCGACGCATCTGCGCACTGCGCGCGTCCGCACCGGTCACCAACCCGCTCAGGCACGCACTAGCGCACTGTGCGCATCCGCACGCCTATGCTACATGCCAACTCTGGTACAAATTACCCGAGATTTAGGTCAACTTTGTGCCAATCCTGTGCCAGGGGCACAACTGTATTCGCGCGTCAGAACCATTGACGTGCACGCGTCCCTCGCTACACTCCTTCCGACGTGCCAGCGCACCGTGCGCGCGCGCGTCGGTTGCGCGAACCAATTTTAAAGCTGGCTCGCCCTGTTCTGCCCCTCTACCCCCTTTCTTTCTTATTTCTCTCTTCTTCCTTCTCCATCACCTCTCCTCTTATTCTTCTTCTTCTTTCACAATCCACCACCACCGTCTCCGGCTAATTACCGGCGACCACCACCACCTCCGGTGGCCCTACATTTCTTCTATCTCTCTCATCTTCACAAAAGAAAACTCCACCTTCTTTTCTTACACTTCTCAAGGTCCTACTTCTTCCATATCTCATCTATTATTTTCTTTGCATTATCTCCTCATCTAGCTAGATTTTTCTTGTCGATTCACTTATTTTCTCTTTTAGTTACATGATTCTACTACTTGCTTTTTTGTTTGTTTACTTTTCCTTTTTCTTGTTTTTCCATGGATGTTGAATTTGAGTTTTAATTTGCTTTAATAGATCTTCTTGTTGTTTTTCATTATCTTTGTCAGTAAGTGATGTTGTGTGATGATTGATATTTCATTTTGGGCTTCAAATTGGTTGAGTTTCTCATAATTGCTCATTACTTGATAATTGCACACCAAGTGTTCGAGGAAATGCACAAATGCCATTTTGGTTATTTTAATCATGTTTCTTCAACTTGGTGCTTTTTCCTAACTCACTTGTTGTCTTCTAAATGCATTGAGTCCACTTTACTTATTACTTACCAATTAGACACTCATTGAACATGACTTCCTCTTTGTTATGGTTGCTTGAGATTATACTTCTCATGCCATTTTGCATGCTTCACTTCCTCTTGCATCCCATGCCAAGTGTTGTGACCCATGTCTCTATGATGATTTTGTTGCAATATTTTTTTTGGGCACTATCTTTCACTTGCATGTTTTGTTGAGATGATTCTTTGGGTTTAATGCTTTCCTTTTCCCCTTCCTTTTTTAGGATGGCCACTAAGAAAGGCAAGGAGAAAGCTTCAAGGAAGCCGGCCGTAAAGAGGGCACCCCAAGGGTCAAACTCTAAGGCGCACTCTTCATTAGGAGCCAGACCCTATCTAAGAAGGCGAAGGCATCCGCTCCTATTGATGAAAATGAGAAGAACAAACTGGCAAAGGATTCTTCAAGATTCCCCAACCGCTTCAGTGAACTTGTGATCCTCGCCATGGTTGAGAGGAACTACCATGCTGAGCATCTACTCGCTCCGCTGGACAATGTTGCTCCTTGTATTTTACCCCACAATGAACGGCGAGGATGGGAGTTTCTTCTGAGAAAACCATAAGAAGTTATCCTCTCATGGGTGGTAGAATTCTACACTAACTACCATCTTCCCTCTCTTCAATCGGTATGCGTGCGTCGGAAGCAAGTATCGATTTCAAAAGAGGCTATTCAGCAAGTGCTTAATGTCTTACCGGTACCAAGTGACATGGATGGCTACCAAGAAGTCTTACGTCAGCGAGAAAAGTTTGGATTTGATTGGGACTCGATCCTCTGAGTCATTGCTAAACCAGAGGCATTTTGGATCCATGGTCGACTCCGGATGAGGCCCAAGTGCATTGACGCTCATTTCCTCACTGTAGAAGCTAGAGCTTGGGCCCAGATCCTATCTCATTATGTGCTACCTAGCACTCACAGGTCGTCTTTCACGGCAGATCTCACCTTGCTCGTTTGGTGTGTTCTCAGGGAGAGACTGGTAAACATTCCACCTCTTGTCAAGCAAGCAATGGGTCAAGTCCACGCCCGGGGCAATTTTCCATTTCCAGCATTGATATCTGATTTAGTTGCTGCTGTAGGTGTTCCTTAGGAAGCCATGGTCACAAATGCTATAATTTCGGCTAAGGGCGATGTTGTCCCAAGCGAAAAATACTTACATCTTCCCATGAACAACCCAAGCCTTAACATAGAACTTCCATCTACTATTCCTTCCACCTCATCATCACCACCACGGCAAAGATCCACACATCAAATGATAGAATATCTACACCAGAAGATTGATAGATATGAGCGGCGCAACCAACGCCGATACACTTATATCAAGAAGCTTCTGCGTTGTGTTAACCCTAGCATGGAGGAACCCGAAATATTCACATCCACCTCAAACCCAAGTGATGGGAGCTCTGATGGAGGGGATATTGATGGTTCCGGTCCTGACCGTCCTTTGCGCATTGTTGGTAGCACGGAGGATCGTGCTAAATTCTAAGTGTGGGGAGGTCTTTAAACCGATCTCCATGGGTAACAATCTCTTTCTTTCAATACCCATGGATTTATCTTTTGCTTAGTAGTTAGTACATTGCATGTGTAGTTAGTCTTGCTTGTAAATACCCTTTGCATGATAGTTAGTCTCTATAGAGTTGCTTGGTCAAAATAATGACTTCTTCCCCAAGAAACTGTGTTTTGGGGTACCCTACCAAATTTTTGAAAAATTTTTGCAATAAACTTGCTTCGAGAATGTATTTTGGAACACAGTGATTGAGCTAAGAACATAAGCATGTAAGTTTTGACCCTATTTTGTGGTTACATCTTCTAACCACGATTTCCCATTCTTGTGTGTATTATTCTCTCTCTATGATTGTAATCTTTGCTTTGTCTGATTCTATATGTCCATTACTTTTTGTATGAATGCATTTACATGATTGAGGCCATCAGTTCAATAGTCACTTTTCCCAAACGGCCTTGACCCTCTTATCTACCATTGCTAACCAGTTTTGAGCCTATGATAAACCCTTTTTGTTCTTAAATAGAGCACATCAACAACCCCAAGCAAAAAACAATGAATGCCCCTAGATTTGGATCCTTGATTAGCTTAGGTAAGTTAGTGTGTGTGTCATTCAAATGGGAGGGTGTACTTGGGAGTTTGGGTAGATGTAAAGATGTGTATTTGTAATTGAATTTGAAAATTTTGGGAAGTGGAAACATACTCATGTATTGAATGATTAAGACATATTCATTGGAACTTTTGTACATGAAACCCCAAGAAGAAAAAAAAGGGGACCAAAAAGAAAAAAAAATTTATGTGTATATATGAGAATGTAAGAAAAAAAAATAGAAAAATAGAAGAAACAAAAATAGAAAAAAAAAAGAGAAAGCAATGGAAAGGGACAAAAATACCCAAGACAAAGTAATAATAACAATGCATATGGGATGTGAATTGGAAAGAATGCATGAGTATGCAAAAATTGAAACCCCTGGGTAGCTAGGTATTATATTATAGTTGTATAGGTTGTTCTATGTGTCTAGTGGGATCTTAAGTTAATCAAGGACTCAAATTTTAAGCTCACTTGACCATATACATCCTTACCTCCACCATCGCCCCATTACAACCCATGAATAAGACCTCATGATACTTGTATGCATGCGTTAAGTAATTGTTAATTGTTAGATGAAAGACAAATCTTGGAAAGCATGATTAGAAGAGGATTGAGTGATGAACCCGATACACTCGAGCGAATAGAGCGGATACACTTCCGGTGAGGGTTCGATGCTGAACTCCTTGTTCCCTGCTTTCACAAGCATTCATCTAGCAAGTTGTATGTACTTCATGTTGATGTTTAATTTGGTAGGATTTATGAACTACATATCATTTTCACCCCGTATGCTCATATGTGCTCTTGGAGGATAGATTTACCCTTGACCAAGTAGATAGAAGATTCTACCTTAGTTGCATGTATCCAGTTAGGTATTTTGAATTTCATAAACCCTTTCTTACCATGATCTTTGGTCTTTTTATTTTAAGCATGAGGACATGCTTGGTTTAAGTGTGGGGAGATTTGATAAAATCTAATTTTCTGGTTTATATTGTGTAAAATTCAGAGGTTTTTGTCAATATTTCTCACACCTATTCACAAGAATTGCATGGTTTTGTGTTCCCTTCCTAATATTGCTCCATGATGAAAAACATGCTTATTTTGTATTAGAATTGCTATATTTTGATCCTCTTCTATTGCCATTCAATTCCGTGATATATTTGTTCAGTGATTTCAGGATTCATAGGGCAAGAATGGCCTAGAAGAGAGAAAGAAAGCATGCACAAGAGGAAGGAACATGAAGACTTGGATTTTGGGAACTTCAGCATAGGCGCGCACACGCACTTCACGCGTACGCGTGGATGATGATAGCTGGTAGTGGCGCGCAAGGATGGACGCATCTGCGTGGATCAGAGAAATCCCACCGACGCGCACGCGCACATGACGCGTACGCGTGGATCACAAAAGCAATCGACGCGCACGCACGCATGGCGCGCTCGCACGGAAGACTGCACATGATCTCATTAAAAGAAATCATGCCTGGCGATTTCTGAGGCTCATCAGGCCCAATTTTAACCTGTTTCTGCAGGTAAAAGACCCAAGGATGCTAGGGGGAAAGGGGGGGGATTAATCAATTTACACTTAGACACAATTTTTAGTCAGTTTTTTGGTTCTTTGTTCTTATAGATAGAGAAATTGTTGTTCCTCTCTAGATCTAGCTTTAATTTGATCTTCCCTTGTTGAATTTTGAATTGGATCTTGTTAATTACTAGTTTTAATTATTCAATTTGAATTCTCTAGTATAATTTTGCTTAGATCTTGTGTTAATTTTATGTTTTCTTGTTGTTTATCATTTTATACCCATTCATGAATCTTGTGGATCTTGATTTGTTATTGTTGCATTGATAATTTCTATGATTAATTATGTTGTTTGAGTGATTGTATGTTGATAATTGTTAGTGGGTACTTGTTAGTTTCAATTCAATTGCAATTTGAATATGTCTTTTATTAATGCTTACCATGTGTTTGATGAAATGTTTCCTTTGATTATGGAGTAGTTTTCTTTACTGTTGGCATAAGCTAAGGGAATTGAGTGATCTTGAGTCATTGGGTCTCATTGAATTGGTGATTTGAGAACCCTAGGTGATCAATTTGATATCCATTGACACTAACCCACTACTAATCTAATTAGTAGATAGGTTGGGACTTATGGGTTGATGTGATCAAACCTATTTAACATACTTCAAGCCTAGGAGTAGACAATACGTAATTAAGGCTTTTGAGAAGTAGACTTAGTGGGTTGTGTAACGACCCAATTTTTCGTACGCCTAGGACATACCAGAAACTGAGTGCTACCAATTTGTCATCCTAATTATTATCTATTATTTATTATATGAGCCTGATTCGTTGTTAGAAGCGTAGTTAGTTAGCGAGCTAATTTTTTTTTAAAACATTTGGATTAATAAATAGAATCATTTATAATCAATTCACAAATAATAACAGATAAAACAGTTATAAATAACCACACATAAATACATCACAAGTAGTTGAAAACATTCGGTGATTCAGCCTTTATTAGAATATAGACTGTTAGTTAGAACACCCCTAGATATAGCTAAATAATATCTATATACATATATATACATACAACATCCCAGGTCCTGACCTGTTCAAGAGGTCCCTAAGCTGGCACCTAGGCTAGCCTAGACTCTAAACTCACCTGGTCCCTCTAAACTACTAAAGCGAGGGAAAGTACCTTCTAGGTCTTCAAAACTCAAGTCAGGTAGAACGTCACCAAAAGGTAGAACATCATCTGCTACTCCTCTGCACGATCAGACATTGCCATAGGACGTCTCTCTGGTACCTCATCAAGTAGCCACACAACAGGAGTCTCGTACACAGGATTTAGGTTAAAGTTCACGTACAAACGGGGTGCAGACATTAGCTGGTCTCATAGTATATACATATAAACAGAGAAAGTGATTCACCCTAGACTCAGAAGACTACCTAGAGTGGAATCCTTTTCGCAAACGATCGTCAGCGAACTACGGAAAGGAACTCTTGCTTCTATCTGAAGGGGGAAGAGAGAGAGAAGGGGGTAAGAACTGGGGAGTTCTTAGCAGGTGATGAGCGGATAATTTATACGCTTTTTGGCATTGTTTTTACATAGCTTTTAGTATGATTTGGTTAGTTTTTAGTATATTTTATTAGTTTTTAGTTAAAAATTACATTTCTGGACTTTACTATGAGTTTGTGTATTTTTCTGTGATTTCAGGTATTTTCTGGCTGAAATTGAGGGACCTGAGCAAAAATCAGATTCAGAGGTTGAAGAAGGACTGCAGATGCTATTGGATTCTGACCTCCCTGCACTCAAAGTGGATTTTCTAGAGCCACAGAAACTTAATTGGTGCGCTCTCAATTGCGTTGGAAAGTAGACATCAAGGGCTTTCCAAAAATATATAATAGTCCATACTTTTCCCAAGTTTAGACGATGCAAACTGGCGTTGAACGCCAGTTCCATGTTGCAATCTGGCGTTCAGCGCCAGAAACAAGTTGCAAAGTGGAGTTCAACGCCAGAAACACGTTACAAACTGGCATTCAACTCCAAGAGAGACCTCTACACGTGTAAAGCTCAATGCTCAGTCCAAGCACACACCAAGTGGGCCCCGGAAGTGGATTTCTGCATCAATTACTTATCAATGTAAACCCTAGTAACTAGTTTTTATAAATAGGACTTTTTACTATTGAGTTTTCATCTTTAGTTTTATCTTTAGATCACGTTTGGGGGGGCTGGCCTCTCGGCCATGCCTGAACCTTCATCACTTATGTATTTTCAATGGTAGAGTTTCTACACACCATAGATTAAGGTGTGGAGCTCTGCTGTTCCTCATGAATTAATACAAAGTACTACTGTTTTTCTATTCAATTCAACTTATTCTGCTTCTAAGATATTCATTCGCACTTCAACATGAATGTGATGATCGTGACACTCATCATCATTCCCTATGAACGTGTGCCTGACAACCACTTTCGTTCTACCTTCGATTGAATGAGTATCTCTTGGATTTCTTAATCAGAATCTTCGTGGTATAAGTTAGAACCCATGGATGGCCATTCTTGAGATCCAGAAAGTCTAAACCTTGTCTGTGGTATTCCGAGTAGGATCCGAGAAGGGATGGCTGTGACGAACTTCAAACTCGCAAGTACTGGGCGTAGTGACAGACGCAAAAGGAGGGTGAATCCTATTCCAGTATGATCGAGAACCTCCAGATGATTAGCCATGCAGTGACAGCGCATCGGATGTAGCCACTAACAATGGTGATGCCCAATATACAGCTTGCCATGGAAGGGAGTAGGAAGGATTGGATGAAGACAGCAGGAAAGCAGAGGTTCAGAGTAACGAAAGCATCTCTATATGCTTATCTGAAATTCTCACCAATGAATTACATAAGTACCACTATCCTATTTTATATTTTATTTATTTTTATCCACTATATTTTCTTAAAACAATTTAATCCGCCTGACTGAGATTTACAAGATGACCATAGCTTGCTTCATACCAACAATCTCCGTGGGATTCGACCCTTACTTACGTAAGCTATTATTTGGACGACCCAGTGCACTTGCTGGTTAGTTGTACGAAGTTGTGAAATAGAATTAAGATCATGAACGTGTGTATTGAGTTTTTAGCACCGTTACCAATGAAGCAATGATCACGATTTCGCACACCAGTAGGGTAGGGGTTATTAGTTAAGTTCATTAATTATATGTTATTTTGCAAACGAATGGCAAAATACAGAAAGAAATAAATAGAAAATGAAGATAAATAGAGGAAATAGAGAAATATAAAACAGAACACAAACAGAAGGATACAAGAAAATACAAAATAGACACAGAGAATAGAATACAAACAAGGAAAGCATACATTCATACCACAATCAAAGGAAATGCACAACCAAGTATGATGCATGTCTAGCCCTAGCACAGGTAATGAGCTCATCTGTTGGTTTCTACCCGCTCTCGACGTAACCCGAAGCAGCTGAAACGGGTACGGTTTTCCAGTCAGCATAGGTACAGTTCTCACTAACCGACGTATGTGTCATATCCTCTGTAAGCAAACTCTGCCTTACAGGTGACGGCATTCCAGCCATGTATGAAATCATATTTTCTGTAAGCAATCCTTGCCTTACAGGTGCGGCATTCTAGCCGTGTATGAATTAATATCCTCTGCAAGTGATCCCAGGTTATCAGTTGCAGGTACAGCTCTCAATAGCTGTGTAACACTGGAAAACATTCTGTGGTCGTACCACTATCTATCTGACTGCCTTCACGCAGCAGATCATTACATAATCATTCTCATTATCATCATTCATCATCATTTTCATTATTCATCATTATTTTCACATTCTTATGCAGTACCTCTTTCTTTCTCTGTTCAATCATACTGTACAAACTTTACATCTTTCACTTTTACAATATCCTGGCTCAAACCATTTCTCTTTATCATATTATTCTTTTCTCTTTGTATCTCTTTACTTTACTCTGGTTACTCTGTGCTCTGTGTTACTTTATTCTACTATGATTTCTCTGTTTAACATGTGTATTTAAAGCTTATGTAAATTTCGGTATGAATAGTTAGCCTGTCCCAGGTATAGGTTCATTAATTC
>NC_029794.2:62492350-62506565 GCF_000816755.2 Arachis ipaensis
AAAATTAACTTACCTTTTACTTTTAACCTTTAAAATTCACTTTTTACCACCCATAACTTTTAATATTTCTACTTTTACCACCCTAACTTCCAGAAATTACCATATAACCCCTTAAACACCAAAAATTTTACTTCCTTGCCCTTTCTAAGATCTAAAAGGTGTTTTTCAATGTTCTTCACCACACTCAAAGTGTTCTTCGTGTTCTTTGTATATTCTTCAAATTCTTTCTCTGTTTTTACCCGTTTTTCAGTCTTTTCAGCAACCGATTTTTACCATAATTCAAAATAAAATTGCAGCCACTAAAACTCCATCTTTTCTACATGATTTTAACACAAATTGAACCCCAATTTAAGCTCTAGGGTTTCGTTTTCCAGCTGCTCCAAGAACATGAACTTTAAAGTTTGAATTTCATCAAATTTCATCAAATTTTCACCAAAATTTCAACAAGAATCACTCATATAAACCATCAATTTCAAGCACAGCCAAACCATATCATAATCACACAACTCAAACACAATCAATAGAGATTAAATTCGTCAAACCCTACCTTGATTTGCTGCTCCAAATCCGGTTACTCTATGAAGTGTTCTTAAATCACTTTTTCCTCCTAAAACACATCAAGAACAACTTTAAATCCACAAACTCTCAACTGATCAAATCTCCCTCAACATGTTAGGAAGAGATATCTCACCTTATACTTTCTGGAAATTAACGTTTCTTGGCCCTCAAGTCAAGTTAAGCATGATTCCTAAGGAAGAACATCAAGAAAACACATGTTTTGCATGGTTTTCCTTGAAAACCGAATTGAAGAGGGAGGGAGACAGCCATCTCACCTTATTTCCAGTCTTGATAAGTCACATGGTTATGTAGAGGAAGAAGAGAGGATCATTTTGGTGAAATCGGAGTTTTGATTTGAGTTTTGGTTCAGAAGAAATCAAGCTTTGAAGATTAAGTGTTCATGAAGTTTTCTCTCTTTTCTCTCGTTTCAATTTCGGCCAAAGGGAGTAAATGACCAGCCTTGGAGTGTCTTGGGGGTGTAAGGTGAGCTGTGATTAGTTGGCTTGGAGGTGGGTTAAAATAATATTAAAATATCTCAGGTGTATAACTACTAAAACTAGATGTATCGGAATACTTGTAAAAATATCTCTAAAAATTATTTTCTGAGCTACTAGCATAAATGACACTAGTAACATATTGATTATGAGAATAGAACATGTATGATGAGGCCTTAGCATTGCTAAAGTCATCAGAGAGTGCTGGTGCTAAGCTGTACCAGTAAACTGTGAAACCGGTTAAATCGATTTCCTGTTTTTAACTAAAACAGACCAGGTAAACTTATAATATCATTCAAGAATCTTCTAATACTAATATAATTATAATATTATACTATTATCTCTCTTCTCTCATGAATCGAGTCCGGTTTGTCAAACTGAGACTAACCGAATCAAAACTCCTAACCGATACGGTTCAAAAACTAGGTTCTTCGTGACCGCGTTATCGAGCTTGCCTCAGAAAAGGTTCTAGCCTAAGGATAACATAATGACAATGAGTATCGAGATACTTGTTGATATAGAAGAGGTGTTCTCTTTACTGATCTTCCGGAGAAATCTGTGCCTTTAGAAAAGATCTCGCGTACTCGAAAATCAGGGTTGTTACGGGTTGGTACCTCATAATTGTCAATAATTGCTATGGAGACAAGGATAGCGACCTCAATTCCCATGCTTAGCCAAGAGTTGCTTTTATCATTCATATTTGAAAACCCAAAAATCTTGATTATTTTGTCTTAGTTATAGTTACTTGTTTAGTTTAGAATAGAATTACATTGGATGTTATTTTATGAGTTTGGAATTATTTACAATTTGCTCTAGTTGTTTGAATTAGTTTCTTGCATTCCAAGATTACTTACTTGTTAAGACTCCTAGTTTAATTTCTTGCTCATGACTTGCAACCCCGGATTTCTAACCAATGTTGAAGCACATGTTTGCCCATTCCTTGTGAGACGACCCAATGTTTGAATACTTTGGTTACTTTTATTGAGGTTGAACTTGTGACAACCAATTTCTCTTCTAAATTTGATACTCGAGGATTATTGTTTGGAAGAGCTATACTTGCAATGGTATTTTATTGAGAAATTCTATACCAACATAGTCCACGAGATTGCATCACCGGCCAAGGTCGATGTTATCACCACTTTACCTCACCCCTCATCTGTGAGGGAGGTTCGCTCATTTTTGGGACATGCAGGATTCTACAGGCGCTTTATTAAAGATTTCAGCAAGATTGCTTTACCATTGTCGTTCCTACTCCAAAAAGATGTGGACTTTGAGTTTGACAGTGCATGTGTACAAGCGTTTGAAGAGCTAAGGAGAGTTCTTACCACAACACCGATTGTGCGAGGCCCCAACTGGACGCTACCATTCGAGATAATGTGGGATGCGTCAAACCATGCTGTAGGTGCCGCGCTTGCACAGCGCGATGGTAAACTCCCTTATGTCATTGATTACTCTTCTAAAACACTTGATGAAGCACAATCCAACTATACCACTATGAAAAAAGAACTCCTAGCTATTGTTCATGCTTTAGATAAATTCAGATCTTATTTGCTAGGATCCAAGATAGTGGTATACACGGATCATGCAGCTTTAAAGTACTTATTGACAAAGAATGAGTCAAAACCTAGAGTGGGTCTCAAAACTTAGTTGTGGATCATTTAAGCCGCCTTGAGAATTTAAAATTTGACCCATTTTCGATCGATGATTCATTCCCATTGGATAGTTTGCATGCTGTGTCGGATAGCTTTCCTTGGTTTTCCCCAATGGCGAACTACTTGGTTGCAAAACTCTTCCCTCCTAACTTTTCTAAACACCAAATAGACAAGTTAAGGAGTGATTCCAAATACTACATTTAGGATAACCCTCACTTGTGGAAGAGGGGAGTAGACCAAGTAATTCGAAGATATGTCCCAGAATCTGAAATCCAACCCATTCTTAAAGCTTGCCATTCATCTGAATGTGGTGCCACTTTGGCCCCCCAAAGAACGGCTAAAAAGGTGTTGGATTGTGGATTCTGGTGGCCAACCTTATTCAAGGATGCTAACCGGTTCTGTGTGTCTTGCCATCAGTGTCAGAAGTCGGGAAACACATCCCAAAGGGATGAGATGCCTCAGCAACCTATGTTGTTTTGTGAGATATTTGATATATGGGGCATTGACTTATGGGACCGTTTCCCAACTCAAGTGGGTATCTATATATTCTGTTAGCGGTTGACTATGTGTCAAAGTGGGTAGAAGCACTACCTACCCGCCTTGATGACGCCAATACCGTCATTTCTTTTATTAGGAATAACATTATATGCCGTTATGGGTCACCACGAGCAATCGTGAGCGACCAAGGATCCCACTTTGGTAATAGGAAAGTAGAGGCACTACTCAAGCGCTATGGAGTATTACATAAGGTTGCCACTGCTTATCACCCACAGAACAACGGACAAGCGGAAGTGTCCAACCAGGAGATTAAGATAATCTTGGAGAAAGTGGTCAATCCACAAAGGAAGGATTGGAGCCTCCGGTTAGGAGATGCACTATGGGCGTATATGACAGCCTACAAGACCCCGTTAGTGATGAGTCCCTTCCGGATCGTCAATGATATGGCATGCCACCTTCCGGTGGAGATTGAGCATAGAACCTATTGGGCGGTAAAGCAGTGCAACATGGATTTAACCAAGGCGGGAGTGGCTAGGAAATTACAGCTAGAGGAACTCGAGTGTTTGAGGAACGAAGCATATGAGAATGCTCAGATATATAAGGAAAAGACTAAGGCATTTCATGACCATCACATCCGGAAGAAGGACTTTCAAGAAGGTGATGAGGTTCTTCTCTACAACTCAAGGCTTCGATTTATGTCTAGCAAGCTCCGTTCTAGATGGGAAGGACCCTTCAAGGTGAAGGAGATAAAGCCCTATTGGGTGGTGGAATTGTTTGATCCTAAAAGTGAGGCAACTTTCAAGGTGAATGGACATAGAGTGAAGAAGTACCATGGCTACAAGCTCCCAAAGGTGCTAGAGGTGTTCCTATTAATGGATGCACCTAAAGGAGGAGAAGCTTGAGCGACTGACCGTCCAACTTAAGGACGTTAAAGAAAAGTGCTTGGTGGGAGGCACCCCACTGTGGTAAGATCTTCCTTGTGTATACCTTCTTATTTTTAGCTCTATATTTTTGTATATTTTGTGACTTCTTGATGTTGTTGATTGCATAGGAATTCATGTTTTGTTGATCTTGTTGGATAATTAGGATGTTCATATAGATTTTCTCATTTGGGAATGGATAAATTGTTAAAGTAGAGAGAATGCTATGTTTTGAATAGTGCATGAATTTGAGAGTGTTCTCTTGACTACTAGCTTAAACACCTGCCAAGAATGTGTTATAATAGCCTTTTCTATGTTGTAAAAAAAAAGCAAGGAAAAAGTGCATCCCCGTGCGAGCGTACTGTGTGTGCGCGCGCCGGTGGTGCATTTCATACTCCTGGTCCATAAACCCGAGAATCATGCACATCTTGTGCCCATTTCATGCCAGGTATTGTATTATAGTTGTTTAGGTTATTCTATGTGTCTAGTGGGATCTTAGGTTAATCAAGGATTCAAATTTTAAGCTCACTCGACCATATACATCCCTACCTTCACCTAGCCCCATTACAACCCATGAATAAGACTTTATGATACTTGTATGCATGCATTGAGTAATTGTTGATTGTTAGATGAAAGACAAATCTTGGAAAGGATGATTAGGAGAGGATTGAGTGACGAACCCTATACACTCGAGCAAATAGAGCGAATACACTTCTGGTGAGGTTTCGTTGCTCAACTCCTTGTTCCCGGCTTTCACAAGCGTTCATCTAGCAAGTTATATGCACTTCATAGTAATGTTCAATTTGGTAGTATTTATGAACTACATATCATTTTCACCCCGTATGCTCATATGTGTTCTTGAAAGATAGATTTACCCTTGACCAAGTAGATGGATGATTTTACATTAGTTGCATGCATTCACTTAGGAAATTTGCATTTCCTAAACCCTTTCTTACCATGATCTTTGGTCTTTTTATTTTAAGCATGAGGACATACTTGGTTTAAGTGTGGGGAGATTTGATAAACCCCAATTTTGTGGTTTATATTATGTAGAATTTGGAGGATTTTGTCAATATTTCTCACACTTATTCACAAGAATTGCATGGTTTTGTGTTCTCTTCCTAATATTGCTTCATGATGAAAAATATGCTTCTTTTGCCTTAAAATTGCTATATTTTGATCCTCTTCTATTACAATTCGATGCCGTTACGTGTTTGTTGAGTGATTTCAGAATTTATAGGGCATGGATGGCCTAGAAGAGAGAAAGAAAGCATGCACAAGAGGAGGGAACATGAAGATTTGGATTTTGGGAATTCCAGCATGGGCACGCACGTGCACCTCGCGCACACGCGTGGATGTGGACAGCTGGAAGCAGCGCGCAAAGATGGATACATCCGCGCAGATTAGGAAAATCCACACCGGCGCGCACGCGTACATGGCGCGCACACGTGGATCACAAAAGCAATCGGCGCG
This sequence comes from Arachis ipaensis, assembly GCF_000816755.2. NCBI lineage: Eukaryota > Viridiplantae > Streptophyta > Magnoliopsida > Fabales > Fabaceae > Arachis > Arachis ipaensis. The sequence continues at coordinate 62,497,946 of NC_029794.2, forward strand.
CACGCACGGATGGCGCGTACGCGCGACAAGCTGCACGTGACTTCATTAAAGGAAATCGTGCCTTGCGATTTCTGAGGCTCAAGAGGCCTAAATTCAAGCTGGTTTTCCATGGAAAAGACCCAAGGATGCTAGGGGGAAAGGGGGGATCATTCATTTTACACTTAGACACAATTTTTATCTAGTTTTTTGGTTCTTGTTCTTCTAGAGAGAGAAACCCTTATTCCTCTCTAGATCTAGCTTTAATTTGATCTTCCCTTGTTGAATTCTGAATTGGATCTTGTTAATTACTAGCTTTAATTGCTTAATTTTAATTTCCTAGTATAATTTTGTTTAGATCTTGTGTTAGTTTTATGATTTCTTATCAATTGTCATTTTATACCCATTTTATGAATCTTGTGAATCTTGAATTGCTAATGTTACATTGATGAATTCCATGATTAATTGTGTTATTTGAGTGATTGTATGTTGATAAGTGTTAGGGGATACTTGTTAGTTCTAATTTAATTGCAATTTGAATATGTCTTTTATTAATGCTTACCATGTGTTTGATGAAATGTTTCCTTTGATTATGGAGTAGTTCTGTTTACTCTTGGCTTAGGCTAAGGGAATTGGATAAACTTGAGTCATTGGGTCTAATGGATTTGATGATTTGGGAACCCTTGGTGGTTAATTTGATAGCCATTGACACTAGCCTACTACTAAGTTAATTAGTAGTTAGGTTGAACCTTATGGGTTGATGTTGACAAAACCATTTGACATACTTCAAGTATAGAAGTAGACTTAATGAGTTTGGTTCCTCATAATTGTCAAGATATGGTTATTAGACAAGGATAGTGACCCCAATTCCCATGTCTAGCCAAGAGTTGCTTTTATTATTCATATTTAAAAACCCAAAATTCCTAATTGCTTGTCTTAGTCATAGTTATTTGGTTAGTCTTAGAGTACAATTATATTGGATGTTATATTATTAGTTTAGAATTGGTCACATCTTGTTTTAGTTGTTTGAATTAGTTTCTTGCACTCCAAGATTACTTGCTTGTTAAGATTCCTAGTTTAATTTCCTGCTCATGACTTGCAACCCCAGAATTTTAACCAATGTTGATGCACATGTTTGCCCATTCCTTGTGAGACGACCCGAGGTTTGAATACTTCGGTTATTTTTATTGGGGTTGAACTTGTGACAACTAATTTCCTTCTAAATTTGACTTGCGGATTGTTGTTGGTTAGAACTATACTTACGACGGGATTTTATTGCAAAATTCTATACTGACATAGTCCGCAAGCATCAAATTTTTGGCCTCGTTGCCGGGGAATGGTTGCAACATATGCCTTGATATTGGTTATGTGAATATGTGAATATTGTAGATAGTTTACTTTCTTTCAATACTTAGCTATAGTTTAGATTTCTTTTGTATGTGTGCTATGACTCCCAAGTTTGATGACTCGGTCTCAACCGAATTCTAGCTTAGCCGAGTTTGACCCTGAGATTGAAAGAACCTTGTTACACACTCGACAAGCTAGACGGCAGTTGGACTATACAGCTAGTACTTCGGCCTCTCTTGAGGAACATACCGAATCACTAGACGGTACCGAGAGTGACTTGGAGTCTGCTACTTCCTATTCTTCTGTTGGCACTACTAATACATCTTTGCATCCTACAGGTGAACCATACATGGCGGAGCCACGACGGATCACTTTGTATGAGCAAGGAGCTCCGGATATCATACTTCTACCTTTGCAAGCAAGGTATCCTATCCTTGATCCAAACTTTGAGTTGAAGAGTAGCTTGATACATCTACTTCCTAAGTATCATGGGTTCCCGGGTCAAGACCCCATCCTATATCTAAAAGACTTTCAAGTTGCTTGTTCTACATCTCGAAAGCATGGAGCCGATGAGTTGGCTATTATGGATTTTGCCTTTTCTTTCTCTCTTGAAGGGCAAGCAAAGACATGGTTCTATTCACTACCGGATGAGATTGTGACCAATTGGGATTTCTTGAGAAGAGAGGTTCTAGATAAGTTCTTCCCACCAGAGAAGACCGATTATGTTCGGAAGGAGATCTCGGGTATAATGCAAAGAGACCAAGAGAGTTTGTATGAGTATTGGACTCGGTTCAAGAGGCTATTAGAATCTTGTCCACATCATGGATTGAACACTCACTTGCTCATTAGCTACTTCACCGAAGGTCTTTGTGTTGAAGATAGAAGATTGCTCACCGCTTCTAGTGGTGGTTCACTTTCGAAAAACAAGACGGAGGGAGAAGCTTGGAATTTGATAAATAATGTTGCCGATGCTACACAACATGTAAGGGTGAGAAGTAATCCTCTCAAGGGTGTGGTAGAACCATCCACTTCTGAAGCAAGTTTGACCAAGGCGCTTGGGGACATGACCATTATCCTCATGCAAATACAAAAAGATCAAAAGGAATACTGCTCCATCCAAGCCATCCAAGCCCTACCCCCAGTTGCTCAACTTAAAGGCTGATAAACCACTATTTTATGGCTTATATTATGCTTAATTGTGCGATTTTATCAAATCTTTACCCACTTATTCATATGATTAGCATGCATTTATAATTCCTTCCTAAAATTACTTTATGGTTGAAAACTTGCTTCCTAGAGACTTTTAATTTTGTATTTTAATTCTCCTTTATTCCATTCGATGCTGTGATCTGTGTGTTAAGTGTTTCAGGCTTTATAGGGCATGAATGACTTGGACATTAGAAAGGAAGCTTGCAAAAATGGAAGGAACACAAGAAATTAAGGAGATGACCAGCGAGAAGTGACGCGGACACATGGCTCACGTGACCGCGCGACATAGAGGAAATTGCAGTGACGCGGACACATGGCTCACGCGACCGCGTGGATTGGAAACTGCACAAGTGACGCGAAGGCGTGGACGACGCGCACGCGTGGCAAGGCAAAATGCTAGATAACGCGAACGCCTGGATGACGTGATCGCGTGACATGCGTGATCTGCAGAATCTGTAGAATTCGCTGGGGGCGATTTTGGGACTTGTCTTGACCCAGTTTTCGGGCCAGAAAAGCAGATTAAAGCCGGGGAACATGCAGAGACCAAGAGAGAACATTCATTCCGCATAGTTTTAGTTTTAGATCTGAATTTACTCCTCCTCTAGGTTTTCTCTCTGCACATTCATAGTTCTTAGGATTTTGATTTTATTGCTTTTTGGATTGGGATATTGAGAAGAGTTATTACCTCTGTCAAGACTGCGTCATTCTAGTTTGTTTCCTTACTTGTCACTTACTCTTTCATGTCTTTTATTTACTCAGAGTTACTCTTGGATTATTTCTAGAATTTATTTAGACAAGAACTATTTTTATTTTTAATTGATCCTTTTGATTTTTATTTATCATGTCTTTCAGTATTTCTCTTCCTTATTTTGTGAAATTTACATTCATAATGAACGAGTAGTTCCATAACTTGATTGGGAGATGATTGAAAGGAGAATCTTGAGTTGGATTACTCAAGAGAAAAATTGTAATTGGGTTTATCGTTGGATCGCCCTCTAGTCACTGACACTAGTCCTTCCCAAGGGAGAGGATTAGGACTTGTGAATAGAAATTGCCTTCCAACTTGCTTGACTTTCCTCTACCTAGTAAAGGATAACTAAAAAGAACAACCATCAATTATCATTTTAATCTTGGGAGAACTCCATCAGTGATAGGGCTTCCAACTAATCTACTCCCAGTCAAGGTTTTTATTTAAATTACATAATTTCTCTGATTTAATTTCTTGTTTATCAACTCAAACCATTTTAGAAAAGATCTGATTAATAAAATAGCACACCTTTCTGCAACTCGTTGGGAGACGACCTGGGATTCATACTCCCAGTATTTTAATTTTAATTTTGTGACAACCCCTGATAAACCCATATTTTATGATATATATTGTGCTAAATTTAAGTGATTTATTCAACCCTTCACCCACTTATTCATGTAAATTTCATGGTTTTACTTTCCCTTCCTTATTATGTGATACATGTGAAAAACATGCTTCCTATGCTTTAAAAATAATTATTTTAATTACCTTTATTACCATTCGATGCCGTGATTTTTGTGTTGAGTAGTTTCAGATCTTCTAAGGCAGGAATGACTTAAAGGATGGAAAGGAAACATACAAAATTGGAAGGAAAGCACAAAATGGAGTTTTTGAAGAAACTGGCAGCGACACGAACGCATGGACGACGCGGCCGCTTGCCCAGCGCAAAAAGGCAGCGACGCGAACGTGTGACTGACGCAGACGCACGCCTTAAGCAGAACACAGATGATACGGACGTATGACCGAAGCGAACGCGTGATAAGGAAAACTCTAAATGACGCGACCGCGTGACCCACGTGGACGTGTGACAGACGCCACCCACCTGAAATTACAGAAAATGCTCCCAGCGATTTCTGAAATCCTTTTTGGCCCATATCCAAGTCCAGAAGGCACAGATTAGAGGTTATGAAGTGGGGAAATTCATCCATTCATCATCATGTCTTCAATTATTCACTTTTCATAGTTTAGATATAGTTTTTAGAGAGAGAGGTTCTCTCCTCTCTCTTAGGTTTTAGGATTAAGATTCCTCTTAAAGGATTTTTAATTCCAACTTCTTATCAGGTTCAATATTCCTTTTACTTTCAAATACTTTAATGCTTTCCGTTAATTACTTTTGTTGCCAATTTGGCTTATGAACCATTCATGTTTAGATTTGAATTTCTATTTAATATAATTTGAGGTATTTTAGAATTATGATTGCTTTCTTTCAATTATATGAATAATTTAGAATTTCCCCTTTTGGCTTTGGTTGATTAATTGGTAACTCTTGAGTTGTCAAACTCATCGTGATTGATAATTGTTATCTTTGCTGATTGATTTAATTCCTTATAACTCTAGTCTTTCCTTAGGAATTGACTAGGACTTTAGGTGTTAAATTGATTTATCCGCTCGACTTACCTTCAGAGTTAGAGGTTGATTTAGTGGAGAGCAAAATATAATTCTCATCACTATTGATAAGGATAACTAGGATAGGACTTCCGAATTTTCATACCTTGCCAAGAGTTTATTTTACAGTTATTTATTTATTTTATTTGTCATTTAAATTACCTATTCCTTACTTTCAAAACCCCAATTTACAAAACTCATAACCAATAATAAGAACATACCTCCCTGCAGTTCCTTGAGAAGACGACTCGAGGTTTAAATACTTTGGTTATCAATTTTAAAGGGGTTTGTTACTTGTGACAACCAAAACGTTTGTAAGAAAGGACTTTTGTTGGTTTAGAAGCTATACTTGCAACGGGAATTTATTCTGAATTCTAGACCACGCAAAAGTTCTCTCTTCAAAATGGCACCGTTGCCGAGGAATTGCAAACGTATGCCTTATTATTGGTTATTGTAAATATTTTTCTTTTACTTGTTTATTTGTTTTTGTTTTCTCCTTTATTTCCATTAGCTACTATGAATTCTCACCCCTCTCGCTTTGAGTTTGGTTCTAATATTGTTGAAGGGAACGGAAGTTATAGCAAGAACATGCATCAAGGTCAGAGCAATCAAAGATGGATGGAGCCACGAGGACTTGATCAACCCTTTAGGCAACAACACCCTCTACAGTATCACAGACGAGGACCACTTTACAATGCATACCAAGGTAATAGATATGGTAGACAACCTTGTAACTACCAACAAGCCCCACCCTGTGCCTATAGACCATCCTCTCAACATAACTTTGAACCACCACACTCACAAGATCCTTTTCACCATTCACCACCGTATAATCCTTATTTACCCCAATTCCAATCCAATTACTCCCAAACACCACCACTTCCCTATGTACCATGTCCATATTCATCACCTCGAGAATCACAGGCTCGCCTCAAGGAAACAGTAGATCAACTTCATACAACCCTTCATCAGCTGGAGTAAGCAATAAAACAATTATCTTCCAGACATTTAGACACTCAAAGAACTCCAACAGTCTTATGTGGAGAATCTAATGTCAAACGTAGCATGAAGGAGACACTAGAAACCTCAATGGGCAGTAATGAGCATAACTTTGTTCTGGAACAATTGGAGGAAGCTCAAATTATCCAAGAAGAAGAAGTACTGATTGAAGATTTAGGAGATGCTGAACCTTGATAAACCCATATTTTATGATATATTTTGTGCTTAGTTTGAGTGATTTATTCAATCCTTCACCCACTTATTCATATTAATTGCATAGTTTTACTTTCCCTTCCTCATTATGTGATGTATGTGAAAAACATGTTTCCTATGCTTTAAAACTAATTATTTTAATTACCTATAATTCCATTCGATGCCGTGACTAGTGTGTTGAGTAGTTTTAGATCTTCTAAGGCAGGAATGACTTAAAGGATGGAAAGAAAACATACAAAAATGGAAGGAAAGCACAAAACGGAGTTTCTAAAGAAACTGGCATCCACGCGATCGCATGGGCGACGCGGACGCATGCCAAGTGCGAATCAACAGCGACGCGACCGCATGACTGACGCGACCGCGCACCTTAAGCAAAACACATATGACGCGGCCGCATGACTGACGCGACCGCGTGACAAGAAAAGCTCCGAATGACGCGACCGCATGACCCACGCGGACGCGTGACAGAGGCCACGCACCAGAAATTGCAGAAAATGCTCCCAGCGATTTCTGAAGCCCTTTTTGGCCCAAATCCAAGTCCAGAAGGCATAGACCAGAGGTTATGAAGTGAGGTAATGCATCCATTCATGGAGAGACGACTTTAGTTTTAGTTTTCATGATTTAGATTTAGTTTAGAGAGAGATTCTCTCTCCCTTTTAGGATTAGGATTTAGGATTTCTCTTAGTTTGGGAGTGACTCTCGATCCCAGGTTTAATGTTCCTTTACTGTAAGCTTCTCTTTTACTTTTATTCCTTACTTTAGTTGATTATTTACTTTTGCAATTTAATTTATGAATTCTTCCATGTTACAGATTATTATTTTGGATTAATGTTATTTGAGGTATTTCAGTTAATATTGCTTTCTTTTATTTATTAGTTACAATTATTCCCACTCTGAAGACATTCTTATTCTAGTGGATTTACTTTTCTTCTTTTGGTTTTGGTTAAGAAATCAGTAACTCAGCAGTTATCAAACTCAAACATGCTTGATAATTGTTATCTTTGTTAATTGAATTGAGCTTCAAGAATCCCAATCTTTTCTTAGAAAATAAAACAGGATCTAAAGATCAATCTAATTGATTCCTTGACCTTCCTTTATCTTAGTAAAGGCTAACAAAGTGGAATTAAGATTCAATTATTATCATCATTAATAAGGAAAGCCAGGATAGGACCTCTAATTTCTCATACCTTGCCAAAAGTTTATTTACATTCATTTATTTATTTCACTTGCTATTTAAATTACTTGTTCTTCATTTACTTTAATTGCCACTTAAATTACTTGCTCCTCATTCTCAAAACCCCAATTTACAATCCCCATAGCCAATAATAAGAACATACTTCCCTGCAGTTCCTTGAGAAGACGACCCGAGGTTTCAATACTTCGGTTATCAATTTATTTAGGGGTTTGTTACTTGTGACAACCAAAACGTTTGTACGAAAGGATTTCTATTGGTTTAGAGACTATATCTACAACGCGACTGTTTTTATAAATTTCTTTACTGGCAAAAATCCTAACGTCAAAATGGCGCCGTTGCCGGGGATCTGCAATCGTGTGCCTTATTATTGGTTGTTGTAAATATTCTTCTTTTACTTGTTTATTTGTTTTTATGTTCCCCTTTTATTTTCATCAGCTACTATGAATTCTCACCCCTTTCGCTTTGAGTTTGGTTCTAATGTTATTGAAAGGAATGAAAATTATAACAGGAATATGCATCAAGGTCAGAGCAATCAAAGATGGATGGAGCCGAGAGGATCTGATCAACCCTTTAGGCAACAACACCCTCCAAGATATCATGGATAAAGACCATTCTACAATGCATACCAAGCAAATAGACATGGTGGACAACCTTGTAACTACCAACAAGCCCCACCACGTGCTTATAGGCCATCCTCTCAACATAACTTCGAACCACCACGCTCACAAGCTTCTTTTCACCATTCACCACCACATGATCCTCATTTACCCCAGTTTCAATCCAATCACTCCCAAAAACCACCACTTCCCCCTGTGCCATATCCAAATATATCACCCCGAGAATCAGAGTTTTGCCTCAAGGAAACAGTAAATCGACTTCAAACAACCCTTCATCAACTGGAGCAAGCAATAAGTCAATTATCTCCTAGACGTTCGAACATTCAAGGACCTTCCACAGCCCCATGTGGACAGTATAATGAAGAGCGTAGCATGAAGGAAATACTAGAAACTCCAGTGGACAAGACAGAGCATGGCTTCGTACTGGAACAAGTAAAAGAAGCTGTCATTATTGAAGAAGAAGAGTTGGTTAAAGACTTAGGAGACCCTGAACTTCCATGGGAAACCAGAGTTGTGGAAAATCCTGTCAAGGATGTTACAATTGGTGCTAAGGAGGATTGTGCGCAATCCCCAAGGCAGGTATTTCCTGAAGAACTAGACAGAATAATCCAAGAAGCAAGTTTCCTTGATGATGATAATGAACTTGCATCC
>NC_029794.2:62506667-62511814 GCF_000816755.2 Arachis ipaensis
AGAGTTGTGGAGAATTCTGTCAAGGATGTTACAATTGATGCTAAGGAGGATTGTGCGCAATCCCCAAGGCAGGTATTTCCTGAAGAACTAGACAGAATAATCCAAGAAGCAAGTTTCCTTGATGATGATAATGAACTTGCATCCGCAAGTGAATTCTCTGAGATCGAAGAATCTTCCCCAAGCGAATACGAAGATGATACAGAGGTAGATTTCTCTCAACCTCCAGTCTATGACACAAGTGATGAGGAGGACATAGATGGCTTTGATCAGGACATGGAAACATTTGAAGAATCTTGCAAAGAACTGGAGAATTTCACAGAAGAGCACAAGGGAGTAGAACTCACAGAACCACTGGAACTACCTACCCCAAGGCCATTACCACCCAATACAAGCTTCAAGTGGGTACAATCCTTAACTTTTAACTATATTTTCCCACTTGAATATGGTTTGCTTGAAACAGATGGCCAGCTTAGAGCTCTCTGTGGCTTTAAGAGTAAAAGGGAAATGGCTCGTACTCAGAGCTGGTGCACAAGGTTCAATAAGGTTCCACGCTTCAACTTGAAGTGCACGAATTGGCATCATGATCAACCGGATAGATCTCGGAAAATGTTTGGTTTTCCTGGTGAGAATCTAATCTCTAAACCGCCCAGATGGAAAAGTATAGATCAAGACGAAGGCGGATTTAAAAGCAAAGTTTGGAATCCTGGAATCTATGCTGACATTCATCACCCCGGGAGTCTGAGAATCTGTTTGGAGCTGCTCAGAAGCTTCACGTGCCTAGTTTGGGACCCCGGAGGCTATTGCCATTCCAAGCATTGGTAGAGATTTCTGGATGAATTTAAGCATAAGCCGCCATAACAGGAAGCTCATCCAATGTCCAAGTTAAGGACTTTAACTAAACGTGCTAGGTGGGAGACAACCCACCATGGTATGATCGTTCATTTTTCAATTTTTATTTCGTTTTGTTTGTTTTCAACTTTTATTTTATTTTATAATATTGAACCTGGAATTTTGCATCGCATTCATATTAATCATTGCATTCTGCAAACTGCATAAAAAAAATAAAAAAAAGAAGGTGCTCCACGCGACCGCATCATCCATGCGATCGTGTCAAATGGCGTAAAACATTACCCACGCGACCGCGTCATCCATGCGGCCGCGTGACCTGGAGATCGGCATAAAGATCCAACGTCCAGAAAGTTAGGCTGGAATCGTGCGGCTATTGTGCGTTTCGCACAACTGACCCACGCGATCACGTCACTTACACAATACCAATCCCATGCGATCGCGTCGCATGGATTGCACCACACCCCAAAAGGAGACAGAGAGTTGCGCTGAAACGACGCTGGATTTGTGCGTTTAGCACAAATTCCAGCAACGCGATCGCATGCCCCAGGCGATCGCGTCATTCACTCTCTTTGCCCTCCACGCGTTCACGTCATCTTCGCGATCGCGTCACACTGATGAGCGGATAATTTATACGCTTTTTGGCATTGTTTTAAGTATGTTTTTAGTAGGATCTAGTTACTTTTTGGGATGTTTTCATTGGTTTTTATGTTAAATTCACATTTCTGGACTTTACTATGAGTTTGTGTGTTTTTCTGTGATTTCAGGTATTTTCTGGCTGAAATTGAGGGACTTGAGCAAAAATTAGATTCAGAGGTAGAAGAAGGACTGCTGATGCTGTTGGATTCTGACCTCCCTGCACTCAAAGTGGATTTTGTGGAACTACAGAACTCAAAATAGCGCGCTTTCAATTGCGTTGGAAAGTAGACATCCAGGGCTTTCCAGAAATATATAATAGTCCAAACTTTGACTGAGTTTAGATGACGTAAAAGAGCGTTGAACGCCAGTTCTACACTGCTATCTGGAGTTAAACGCCAGAAACACGTCACGAACTAGAGTTGAACGCTAGAAATACGTTACAACCTGGCGTTCAACTCCAGAAAGAGCCTATGCACATGTAACATTCAAGCTCAGCCCAGGCACACACCAAGTGGGCCCCGGAAGTGGATTTATGCATCAATTACTTACTTCTGTAAACCCTAGTAACTAGTTTATTATAAATAGGACTTTTTACTATTGTATTAGACATCTTATGATTTTTAGTTCATCTTAGGATCATATTGATCACGTTTTGGGGGATGGCCATTCGGCCATGTCTGGACCTTTCACTTATGTATTTTCAACGGTAGTGTTTTTACACTCCATAGATTAAGGTGTGGAGCTCTGCTGTTCCTCATGAATTAATGCAAAGTACTACTGTTTCTCTATTCAATTCAACTTATTCCGCTTCTAAGATATTCATTTGCACTTCAATGTGAATGTGATGAACGTGACAATCATCATCATTCCCCCACGAACGCGTGCTTGACAACCACTTCCGTTCCACCTTAGATTGAATGAGTATCTCTTGGATCTCTTAGTCAGAATCTTCGTGGTATAAGCTAGATTGATGGCGGCATTCATGAGAATCCGGGAAGTCTAAACCTTGTCTGTGGTATTCCGAGTAGGATTTTGGGATTGAATGACTGTGATGAACTTCAAACTCGCGAGTGCTGGGCGTAGTGACAGACACAAAAGGAGGGTGAATCCTATTCCAGTATGATCGAGAACCTCAGATGATTAGCCGTGCTATGACAAAGCATTTGGACCATTTTCACAAGAGGATAGGATGCAGCCATTGACCACGGTGATGCCTCCAGACGATTAGCCATGTAGTGACAGCGCATCGGACCATTTTCCAGAGCGGATGAAAAGTAGCCAGTGACAATGGTGATGTCCTTACATAAAGCCAGCCATGGAAAGGAGTAGGACTGATTGGATGAAGACAGCGGGAAAGCAGAGATTCAGAGGGACGAAAGCATCTCTATACACTTATCTGAAATTCTCACCAGTGATATACATAAGTATTTCTATCTTTATTGTCTGTTTAATTAGTATTAATTTCGAAAACTCCATAACCATTTTATATCCGCCTGACTGAGATTTACAAGGTGACCATAGCTTGCTTCATACCAACAATCCCCGTGGGATCGACCCTTACTCACGTAAGGTTTTATTACTTGGACGACCCAGTGCACTTGCTGGTTAGTTGTATCGAAGTTGTGAACGAAAAATAATTTATTAAGACGTGCGTACAGAGTTTTTTGGCGCCGTTGCCTGAGATCACAATTTCGTGCACCAAGTTTTTGGCGCCGTTGCCGGGGATTGTTCGAGTTTGGACAACTGACGGTTCATCTTGTTGCTTAGATTGGGTAATTTTCTTCTTATTTTCAAAAAAGTTTTCAAAAAAAAAATTTTTTCAAAAATCTTTTAAAAATTTTCCCTTTATTTTCGAAAAAAAATTATAAATCTTTTCAAAAATATATTTTTCTTTAGAATTTTTAAGAATGAACTCTAGTGTTTCATGAAGCATGTTGAAGCCTGGTTGGCTGTAGAGCCATGTCTAAATTCTTTTAGACTGGGGCCTCCACATGTTAGAGAATTGCTTGTACTGCTAAAGCTTGGCTGGCTATTAAGCCATGTCTAACCATTGGACTAGAGCTTTAGGCTAATATTGAACGATTCCTGGAATTCATATTAAAAATTTTGGAATCCTTATTTTTCTTTTTCACATTAATTTTCGAAAAATCTAAAAAAATCATAAAATCATAAAAAATAAAAAATATTTTGTGTTTCTTGTTTGAGTCTTGAGTCAATTTTTAAGTTTGGTGTCAATTGCACTTTTTCTAAAAATTTTCTGCATTTTTCGAAAATTCATGCATTCATAGTGTTCTTCATGATCTTCAAGTTGTTCTTGGTAAGTCTTCTTGTTTGATCTTGATGTTTTCTTGTTTTGTGTCTTTTCTTGTTTTTCATGTGCATTTTTGCATTCATAGTTTCTGAACATGAAAGATTTCTAAGTTTGGTGTCTTGCATGTTTTCTTTGCATTGAAAACTTTTCAAAAATATGTTCTTGATGTTCATCATGATCTTCAAAGTGTTCTTGGTGTTCATCTTGACATTCATAGCATTCTTGCATGCATTCATTGTTTTGATCTAAAATTCTCATGCATTGAGTCTTTTTCATGTTTTTCTCTCTTATCATAAAAATTCAAAAATCAAAAAAATATCTTCCCCTTTTTCTCTCTTAAAATTTCGAAAATTAGATTTGACTTTTTCAAAAATTTTTAAAATCTAGTTGTTTTTATGAGTCAAATCAAATTTTCAATTTAAAAATCAAATCTTTTTCATTTTTCTTATTTATTTTCGAAAATTTTTAAAAATATTTTTCAAAAATCTTTTCTTATCTTTATCACATAATTTTCGAAAATATCATCATCAATTAATGTTTTGATTCAAAAATTTCAAGTTTGTTACTTGCTTGTCAAGAAAGATTCAAACTTTAAGTTCTAGAATCATATCTTGTGATTACTTGTGAATCAAGTCATTAATTGTGATTCTAAAAATCAAATCTTTTTCAAAAACTAATTTCAATCATATTTTTTCAAAAAATATCTTCTTATCTTATCTTTTTCAAAAATTTGATTTTAAAATATCTTTTCTAACTTCTTATCTTCTTATCTTTTCAAAATTGATTTTCAAAATTTGTTTCAACTAACTAACTAACTTTTTATTTGTTTCTTATCCTTTTCAAAACTACCTAACTAACTCTCTCTCTCTAATTTTCGAAAATATCTCTCTCTTTTTCAAAATTTCTTTTTAATTAACTAATTATTTTAATTTTTGATTTTAATTTTATTCCTATTTTTCGAAAATTACTAACCTTTTTCAAAAACTATTTTCCAAAATCACTAACTCTTTTTCAAAAATTATTTTCGAAAATCCTCTTTCTCGCTCATCTCCTTCAATTTATTTATTCATCTACTAACACTTCTCTTCATCTCATATTTCTGCTCTCCTCACCCTTGTGTTTCTTTCTTTACATTACTCTTCTTTTCTTCTTCTACTTACAAAAGGGAACCTCTATACCTGGGCAAAAAGGATCCCTATTATTATTATTTTTCTGTTCCCTCTTTTTCATATGAGCAGGAGCAAGGACAAGAATATTCTTGTTGAAGCAGATCCAGAACCTGAAAGGACTCTGAAGAGGAAACTAAGAGAAGCTAAATTACAACAATCCAGCAAGCACCTTTCAGAAATTT
>NC_029794.2:62511901-62519792 GCF_000816755.2 Arachis ipaensis
TATGGAAACACCTATAATCCCTCATGGAGAAATCACCCAAATCTCTCATGGAAGGATCAACAAAAGCCTCAACAAGGCTTTAATAATGGTGGAAGAAATAGGTTTAACAATAGTAAACCTTTTCCATCATCCACTCCGCAACAGACAGAGAACTCTGAACAAAATACATCTAATTTAGCAAACTTAGTCTCTGATCTATCTAAGGCCACTGTAAGTTTCATGAATGAAACAAGGTCCTCAATTAGAAATTTGGAGGCACAAGTGGGCCAGCTGAGTAAAAGAGTCACTGAAATCCCCCCTAGTACTCTCCCAAGCAATATAGAAGAAAATCCAAAAGGAGAGTGCAAGGCCATTGAAATGACCATCATGGCCGAAACCACAAAAGAGGAGGAGGACGTGAATCCCAAGGAGGAAGACCTCCTGGGACGTTCAGTGATCAATAAGGAGTTTCCCTCTGAGGAACCAAAGGAATCTGAGGCTCAACTAGAGACCATAGAGATTCCATTAAACCTCCTTATGCCATTCATGAGCTCTGATGAGTATTCCTCTTCTGAAGAGAATGAGGATGTTACTAAGGAGCAAGTTACCAAGTACCTTGGTGCAATCATGAAGCTGAATGCCAAATTATTTGGTATTGAGACTTGGGAAGATGAACCTCCCTTGTTCACCAATGAACTAAGTGATCTGGATCAACTAACATTGCCTCAGAAGAAACAGGATCCTGGAAAATTCTTAATACCTTGTACCACAGGCACCATGATCTTTGAAAAGGCCCTGTGTGACCTTGGTTCAGGGATAAACCTCATGCCCCTCTCTGTAATAGAGAAACTGGGAATCTTTGGGGTGCAAACTGCTAAAATCTCATTAGAGATGGCAGACAATTCAAGAAAACAGGCTTATGGACAAGTAGAGGATGTGTTAGTAAAGGTTGAAGGCCTTTACATCCCTGCTGATTTCATAGTCCTAGATACTGGGAAGGATGAGGATGAATCCATCATCCTTGGAAGACCCTTCCTAGCCACAGCAAGAGCTGTGATTGATGTTGACAGAGGCGAACTAGTCCTTCAATTGAATGAGGACTCCCTTGAGTTTAAAACTCAAGGTCATCCTTCTGTAAACATGGAAAAGAGGCACAATAAGCTTCTCTCAAAACAGAGTCAACCAGAGCCCCCACAGTCAAACTTTAAGTTTGGTGTTGGGAGGACACAACCAAACTCTAAGTTTGGTGTTGAACTCCCATATCCAAACTCTAAGTTTGGTGTTGGGAAGTCTCAACAAAGCTCTAAACATCTGTGAGGCTCCATGAGAGCCCACTGTCAAGCTATTGACATTAAAGAAGTGCTTGTTGGGAGGTAACCCAATTTTAATTTATCTAATTTATTTTCATTCTTGTTGTTCTTTCATGTTTTATTAGGTTCATGATCATGTGGAGTCACAAAATAAATAGAAAAATTGAAAACAGAATCAAAAACAGCAGAAGAAAAATCTTACCCTGGAGGAGGATCTTACTGGCGTTTAAACGCCAGTAAGGAGCATCTGTCTGGCGTTCAATGCCAGAACAGAGCATGTTTCTGGCGTTGAATGCCAGAAACAAGCAATATCCTGGCGTTCAGACGCCAGAAATGCACAGTGAGGAAAGCTGGCGCTGAACGTCAGAAACAAGCATCTAGCTGGCGTTCAACGCCAGAAATATGCTGCATCTGGGCGCTGAACGCCCAGAACAAGCATCAATTCGGCATTTAAATGCCAGAATTGTATGCAAAGGCATTTTACATGCCTAATGGGTGCAGGGATGTAAATTCTTGACACCTTAGGATCTGTGGACACCACAGGATCATCTCAGGATCTATTAATCTCACAGGATCCCCACCCACCTCACCCTCTCTCTCTCCATTCATGGTCATCCCTTCTGTTTTCCATTCACCACTCCCATTCATACACACATCCCTCCATCTCCTCCATATCTTCTTCTTCTTCTTCTATTCTTTCTTCTTTTGCTCGAGGACGAGCAACATTCTAAGTTTGGTGTGGTAAAAGCATAATTTTTTTTGTTTTTCCATAACCATTAATGGCACTTAAGGCCAGAGAAACCTCAAGAAAGAGGAAAGGGAAGACAATTGCTTCCACCTCTGAGCTATGGGAGATGGAAAGATTCATCTCACAAGCCCATCACTAAGAAAAGGATGGAGCAAACAAGAGAGCCCACTCATGGAGCTCAAGAAACACATGAGGAAGCTTATCATCAAGAAATCCCTGAGATACCTCAAGGGATGCACTTTCCTCCACAGAATTTTTGGGAGCAAATCAACACCTCCCTAGGAGAATTAAGTTCCAAAATGGGACAATTAAGGGTGGAACATCAAGAGCACTCCATCATCCTTCATGAAATTAGAGAAGATCAAAAAGCAATGAGGGAGGAGCAACAAAGACAAGGAAGAGACATAGAAGAGCTCAAGGACATCATTGGTTCCTCAAGAAGGAAACGCCACCATCAATAAGGTGGACTCATTCCTTGTTCTTAAATTCTCTGTTTTTCGTTTTCTTTATGTTAAGTGCTTATCCATGTTTGTGTCTTATTACATGATCATTAGTAATTAGTAACTTTGTCATAAAGTTATGAATGTCCTATGAATCCATCACCTCTCTTAAATGAAAAATGTTTTAATTCAAAATAACAAGAAGTACATGAGTTTTGAATTTATCCTTGAACTTAGTTTAATTATATTGATGTGGTGACAATACTTTTTATTTTTTGAATGAATGCTTGAACAGTGCATATGTCTTTTGAAGTTGTTGTTTAAGAATGTTAAATATGTTGGCTCTTGAAAGAATGATGACAAGGAGACCCGTTATTTGATAATCTGAAAAATCATAAAAATGATTCTTGAAGCAAGAAAAAGCAGCAAAGAACAAAGCTTGCAGAATATTTATACGCTTTTTGGCATTGTTTTTAGTATGTTTTTAGTAGGATCTAGTTACTTTTAGGGATGTTTTCATTGGTTTTTATGTTAAATTCACATTTCTGGACTTTACTACAAGTTTGTGTATTTTTCTGTGATTTCAGGTATTTTCTGGCTGAAATTGAGGGACTTGAGCAAAAATCAGATTCAGAGGTAGAAGAAGGACTGCTGATGTTATTGGATTCTGACCTCCCTGCACTCAAAGTGGATTTTTTGGAGCTACAGAACTCAAAATGGTGCGCTTCCAATTGCGTTGGAAAGTAGACATCCAAGGCTTTCCAGCAATATATAATAGTCTATATTTTGGCCGAGTTTAGACGATGTAAAAGAGCATTGAACGCCAGTTCTATGCTGCTGTCTAGAGTTAAACGCCAGAAACACGTCACGAACCAGAGTTGAACGCCAGAAATACGTTACAATCTGGCGTTCAACTCCAGAAAGAGCCTCTGCACGTGTAACATTCAAGCTCAGCCCAAGCACACACCAAGTGGGCCCCGGAAATAGATTTATGCATCAATTACTTACTTCTGTAAACCCTAGTAACTAGTTTATTATAAATAGGACATTTTACTATTGTATTAGACATCTTATGATTTTTAGTTCATCTTAGGATCATATTGATCACGTTTTGGGGGCTGGCCATTCGGCCATGTCTGAACCTTTCACTTATGTATTTTCAACGGTAGAGTTTTTACACTCCATAGA
Organism: Arachis ipaensis; assembly: GCF_000816755.2. Taxonomy (NCBI): domain Eukaryota; kingdom Viridiplantae; phylum Streptophyta; class Magnoliopsida; order Fabales; family Fabaceae; genus Arachis; species Arachis ipaensis. The sequence goes on from NC_029794.2 coordinate 62,515,567, forward strand.
TTAAGGTGTGGAGCTCTGCTGTTCCTCATGAATTAATGCAAAGTACTACTGTTTCTCTATTTAATTCAACTTATTCCGCTTCTAAGATATTCATTTGCACTTCAACGTGAATGTGATGAACGTGACAATCATCATCATTCCCCCACGAACGCGTGCCTGACAACCACTTCCGTTCCTCCTTAGATTGAATGAGTATCTCTTGGATCTCTTAGTCAGAATCTTCGTGGTATAAGCTAGATTGATAGCGGCATTCATGAGAATCCGGAAAGTCTAAACCTTGTCTGTGTTATTCCGAGTAGGATTCTGGGATTGAATGACTGTGACGAACTTCAAACTCGCGAGTGTTGGGCGTAGTGACAGACGCAAAAGGAGGGTGAATCCTATTCCAGTATGATCGAGAACCTCAGATGATTAGCCATGCTGTGACAGAGCATTTGGACCATTTTCACAAGAGGATAGGATGCAGCCATTGACCACGGTGATGCCTCCAGACGATTAGCCATGGAGTGACAGCGCATCGGACCATTTTCCAGAAAGGATGAAAAGTAGCCAGTGACAATGGTGATGTCCTTACATAAAGCCAGCCATGGAAAGGAGTAGGACTGATTGGATGAAGATAGCGGGAAAGCAGAGATTCAGAGGGACAAAAGCATCTCTATACACTTATCTGAAATTCTCACCAGTGATATACATAAGTATTTCTATCTTTATTTTCTGTTTAATTAATATTAGTTTCGAAAACTCCATAACCATTTTATATCCGCCTGACTGAGATTTACAAGGTGACCATAGCTTGCTTCATACCAACAATCTCCGTGGGATCGACCCTTACTCACGTAAGGTTTATTACTTGGACGACCCAGTGCACTTGATGGTTAGTTGTATCGAAGTTGTGAATGAAAAACGATTTATTAAGACGTGTGTATAGAGTTTTTGGTGCCGTTGCCTGAGATCACAATTTCGTGCACCACACACCCTTTTTTTTCGCACCAGCCACGCGACCGCGTCCCCCACGCGGCCACGTGGATTCAAATTTATAACCCCCCAACCCCCCTACCCCCATTACCCATACTTTCCCTCCCTGCCCCTCCGAACAGCATCACCGCCACTGCGCCACCCTTCTCCGCCACGCCAGACGCCGTCACCACAACCCCTAGCCACCTTTCGGCCCACTCTCCCTAGTTCGCCTACCAGGTTGCGCCGAACGCCACCCTTTTATCCTTTCGTCGTTGGTTGCTATTTTTCTTTTCTGTTATTGTTCATCTTTAGGCTAGTTAGATATGCATGTTGTAGTGGATTTTAGGATGTTAGGTAGCCTAGGATGTGGTTAGTGGATTTAGGTAAGTTTAATTGCACTGTCATTGTTTCTTGTTTCATTATTTTCGCAATTCTGCTGATGCTGTGCTGTTAGTTTTGTTCATATGCTATAATTTCTTATTTCATGCTGCTCTTTACTCTGAATTCTCATGTTTATATTCCTTATACGTAAGTACAGCTTTAATTTTGATTCATATGAACTATTTGACTGCTGTTTATTTTTCGGGACAATCCAATTTTAGCCGAAATGCTGCCCAAATTTCTGTAAAATGTTTCCATTCATGTTTTGGTTTTGCCATTTTGAAATCTATTTTACTCTGCTTTAACCAAACCATTCATGAATGCCCGGGCAAGTTTTCTTATCCTTTTTGATTTCCTGGTTCCTACACTTCATTTTTTATGTTTGATTCCAAATTTCTGCTTTCTCTGTATCTATTTGAATGATCATCAAATTGTTTTACTTATTTGGATATGAGTTACTTATCGCTTCTAACTGTGAATACTTGTTACTTGGAATATTTTCATTATGCCACTTACTTTAACCCACTTCTACTAACTCATTAATTTTCACATCCTAAATTCTTTTTCAATTCTAACCAACCTAACCTTTCAAAAACTTCTTTTCTGATTTTCTTTCACTTTCTCTTAACATTCTAACCAAGGCATGATGTTTATTTTTCTATCTCACATGAATTCTATTCCATTTTGGATTGTAAATTCTTCTTTTCAAACTTTTAACTCCTATTCAATCCTTAATGCACACTTACTTAGCTCATATTCATTACTCTCCTGCTCCTTTGCCACTATGTGCTTCTTTTGTTAATTGACTCCTTGTTTTCCTGTTTTTATTATATCCTTGAATTCTGTTTTTCAGTATGTCAGACTCCCATAGAAAAGGGAAAGGAAAGGCAACAACAGGGAAACAGAAAAGAGGAGAAGCCTCTATGTCTATCATAGATCTTATGCATGATGCCTCCTTACGGGAGAAAAATTTTACCCCGCAGGAGAAGGCCGACCAGCTAATCCCTGCTACTGATCCAGTAAAGTTTGCAAACCGATACTGTGAGCTAAGGTATCCGGTGTTTGCAACCTCCAGGAACCTATACTTGGAGAGGACTCTGAAGATCCCAGAAGAACTCCAGCAATACACCTCTGAGCAAATCAAACAACGAGGCTGGTTCTTCCTGGAAAGACCCCTGACTGAGGTCAATACATCTTGGGTTTGAAAATTCTACTGCAATTACTTCAAAACTTCCCTAGATGCAGTGAACTTCAGAGGGAAGCAGATTCTGGTTACTGAAGAGGCCATTGAAGATGTTTTGAAGCTTCTGCCTAAGACTGATTAGCTGGATGGTTATCAGAAAGCTGAGGAAGACATGCGCTTTATGCGATTTGATTGGGATGTAGTCAAGGCCCGGATAGCCCTTGACCCAACAGTTCCTTGGATTATGGGTCAGAACACCACCATGCCAAAGGGAATCAAGTGGATCTACTTGAATAATGAGGCTCGGCTATGGCATCAGATTCTTAGTAACTTCATTGTGCCGAGTACTCACGAGACTGAGATACCAGCCGCTATGGTCACTCTCCTTTGGTGTGTGATGGAGGGTAAGGACCTGTACCTGCCACGCTTTATCCGGTACTATATGGCTAGGGTCCACGTCCGAGGCACTCTTCCCTTTCCTTATTTGATTACACAGCTAGGCCGTCGAGCTGACGTGCCTTGGGAGGATATTGATGAAAAGCCACCTGCTGCAGAATGCAAGAAGATTATCCCTCACAGCAGGAACTTTCTGGCTTTGGGCTACAGACTTTCTTTCCTCACTGCTACTACTGACACAGCCACACCATCTGCCGGCCCCTCTTCTTCCACAGCTACCCCTGCCACTACCACTGCACCTCCACCTGCCCCAGAGCCCATCTATCATCTAGTGCACCACTTGTTCCGACGGCTTGACCAGATGGAGCGTCGCAACAAGCGACGCTATGAGCACCTGAAGCTGATGATATGCTCTGGCGACATCTCCTCCGAGCTTGACACACCATCCGAGGCATCTGAGGAGGAGGCGGATGATCCCGAGGCAGAGACCCATCCACAGAGCGAGACAGAGCAGGCAGGCACCCAGCAGGCAGCATCACATCAGGAGGCTCCGCCTCAGATTCAGGCTGTAGACCCCGAGATCCCTATCCAGTCATCACCTCCTCTGCAACAGGCTGATCCTCAGACCACCACCACAGAGACCCCAGCTACCCACCCTTCCAGTGTTGACACCCCTTCACACCCTGCTTGAGTGAGCATCGGGGACGATGCTACATTTTAAGTGTGGGGAGGTAGCCATCTCTGGCATATTTTTATTGGTGAACCACTACATACTCTTTCTATTTTGCTACTTTTTCTGTATTTTCTCTTTATTTTTATTTTAATTTTCTCAGTACTTATACATTGTTGTTTTTATGTATTTTTACTCTATTTTCTACATATTGCATTTTAGTCATATTTTAGCCATTTAGTTTTAGTTGCAATTCTAACTTATTAGTTATAGAAATTATGGATTAATTAGTATAGTTTACCCTTTTTAGCATAAGATAGCTTAGTTTAAATTGAAAAATATAAAAAGGAAGTAAATTAGGAACTTGAACACAATAGGAACAATCCACACACCTTGTATATATAGCATTACATGTTAGTTAGTTAACAACATTTCATCAAGGAGAAACACTAGAACTTTAAAGTCATTCAATATAAGTTTTACATTGAGAATAATGGGAATTTTTAATTAAACCTGCATGACATACATAACTGATAAATGATTTTTGAGCTAGAGAACATACAGCCTGTGAGTTTTGAGCTTAATTGTATGGTTACATTCAAACCATAATATTTTATTCCTGTGTGTTCCGCCCTTCTT
>NC_029794.2:62519813-62562649 GCF_000816755.2 Arachis ipaensis
TGTGAAATAAAGCAATGCACATGGGATAAAAATAAATATTGAGATATGAGCATGTAACATCAAAAGTGAGAAAATATGGAAAACAGGTAAAGAAGGTTTGATTTAGAAAGTATGTATGTTAGGTCAGATCTTAGTCTAATTAAGGATTCACTTATTAGCTCACTTAGCCTTATACATATACTCTTACCTTTACCTTGTCCCCATTACAACCTTACTTAAAGACCTCATGATTTTTGGTATGACTATATTCTATGATTGTTGATTGGTTAGATGAAAAACAAAGTTATATAAAGTAAGAATAAAAAGAAGAATAGAGTGATTAACCCAATAAACACTGAGTGATTAGAGAGTAAGCACAAAATCCAGTGAGGGTTCAATAGCTCATTAACATTTATCTCTGTTTAAATTATTAATTGTCTTGCAAGTTTATAAAATGCTTTTCTCTCCTATTTCAATTGTAAAGGCACTTTATCACTATCTAAGGCTTGGCTATATATATATATATATGATTCCTTGAGAATGTGAGTTAATTCAACTACATGCAAGCTTTATATACAAGTGAATAAAAATTAGAATTGCATGATGCATCATTCATTTAGGTAGTTGCATTTAGATTAGATTGCATTACATGACATTCCATCACTTTAACCTAACTTTTCACCTTGGATTTAGCATGAGGACATGCTATTGTTTAAGTGTGGGGAGGTTGATAAACCCATATTTTATGATATATTTTGTGCTTAGTTTGAGTGATTTATTCAATCCTTCACCCACTTATTCATATTAATTAATTGCATAGTTTTACTTTCCCTTCCTCATTATGTGATGTATGTGAAAAACATATTTCCTATGCTTTAAAACTAATTATTTTAATTATCTTTAATTCCATTCGATGCCGTGACTAGTGTGTTGAGTAGTTTCAGATCTTCTAAGGCAGGAATGACTTAAAGGATGGAAAGGAAACATACAAAAATTGAAGGAAAGCACAAAACGGAGTTTCTAAAGAAACTGGCATCCACGCGATCGCATGGGCAACGCGGACGCATGCCAAGTGCGAATCAACAGCGACACGGCCGCATGACTGACGCCACCGCGTGACAAGAAAAGCTCCGAATGACGCGACCGCGTGACCCACGCGGACGCATGACAGAGGCCACGCACCAGAAATTGCAGAAAATGTTCCCAGCGATTTCTGAAGCCCTTTTTGGCCCAAATCCAAGTCCAGAAGGCATAGAACAGAGGTTATGAAGTGAGGGAATGCATCCATTCATGGAGAGATGACTTTAGTTTTAGTTTTCATGATTTAGATTTAGTTTAGAGAGAGATTCTCTCTCTCTTTTAGGATTAGGATTTAGGATTTCTCTTAGTTTGGGAGTGACTCTCGATCCCAGGTTTAATGTTCCTTTACTTTAAGCCTCTCTTTTACTTTTATTCATTACTTTAGTTGATTATTTACTTTTGCAATTTAATTTATGAATTCTTCCATGTTACAGATTATTATTTTGGATTAATGTTATTTGCGGTATTTCTTTTAATATTGCTTTCTTTTATTTATTAGTTACAATTATTCCCAATCTGAAGACATTCTTATTCCAGTGGATTACTTTTCTTCTTTTGGTTTTGGTTAAGAAATCAGTAACTCAGGAGTTATCAAACTCAAACATGCTTGATAATTGTTATCTTTGTTAATTGAATTGAGCTTCAAGAATCCCAATCTTTTCTTAGAAAATAAAACAGGATCCGAAGATCAATCCAATTGATCCCTTGACCTTCCTTTATCTTAGTAAAGGCTAACAAAGTGGAATTAAGATTCAATTATTATCATCATTGATAAGGATAGCCAGGATAGGACCTCTAATTTCTCATACCTTGCCAAAAGTTTATTTACAATCATTTATTTATTTCACTTGCTATTTAAATTACTTGTTCTTCATTTACTTTAATTGCCACCTAAATTACTTGCTCCTCATTCTCAAAACCCCAATTTACAATCCCCATAGCTAATAACAGTTCCTTGAGAAGATGACCCGAGGTTTGAATACTTCGGTTATCGATTTATTTAGGGGTTTGTTACTTGTGACAACCAAAACGTTTGTACGAAGGGATTTCTATTGGTTTAGAGACTATATGTACAACGCGAATGTTTTTATAAAATTTTTTACTGGCAAAAATCCTAACGTCAAACCTCCATGGGAATCCAGAGTTGTGAAAAATTCCGTCAAGGATGTTACAATTGATGCTAAGGAGGATAGTGCACAACCCCCAAAGCAGGTATTTCATGAAGAACTAGACGGAATAACCCAAGACGCAAGTTTCCTTGATGATGATAGTCTCAAGTCAAGTTCTCCTAGTAATGAACTCACATCCGTACGTGAATTCTCTGAGATTGAAGAACCTTATCCAAGCGAATACGAAGATGATGTTGAGGTAGATTTTTCTCAACCTCCAACTTATGACTTGAGTAATGTGGAAGATATCGAAGACTTTGATCAAGATGTGATTGCATTTGAAAAAGTTTGTAAGGAAGTGAAGGAATTCACAGAAGATTACAAGGGAGTAGAACTTACAAATCCACTAGAAACACCTATCCCAAGGCCATTACCACCTAATACAAGCTTCAAGTAGGTACAGTCCTTAACCTTTATCTTTACTTTTCCACTTGAATATGGTTTGCTTGAAACAGATGGCCAGCTTAGAGCTCTCTGCGGCTTTAAGAGTAAGAGGGAAATGGCTCGTACTCAGAGCTGATGTACAAGATTCAATAAGGTTCCACGCTTCAATTCGAAGTGCAAGGATTGGTATCAAGTTCAATTGAATGGATCTCGGAAGACATTTGGTCATCTTGGTGAGAATACGATTTCTAAACCGCCCGGATCGAAGAATATAGATCAAGACAAAGGCAGATTTAAAGGCAAAGTTTGGGATTCTGGAATCTATTCTGATATTTGTCACCACGGGAGCCTGAGAACCTGCTTGAAGCTACTCAAAGGCTTCACATGCCTAGTTTGGGACCCCGTAGGCTATTGGCATTCCAAACATTGGTGGAGATTTTTGGATGAATTTAAGCATAAGCAGCCATAACAAGAAGCTCATCCAATGTCCAACTTAAGGACTTTAACTAAAAGTGCTAGGTGGGAGACAACCCACCATGGTATGGTCATTTCTTTTTCAAATTTTCTTTCGTACTGTTTGTTTTTATGTTATATTATTGAACCTGGATGTTATTCATAGCATTTGCATTAGCAATGCATACTGCATAATTGCATACCTACATATATATAAAAAAAGGGAAGGCGTGCAACACGACCGCACTGTTAACGCGTTCGCGTCAGTTGCGAAAACCACCTCCCACACGTCCGCGTCAATCACGCGAACGCGTGATCTGGAAATCGGTGTAAAAATCCAACACCCAGAAATCTGGGTTGGAATCGTGCGGCTGTTGTGTGTTTAGCACAAAATGGCTCACGCGTTCGCGTCTGTCACGCGAACGCATCATTTGCGAAATACCTATCCCACGCGAAAGCGTGAGCGACGCGTCCGCGTTGCGTGGATTACACAACACCCTAAACGGAGACAGAGAGTTGCGCTGAAACGACGCTGGAATTGTTCGTTTTAGCACAATTTCAAGCGACGCAGTCGCGTGCCTCACGCGACCGCGTCATTCATCCTTTTACCCATTCCATGCGATCGCGTCATTCACGCGATCGCGTCAACCCCATTCCACCCTAGCCACGTGATCGCGTGCCCCACGCGATCGCGTGGATTCAAATTCATTAACCCCAGTGACACGAAACCCTACCCCCATTGCGCCCCATTCTCTTCCCCACTAACCCCCCACTTCTCCCTCTCTGCTCCTGGCCACCCACAACCACCACCACTACCCCCAACCACCTCCGACCGCCGCATCACCACCAACACCCGGACCCACCACGACGCCAACCCTCTCCTTCTTCTTCTCCCCTCCTTCTCCTTCCCCCCCCTTCCCCCCCCTCCACCATTCCCCCCACCCGAAACCCCCTGCCACCAAACAGCCACCAACCGCCGCGCCAACCGCCGCGCCAACCGCCGTGCCCCCCCAGCACCGCCATCTCACCACCGCCATCTCTCTGAGCCTTACCTTTGTTCATCCGCATACCAGGTTCCGCCGAACGCCATTTTTCCCCCATTCGTAGTTAGTTGCATATTTTTTAGTTTCTGTTCAAACTATGCTAGTTAGAGATGCATGTTTGTAGTGGATTCTCGGTGGTTAGGTAGCTAGGATGTGGTTAGTGGATTTAAGCCTGATAATTGCGCTTTTCGTGCTTCTTGTTTTATCAATTTCGCAATTTTGATGTTGCTGTGATGTTAATAATGTTCATATGCTGTTCTTTACTGTTTCATGCTGCTTTTTACACTACTTTTTCATGTTCATATTCCGTATATGTAATTGCAGCTTTATTTTAATTTATATAAACTATTCTGCTTGCTGTTTATTACCTGGAAACATCCAATTTTAGCCGGAATGCTGCCCAATTTTCTGTAAATTGTTTTGATTTTCATTCATGTTTTGGTTTTTGTAATTCGAATTTGGCATCACTTGGCATTTCCCAAACCACTTCATGAATGCACGGGCCAGCATTCTTATTCCTTTCGATTCCCTGGTTAATAAATTGCACTTTCGATGATTCGATTTTAATTTTTTGCTATTTTTATATCTTTATGAATCATCATCACTAATCTAATATTTTTTGAATATGAGTTGACTGTTGCTTAAAATTGTGAAATTCTTGTTACTTAGAAACCGATCATCATGCCACTTACTCTGACTTTCTTTTTATTAACTCACTGATTTTCGCTTTCCAACCTCTTTTTCAATTTTAACCACTTTTAAATTTCTAACTTCCCCCTCTGCTTTTTGACTAACTCTTTCAACTTTTAAACTCATGGCAAGATTATTATTGCTCCTAATTAACAAGTATTCTCCTTATAATACATTTTGGATTGTAATTTCTCATCTCAGCTTTTTAACTCCGAAACAATCTAAAATGCACAATTACTCAACTCATTTCATAATTCTACTGCTCCTTTGCCACTATGTGCTTATCTTGTTATTTTCCTACTTGTTTTCCTGTTTTTATTATATCTTAGATTTCTGTTTTTCAGGATGTCTGACCCTTAGAGAAAAGGAAAAGGCAAGGCTACCACTGGCAAATGGAAAAGAGGTGAATCCTCTATGTCTATCCTGGAGATTATGCATGATGACTCCTAGCGGGAAAAGCACTCTACCCCACAGAAGAAGGCTGACCAGCTCTTCCCTGCCAATGATCCAATTAAGTTTGCAAACCGATACTGTGAGCTGAAGTATCCAGTGTTTGCTACCTCTAGAAATCTGTACCTGGAGAGGACTTTGAAAATTCCAGAAGAACTACAGTAGTACACCTCCGATCAGATCAAACAGAGAGGCTGGTTCTTCTTGGAGAGAAACCTGACAAAGGTCAATGCTTCTTGGGTAAGAGAGTTTTACTGCAATTATTTCAAGACTTCCCTGGATGCAGTGCACCACAGAGGGAAACAGATACTGGTCACTGAAGAAGCCATTGAGGATATTCTGCAGCTTCAGCCTAGGTCAGATCAGCCTGACGGTTACCAAAAGGCTGAAGAGGACATGCGCTTTCTGAGATTTGACTGGGATGCTGTCAAACAGAGGATAGCCCTTGATCCGACTGTCCCATGGGTCATGGGTAAGAACACCACAATGCCTAAAGGAATCAAGCTGATGTATCTGAATGATGAGGGTCGGCTCTGGCACCAGATCCTGAGCAATTTTGTTATGCTAAGCACTCATGAGACGGAGCTGCCTGCCACTATGATCACCCTTCTCTAGTGTGTGATGGAAGGTAAGGACCTGTACCTCCCACGATTCATCCGGCACTTTATGGCCAGGGTCCATGTCAGAGGCACCCTTCCTTTTCCTTACCTGGTTACCCAGCTAGGCCATCGATCTGACGTGCCTTGGGAGGATGCTGATGCGAAGCCGACTACTGCAGACTGCAAGAAGATCATTCCTCACAGCAGGAAGTTTCTGGCTTTAGGCTACAGACCTCCATTCCTTACTGCTTCTGATGAGAGAGCCACGCCTTCAGCTGCCCCTTCTTCTTCCACTGCTGTACCAGCTCCACCCACTGCACCTCCAGCTGCTCTTGAGCCTATTTACCATTTGGTGCATCGACTCTTTGCCCAGCTTGGATCCTATGGAGCGTCGCAACAAGCGACGCTATGAGCACGTCAAGTTGATGATCCGATCCGGCGGCGACATTCCCTCCGAGCCTGACACCCCTTCTGATACATCTGAGGTGGAGGAGGACGATCACGAGGAGGAGACACCTACCCAAGCTGCACAGGTAGGACCAGAGCAGGCTGCACCACAGCAGGAGGTGCCACACCAGATTTAGGCCGCAGATTTGGAGATTCCTATCCAGTCAGTTATACATTGTTCTTTTCATGTATTTTTACTCTATTTCTGCATTTTGCACTTTAGTTCATATTTTAGCCAGTTAGTTTAGTTGCAATTCTAAACTTATTAGTTATAGAATATGTGGATTAATTAATATAGTTTACCCTTTTAGCATATGATAGTTTGGTTTAAATTGAAAACAAAAAGGAAGTAAACTAGAGACTTTAACATAATCAAAAACAATCCACACACCTTGTATATATATCATAACATGTTAGTTAGTTAACAACATTTCATCAAGGAGGAACACTAAAACTTTAAAGCCACCCAAAAAATTTTACATTGAGAATAATGGGAATTCGTAATTTCTACTTGCATGACATGTATAACTGATATATGATTTTTGAGCTAGAGAACACACAGCCTGTGAGTTTTGAGCTTAATTGTATGATTACATTCAAACCATAATTTTTATTCCTGTGTGTTTTGCCCTTCTTTTTTATTCTGGTGTTCTTTACTTTGTTTTAATCTATATGTCCAATTATAGAGTATAGATACATACTAAGAGATGATTGAGGCCATCATTTGAATTTTTCCTCACTTATCCCAAATTAGCCTACCTTTTACATCACGCTTGTTAGCCCTCTTGAGCTCTTTAATCCCATCTTTTTCTATAAACCACATTACTAGCCTTAAGCAGAAAAATAAAATAAAAATGCCAAATTGAATCCTTGGTTAGATTAAGATAGAAATTGTGTATTGTTTAAGTGTGGGGAACTTTATGGGGACATGGATGATAGAAACAAAGGTGGAAAGCTAAAAAGAATAAAGATGTTTCAAAATAAAAAATTTGGGAAGCATGCTCATGTGAGATCAAAACAATTGAATCACCATGTGCATAAAAAAAAGTTTATTTTCGGTATTTAATTACGGGGATGCAAGAATTCCCCAGTTGCAAAAATAAAAAGAATCAATGCACATGGGATTTAACATTATCTAGGGTTTGGCTACGCATATATGATTCCTTGAGAATGTGAATTAATTTAACTACATGTAAGTTTTATATACAAGTAAATAATAATTAGAATTGCATGATTCATTTAGGTAGTTTGCATTTAGGATAGATTGCATTGCATGAGATTCCACCACTTTAACCTTACCTTACTCTTTATCTTGGACTTAGCATGAGGACATGCTATTGTTTAAGTATGGGGAGGTTGATAAACCTATATTTTATGATATATATTGTGCTCAATTTAAGTGATTTATTCAACCCTTCACACACTTATACATGTAAATTGCATGATTTTACTTTCCCTTCCTTATTATGTGATATATGTGAAAAATATGCTTCCTATGCTTTAAAAATAATTATTTTAATTACCCTTTATTACCATTCGATGTTGTGATTTGTGTGTTGAGTAGTTTAAGATCTTCTAAGGCAGGAATGACTTAAAGGATGGAAAGGAAACATACAAAATTGGAAGGAAAGCACAAAATGGAGTTTTTGATGAAACTGGCAGCGACGCGAATGCATGGACGACGCGGCGACATGCCCAGCGCGAAAAGGCAGCGACGCGAACACCTGACTGACGCGAACGCACGCCTTAAGCAGAACACAGATGACGCGGACGCATGACCGAAGCGAACGCGTGATAAGGAAAACTCTAGATGACGCGACCGCGTGACCCACGCGGACGCGTGACAGACGCCACGCACCTGAAATTACAGAAAATGCTCCCAGCGATTTCTGAAACCCTTTTTGGCTCAGATCCAAGTCCAGAAGGCACAGATTAGAGGTTATGTAGTGGGGGTATGCATCCATTCATCATAATGTCTTCAATTATTCACTTTTCATAGTTTAGAAGTAGTTTTTAGAGAGAGAGGTTCTCTCCTCTCTCTTAGGTTTTAGGATTAGGATTCTTCTTAAAGGATTTTTAATTCCAACTTCTTATCAGGTTTAATATTCCTTTTACTTTATATTTCTCTATTACTTTTAGATACTTTAATGCTTTCCTTTAATTACTTTTGTTGACAATTTGGCTTATGAACCATTCATGTTTAGATTTGAATTTCTATTTAATATAATTTGAGGTATTTCAGAATTACGATTGCTTTCCTTCAATTATATGAATAATTTAGAATTTTCCCTTTTGGCTTTGGTTGATTAATTGGTAACTCTTGAGTTGTCAAACTCATCGTGATTGATAATTGTTATCTTTGCTGATTGATTTAATTCCCTATAACTCTAGTCTTTCCTTAGGAATTGACTAGGACTTTAGGTGTTAAATTGATTTATCCGCTCGACTTACCTTCATAGTTAGAGGTTGATTTAGTGGAGAGCAAAATATAATTCTCATCACCATTGATAAGGATAACTAGGATAGGACTTTCGAATTTTCATAACTTGCCAAGAGTTTATTTTACAGTTATTTATTTATTTTATTTGTCATTTAAATTACCTGTTCCTTACATTCAAAACCCCAATTTACAAAACTCATAACCAATAATAAGAACATACCTCCCTGTAGTTCCTTGAGAAGACGACCCAAGGTTTAAATACTTCGGTTATCAATTTTAAAGGGGTTTGTTACTTGTGACAACCAAAATGTTTGTAAGAAATGACTTTTGTTGGTTTAGAAGCTATACTTGCAACGGGAATTTATTCTGAATTCTAGACCATGCAAAAGTTCTCTCTTCAACCCCTTCTAAATTGATAAGCGGATTTTCGGTTGGTTAAGAACTGTACTTGCAACGTATCTCTTATAGTAAATTCTTAACTCGCCAATTTCCGCCACGTCAATTTTTGGCGCCGTTGCCGGAGAATTGTAATAGAGTGCTAAGTTATTGATTGGAATTTATTTATTTGCATTTTATTTTATTTTTGTTACTATGAGCTGCATGTTTCTTTCGTTAAATGACGCATTCACTTCCTAATCCAAGCTTGCTAGTATTTGATCCTGAGATTGAAAGAACTATTTCACGTATAAGGCAAGCTCGGCGTCGGTTAGTCTTCTCTGAGGGCAAATCTGAAATGTCACTTGATGAAGAAACAAGCTCTCTTTCTACTGATTTAGTTGATTTACGTGCAGGTGACATGGCAGAACCTAGGAGAGTTACTATCCAGGAGGCTGGAGCCCCTGATTTCACAATGCAACCATTTCAAGCGCATCACCCATCAGTGGCTACAGACTTTGAAATAAAGACTGCACTACTAAACTTGATGCCTAAGTTTCATGGCTTACCTGCTCAAGAGCCTATCAAGCACCTTAGGGATTTTCAAGCAGCCTATTCTATTGTCAGGCGCGATGGTGCAGATGAAACTTCTATTCTGTTAAAAGCTTTTCCATTCTCTCTTGAGGGAAAGGCGAGAGAGTGGTACTACACTCAACCCGCAGCAACTGTTTCTGACTGGGATATGATTAGAAGAGAATTTTTGAAAAAATTCTTCCCAGCTGAAGTTACTGATAAATTGAGGAAAGACATTTCCATGATTGTTCAGGACAAATCCGAGACTCTCTATGAATACTGGGAGCGCTTCAACAACCTTCTGTAAGCATGTCCCCACCATATGATTGACAAGATAGTGTTGCTCGGCTATGTCACATAGGGCATGAGACCCCAAGATAAGACCACATTGGAAAGTGCTAGCAATGGGTCTATGAAAAAGTACAAGACCACTGATGAGGCATGGCAATTGATCAGCGACTTGGCTTAGTCTACAAGGAATCACAGGCAGAAACAAGGCCGGTCAAAGGCTATTGCAGAGGTATCTTCTAGCAAAGAAACTACTGCTCTGACTCAGAGTATATGTGAAATGACCAACTTACTGAAGCAGATGCAGTTGAGTCAACAACAAGCACAGCAAAGCCAACAGTTAGTCCCACAGAGAGTGTGTATGATCTGTGCTGATTACAGCCATTATATTGATGAATGTCCGCAGCTCCAGCAGGAAGACAACATTGTGGCAGCCACTCATAACTTCTATGACCGTCCCAACCAAGGGTACAATCAAGGTGGCAGTTACACCCATGGATGGTAGGACAGTTCTAACTAAGGTTGGAGAGATAATTCTAACCAGAATTGGAGGGACAACAATAACAGAGAAGGCAGAGACAATCAAGGATATCAGAAGTGGAATAATAACAACAATAGGCAGTAGAACCAGAACTAGCCTTACAGAGCACCTCACCTGAGGCAGTCCCAAGGACCACAGCATAACCAACAACAAGTTCCGCAGATCATTCAATCTAATTCCTCTCCGAGTGACGAGGTTCTTCAATCCATTGCACAAGGACAAAGGAACATGGAAAGTTCACTTAATGGCCTAGCATCCACTATACAAGCTCTCATCTCTCAGCTGGCATCACCCAACACTTCAAGCACTCAATATGCAAGCTCCAGTGGAATTCCTTCTCAACCATTGCCCAATCCAAAGGGTGGCATCAATGCCATCACCCTAAGGTCCAGAACCACACTGCAAGAGAGGAGTCCGGAGGAGCCAATCCCATCAGAACACGCCTCAGCTGAAGGGGTGGTAGAAGTAGAGGATGCTGAAGAGGAAGAGGCGATACAAGACATGGGTGAAGAAGTAGATGCTCAACCACAGAAAGAAGCACCCAAGGAGGCAGACCCTGCAGAAAACGCCCCCCCTATTCCATTTCCACAAATTGCAAGGAAGCTTAGGAAGCAGATGGAACTTGATCCTAAAACGGTAGAGATATTCAAAAAGGTTGAGGTAACTGTTCCCCTTTTTGATGTTATTCAGCAGGTACCTAAATACGCAAAGTTTCTAAAAGATTTATGCATACATGAAGACAAAATTAATGAATTAGAAACTATTCCTTTAGGTAGTTCTATATCTACTTTAATGGGAGGTATACCTGAAAAGTATAGTGATCCAGGTCCATGTATGGTTAATTGTACTATTGGTGGTGTGATATTTTCTGACTGCATGTGTGATTTAGGAGCATGCGTTACTATAATGCCTTTGTCTATATATGATACTTTGAGGCTCCCTCCCTTAAAAAGGTCGACAGCTCGTTTTGTGTTAGCAGATAAAAGCATTATTACAGTGGTTGGAGTTGCTGAAGATGTATTAATGAGCATTAAGGGACTCACATTTCCCATTGACTTCTACATTCTGGAAATGTCACCTAATGACTCAGGAAGGCCATCATCAATCCTGCTTGGAACACCATTCCTGAAGACTTCAAAATTCAAGCTGGACGCATTTTCTAAAACTTATTCTTTTGAAATAGATGGCAGAATAGTAAAATTCAGTCTAAATGGAGCAATGAAGCACCCTCTGGATGACCTTTCTATATCCCAGTGTGACATCATAGATGAAACCGTGGCTGAAGTTCACCAGGAAGAGTTAGAAGAGAAGTACACAGGACAAGATCTAAGTGTGGGGATACTTTCAGAGGACAATGAAGGTCCTTTGCCATTATCACCAGCCCCTGATAATCCAGAGCCTGACCATGAGTAGCAATTGGAATTAAAGCCCCTCCCTCTACACCTCAAGTATGCTTACCTTGAGGACAAGCAGAAGTTTCTAGTTATTATTGCAAGGGAACTCACTTCCCAACAAGAAGAACAGCTACTCAGTGTGCTCAGGAAATACAAAAAAGCAATGTGATGGAGCTTGGCAGACATAGAAGGCATCAACCCTAAAGTTTGTGAGCACAGAATATTTTTAGAAGAGGGAGCAAGGCCTGTTCGTCAACCCCAGAGAAGACTAAATCCCACTATCTTGGAGGTTGTCAAAAAGGAAGTGACCATACTACTTGAGGCGGATATCATCTACCCCATCTCAGACAGTGAATGGGTCAGCCCAGTACAAGTGGTACCCAAGAAGTATGGAGTCACTACAGTGAAGAATGAGCATGGAGAGCTCATAGCAACCAGAGTACAGAACGCCTGGAGAGTCTGCATTGATTACAGGCGTCTCAACCAAGCCACTCGTAAGGATCACTACTCCCTTCTATTCATTGATCAAATGCTGGATCGCCTGTCAGGTAAATCAGATTATTGCTTTTTAGATGGTTACATCGGCT
This sequence comes from Arachis ipaensis, assembly GCF_000816755.2. Classification (NCBI taxonomy): domain Eukaryota; kingdom Viridiplantae; phylum Streptophyta; class Magnoliopsida; order Fabales; family Fabaceae; genus Arachis; species Arachis ipaensis. The sequence goes on from NC_029794.2 coordinate 62,532,306, forward strand.
ATTTCCAAATTCATATAGCTCCTGAAGATCAGGAAAAGACTACTTTTACAGTTCTTTTGGGACTTATGCTTATAAGAGAATGCCCTTTAGCTTGTGTAATGCACCAGCTACTTTCCAAAGGTGCATGATGAGTCTTTTCTCTGACCTTATTGAGGACTGTATGGAGGTTTTTATGGATGATTTTAGCGTTTATGGTGATTTCTTTAGCCTTTGCTTAGATAGTTTATCTAGAGTATTAGATAGATGTGTCAGTACAAACCTTGTATTAAATTTTGAAAAATGTCACTTTATGGTAAAACAAGGGATTGTACTAGGACATGTTGTGTCTAATACTAGCATTTCTGTATGTCCAGCAAAGGTGGATGTTATTTCTAGTTTACCTTACCCTCCTCTGTGAGGGAAGTCCGTTCGTTCCTTGGCCATGCAGGCTTTTACCGGAGATTCATTAAGGACTTCAGTATGGTAGCACTTCCCTTATCCAGATTACTGTAGAAAGATATTGAGTTCGAGTTCAGTGAGGATTGCAAACAAGCGTTTGATAAGCTAAAGACCGCCCTGACTCAAGGTCCAATTGTGAGAGGACCTGACTGGAGCCAGCCATTCGAAATCATGTGCGGTGCTTCCAACTATGCAGTAGGAGCAGCGCTGGCTCAGCGTGAAGGTAAGGATCCTTTTGTCATTGCTTATGCATCTAAGACTGTAGACACAGCTCAGTCTAATTACACTACTACTGAGAAAGAGCTTCTTGCTATTGTTTTTGCTCTGGATAAATTCTGAGCCTATTTACTTGGTACTAAAGTAGTAGTGTACTCAGACCACGCAGCTCTAAAGTATTTATTAGCTAAAAAGGAGTCCAAACCAAGGCTTATATGTTTGGTACTACTACTACAAGAATTTGATTTAGAAATTAAAGATAGGAGTGGTAACCAAAATCTAGTGGCAGACCACTTGAGTCGCCTTGAGCACATTAAGGATACCTCCACTCCTATAAATGATAATTTCCCATTTGATAACCAGCAAGCAGTATCTGAAGTAGTCCCTTGGTATGCGCCTGTAGCTAATTATCTAGTTAGCCGCACTTTTCCTCCAAACTTTACTAAGCATCAAAGAGACAAGCTGAAAAGCGAGTCCAAATATTTTGTATGGGATGACCCATATTTATGGAAATGTGGCGCTGACCAGGTAATTAGGCGATGTGTGCCTCAATCAGAATTCCAGTCCATTTTAGAGGCCTGTCACTCATATGAGAGTGGAGGACATTTTGGCCCTCAAAGAACAGCTAGAAAAATCTTAGACTGTAGATTCTGGTGGCCTACCCTTTTTAAAGACGCTGCTGAATTTTGTAAATCTTGTTCCCCATGCCAAAGGTTTCGTAATATATCCAAGAGGGATGAGATGCCTCAACAGACTATGCTTTTCTGTGAAATTTTTTATGTTTGGGGCATCGACTTCATGGGTCCATTTCCAAATTCTAATGGTTATTTTTATATATTGTTAACTGTAGATTACGTTTCTAAATGGGTGGAAGCAATTCCTACCCGCACTGATGATGCTAACACTGTTGATTCCTTTGTTAGAAACCACGTTATTTGTCGCTTTGGATCACCACAAGAAATCGTGAGTGATCAAGGCACCCATTTTTGTAAGAGGAGACTAACAGGATTACTGAAGAAGCATGGGATAATTCATAAAGTAGCAATAGCCTACCACCCTCAGACTAATGGGCAAGCCAAACTGTCAAACAGAGAGATAAAACGTATATTGCAGAAGATAGTCAAACCTTATAGACGAGACTGGAGCACCAGGCTACAAGATGCACTCTGGGCATACAGAACTGCATACAAGACACCCATTGGAATGAGCCCCTTCCTCTAAGTTTATGGAAAAGCCTGTCACCTCCCAGTTGAGGTAGAGCACAAAGCCTTTTGGGCAGTAAAGGAGTGCAACATGGGATTTGAGAAAGCCGGAGCTGAAAGGAAGTTGCAACTGCAAGAATTAGAAAGCCTTCGCCTAGAAGCTTATGAAAACTCAAGGCTGTACAAGGAAAAGATGAAGGCTGTATATGATAAGCACATCAAGAGGAGAGAGTTCTAACTTGGGGATTTAGTCCTCTTTTACAACTCTAGACTGAGGCTCATGCCAGGCAAGTAGAGATCAAAATGGGAATGTCCATATAAAGTAGAGAAGGCTGAGTCATACGGAGTTTTCCACCTGAGTCATCCTTCAAGATCTGAATTCATCAAAGTTAATGGACATCGTTTGAAGCTATATCATGGTGAGAAGGTGACGAAAAACAAGGACTTAGAAATCTTCCATTTGGAAGATCCACTCACAGCAGAAGACTGAGCTAGTGGAGCGTCCAACTTACGGACGTTAAAGCAAAGTGCTAGGTGGGAGACAACCCACTATGGTATGATCGTTCCTTTCTTTATTCTTAGTTTTCTTTTTCAATAACTCTTCTCCTTATTAGCACATTTAGTTTGCATCTGTATTTGCATATTTTTATTTAAAAAAAAAAAAAAGAGGGAGAGCACGCGACGCGACAGTGTCGCCGACGCGTCCGCGTTGCAGGTGGCTCAGAAAGAAATCGAATAGAAAGTCACGCGGGAGCGTGGCTGGAGGCGTGCCTTCGGCACAAATCAACCCACGCGACCGCGTTGCTGACGCGTCTGCATCACTCACGCGGACGCGTGACCTGAAAATCGACGTAAGAAACGGTGCACGACTGAAAGTTGTGCTAGAGTGGTGCTGAACTGATGCTGAACGCACAAGCCTTACCACGCGGACGCATGGCTCACGCGTCCGCGTTATATCCCTATAATGGCCACTCACGCGATCGCGTCAACCACGCGACCGCGTCACCCTGGAATTCGGCAATAATGAGTTTTGAACAGAGAGTTGTGCGAGCGCGAGGCTGCCGTTGCGCCAGTAGCACAAAACGCGTCACGCGTCCACGTGACCGACGCGACCGCGTCGATTCATTTAAGCGCCATCTGCGCAAACGCGTACCCCACGCGTTCGCGTCGCTTGTGCCGCACAGCTTATCCTAATTTGCCAAATATCTTATCTTCCGAAACCATATCGCTGAATTTGTTGAGCCGCAAATTGCACGAAGACAATGGGGTTTCCTACAGAGACAGCAACGGCAGGTTAATCTTTCTTGGTAGTCGAGTTCTACTCTAATTTCCACCTACCAACCCTGCAGTCTGTCTATGTCCGTCAGAAGCAAATCCCCATTACAGAAGAGGCCATTCAACGAGCTTTAGATCTTCCCCCTACTCCAGAAGGACTGGACGCATTTCAAGAGGCCGCACTCAAGCGGCAGATGTACCAATTTGACTGGGACGCTGTTCTCAGAGTTATCGCACTACCTTGCAGTAGATGGATCTACGGATACCATCGTTCCCGTCTTGAGGGATTATCGGCTTCCGCACTTACCTTGGAGGCTCGAGTATGGGCACAGATTATGTCCCATTACGACTTTTCGAGCACCCACGAGTCCTCCTTTGCTGCAGACATGGCCGTTCTACTATGGTGCATCCTTACAGATCAACCTCTGAACCTACCAAGACACATCCGGATTGCTATGGGACATGTACAAATCGCGAACAACTTACCTTTTCCTGCCTTGGTCTCAGATCTTGTCTCAGCAGCCGGAGTCTCCTACAGAGCTGGGGACACCAAAGCCATGCTTCCACGTGATGATTAGTATGTCCCTAACGGGAAATATATCAGATTTCCAGCAGCCACCACAAGCTAGCCTACTGAACCGGCTGAAGACATTCCTCCTTCAACACCACAAGCACCTACAACAAACCAACTGCTCCATCAGATACTTGAAAGGTTGGATCGGCAGGAACACAAAGCAAAGCTGAGAGAGCGCCGTAACAAGCGCCGATTCACATACCTCAAGGAGATACTTAAGGGAAAATACAGAGACTTAGACACCCTGGAATCCACTTCCTTTACCAGCACAGGGAGCCATGATGGTCCCAACTGTGGAGATACTGCTACCAGCCCACCTTTGTTCCTGACAGATGGCACCGAGGACGGTGCAAAGCCTTAAGTGTGGGAGGTCGGTCAATACCTGACTTCCAGAGGTAAATTCTCTTCCTTAACACCAATAAAATAGGATATTTAGTTAGTTTTTCTTTTGTAGAATAGGATAAATTGCATAGTAATAGATTAGTTTCATGCATGTTCTACTTGATTGAAAAGACAATAAGTTTCTTCTAAGACCCTATTTTTAGAACAAAATTTCACTAGTTTTAATCAAAACTTTTGTGTTAAATTTGCTTGAAGTTATATTTGGAAGATGGTTTTTGAGCTAAAGAACACACAACCTGTGAGATTTGAGCTTAAATACATGGTAACATTATTTAACCATAATTATTTTGTTCTTGTGTGTTTACTTCTCTATGATTGTAATTTATATTTTGTTTCATCCTATATGTCCAATGTTTAATATATTTATATGCTTGCATATGATTGAGGACATTATTTGTTTAGCTCACTTATCCAAATTAAGCCTACCCCTAAAGTTACCTTTGTTAGCCACTTTGAGCCTTTAAATCCCATTTGTTCTGTATTTTACCACATCACTAGCCTTAAGCGGAAAAACAATTATATATCCCAACTGAATCTTTGGTTAGCTTAAGATAGAATTATGTGTTAATTAAGTATGGGAAAATGGTGGGAACAAAAGATAATAAGGGAACGTGTCATGATAATATAATGGGAAATTGGATACCTGCTCATGTGAAAATATAAAAGAAAAATAAAAATTATATGTGCATTGATAAGCTGTGTTTATTTTAATGTCAATATATATATATATATATATTCAATAATTAAATAAGGGGACAAAATTACCCCAATGTTAAGCTAAGAATTCAAAGATCAATGCATGTATGATAAAATTAAAATAAAAGTTGATACATGAGTAAGGAATGTGAAAGGAAAATTTTGAGTAGCTAGGTGTGAAATTTAAGCTATAAAAAAAATGTATATGTGTGTGTTAGGTGAAAGCTTGGGCTAATTAAATATTCAATTTATAAGCTTACTTAGCCATATATGTACCCTTACCCATACCTTGGCCCCATTACAACCATGAAAAGACCTCATGATGTTTGCATTGGTATATTAATTGTTGTTGATTGGTTAGGTGAAGAACAAAAATTAGAAAGCATGATTAGAGAAGGATAGAGTGATTACCCTATACATTAGAGAGATTAGAGCATACATACATCATCAATGAGGGTTCAATGCTTGAGTTCTATGTTCCCTGCTTTCATGAGCTACCTTCCTGTATTTTTATCTGTTGTTACTATATAAAAAAAATTCAATTAGTGGAATTTGATTTGTGATTCTCTTGAAGAGCTTATTTACTTTTGACCAAGTGGGCAAGAATCATATAGTTGCATTCACATATATAGGTTGCATTGCATTGCACGAGTTTTACATGTTCCTCCTCATTTATTTTATCTCCTTCAACTAAGCATGAGGACATGCTAATGTTTAAGTGTGGGGAGGTTGATAAACCACTATTTTATGGTTTATATTGTGCTTAATTGTGCGGTTTTATCAAGTCTTTACCCACTTATTCATATGATTAGCATGCATTTATAATTCCTTCCTAAAAATACTTTATGGTTGAAAACTTGCTTCCTAGAGACTTTTTAATTTTGTATTTTAATTCTCCTTTATTCCATTCGATGCCGTGATCTGTGTATTAAGTGTTTCAGGCTTTATAGGGCATGAATGACTTGGAGATTAGAAAGGAAGCTTACAAAAATGGAAGAAACACAAGAAATTGAGGAGATGACCAGCGAGAAGTGACGCAGATGCATGGCTCACGCGACCGCGCGACATAGAGGAAATTGCAGTGACGCGGATGCATGGCTCACGCGACCGCGCGGATTGGAAACTGTACAAGTGACGCAAAGGCGTGGACAACGCGCACGCGTGGCAAGGCAAAACACTAGATGACTCGATCGCATGACATGCGCGATCTGCAGAATCTGCAGAATTCGCTGGGGGCGATTTTGGGCCCTGTCTTGACCCAGTTTTCGGCCCAGAAAAGCAGATTAAAGCCGGGGAACATGCAGAGACCAAGAGAGAACATTCATTCCGCATAGTTTTAGTTTTAGATCTGAATTTACTCCTCCTCTAGATTTTCTCTCTACACATTCATAGTTCTTAGGATTTTGATTTTATTGCTTTTTGGATTGGGATATTGAGAAGAGTTATTACCTCCGTCAAGACTGCGTCACTCTAGTTTGTTTCCTTACTTGTCACTTACTCTTTCATGTCCTTTATTTACTCAGACTTACTCTTGGATTATTTCTAGAATTTATTTATACAAGAACTATTTTTATTTTTAATAGATCCTTTTGATTATTATTTATCATGTCTTTTAGTATTTCTCTTCCTTATTTTGTGAAATTTACATTCATAATGAGCGAGTAGTTCCATAACTTGATTGGGAGATGATTGAAAGGAGAACCTTGAGTTGGATTACTCAAGAGAAAAATTGTAATTGGGTTTATCGTTGGATCGCCCTCTAGTCACTGACAATAATCCTTCCCAAGGGAGAGGATTAGGACTTGTGAATAGAAATTGCCTTCCAACATACTTGACTTTCCTCTACCTAGTAAAGGATAACTAAGCAGAACAACCTTCAATTATCATTTTAATCTTGGGAGAACTCCATCAAGGATAGGGCTTCCAACTAATCTACTCCCAGTCAAGGTTTTTATTTAAATTACATAATTTCTCTGATTTAACTTCTTGTTTATCAACTCATACCATTTTAGAAAAAATCTGATTAATAAAATAGCACACCTTTCTGCAACTCGTTGGGAGACGACCTGGGATTCATACTCCAAGTATTTTAATTTTAATTTTGTGACAACCCCTTCTAAATTGATAAGCGGATTTTCAGTTAGTTAAGAACTGTACTTGCAACGTATCTCTTATAATAAATTCTTAACTCGCCAATTTCCGCCATGTCAAAGGCCCTCCTAGAATTTATGGTTTGTGCTCTAGTACCACACATTACACCAATCAATGCCATCAAATTCAAGAGGAACATGCCCTTGTAGTGGCCAGTGTGAATTACAACAACCGTCCACCCTATCCTTCTCAAGGCCAAAATAATTACCCTCATGGTAGTAATCAACATCAAGGGTGGAGGGATAATGCACAAGGGAGCAATTAAAACCAAAGATGGAATAACTCTTCTTCTCATTACAACAACAACCAATCTTCATCTCAATACCACCATAACAACACCAACCACCAAGGAAACCAAAATCACCCCAACCAAAATCAAAATAACTACGCCAAACATCAAGCACCACACAATAGAGAACAATCCAACAAAACTTCTTCATCTTCGACCAATCAAGTTGATGAGCTTAGAGCCGCAATGGAGAAATGGGACGAGAGCAATAAGGCTCAATTTGATGCCTTGGACGCTCAATTGGCCAATCTCACCAACATACTTTCAAAGATGACTATGCCCTCTCCCAACAACAACACCAACCAACCCTCAAGCTCTTCTAACCTTCCATCACAACCCCAACTAAACTCCAAGGACGTTCTTAATGCCATCACTCTACGGTCGGGGACTACGTTGGAGGAGATACCTCCAAGGGTCATGGAAGATATTCATGAGGAAGAAGTGGTTGTTGAAGCTCCGCATGAAGAAGATAAGGTAGACAAAAGGCAAGAGGAAGAAGGAGTAAGCCTTAGGAAACCCAAAAGGAAAGCTATAGTGGATGAGTCCATTCCTATCCCATTCCCTTCCATGGTGAAGAAAGCAAAGAAGACTCTAGAATTCGATTTGAACATGCTTCAAGTGTTCAAGAAGGTTGAGGTAACCATACCACTTCTTGATGCTATCCAACAAATTCTGAAGTATGCAAAATTTTTTAAAGACTTGTGTACACACAAGGATAGGATAGGAGAGTTGGAGACATTATCCTTGGGTAGTTTAATTTCTTCCGTGATGGAGCCTATTCCAAAGAAATGTGGTGACCCTGGACCTTGTTTGGTGTCTTGTTGTATTGGTGGGCACACTTTTCATGACTGCATGTGTGACCTAGGAGCTTGCATAAGCATCATGCCGCTTTCTATCTTTGTGCGATTGAATTTAGCTCCATTAAAGAAGTCGACGGCGAAGTTTGCCTTAGCCGATAAAAGTGTGATCACGGTGATGGGAATAGAAGAAGATATACTTGTGGCGATCAAAGAATTGGTCTTTCCGGTTGAATTTTACATCCTTGAAATGCCTCCAACAAAAAATAGAAGCTCATCCTCCGGTCTACTTGGTAGACCCTTCCTTAAGACCTCTAAATTCAAGTTAGATGCCTTTACTGGCACATATTCCTTTGAGGTCGGAGACAAGACTATCAAGTTCAATTTGCAAGAAGCCATGAAGTACCCTCCTGAAGAGCATTCCGTTCTCTGATGTGATGTAATCAATGAAGTGGTAGCAGAAGTGTGAAAAGAAGACTACAACAAGTTATGCTACCCTATTGTTGAAGAGACGGATGACCAAGAGGATGAACAAGAGCAAGTTGTTGAGAATGAACTCCGTGAGCTTGATGAAAAGGAACCTCAGCTTGAGCTGAAGAGTGAACTGAAGCCTCTTCCATCTCATTTGAAGTATGCTTTCTTAGAGGATAACCAAAAGTTTCGATTCATTATTGCTAGTGAGCTTTCTGGTGAAGAAGAGGGGAAGCTCCTAGATGTTCTAAGAAAGCACAAGAAGGCAATTGGATGGAGCCTAGCTGATATTGTGGGGATCGCAAGTGCATGTATCGTATATTTCTCCAAGAGGGAGCTAGGCCGGTTAGGCAACCGCAAAGGAGGCTCAACCCAACCATCCTCGATGTGGTAAAGAAGGAGGTCACTAGGCTACTTGATGTGGGTTTCATATACCTAATTTCTAATAGTGAATGGGTGAGCCCGGTCCAGGTTGTTCCCAAGAAATCGGGCATCACTACAATTAAAAAGGATGATGGTGGAGTAGTCACCAAGAGAGTACAAAATGCGTGGCGAATGTGCATCGATTATAGAAGATTGAACGCCGCTACAACGAAGGACCACTACCCTTTGCCCTTTATCGATCAGATGTTGGATCGTTTGGCGGGTAAATCCCATTATTGCTTTCTTGATGGATTCACTGGTTACTTCCAGATTCACATTGCTCCTGAGGATCAGGAAAAGACCACATTAACTTGTCCTTTTGGAACCTTTGCCTACAAAAGGATGCCGTCTGGACTATGTAATGCACCTGCTACTTTTCAGCAGTGTATGACGAGTGTCTTTTCCGATCTAAAGGAGAACTGTCTGGAAGTCTTTATGGATGACTTCAATGTTTATGGAACTTCATTTGATTTTTGCTTAGAGAACTTGGCCAAGGTCTTAGTTAGATGTATTGACACAAACCTTGTCTTGAATTTTGAAAAATGTCACTTTATGGTAAGACAAGGTATAGTGTTAGGACATGTAGTATCTAGTGAAGGCATTTCTGTAGACCCGGCCAAGGTCGATGTTATCACCACTTTACCTCACCCCTCATCTGTGAGGGAGGTCCGCTCATTTTTGGGACATGCAGGATTATACAGGTGCTTTATTAAAGATTTCAGCAAGATTGCCTTACCATTATCGCGCCTACTCCACAAAGATGTGGACTTTGAGTTTGACAGTGCATGTGTAAAAGCGTTTGAAGAGTTAAGGAGAGTTCTTACCACAGCACCGATTGTGCGAGGCCCCAACTGGACGCTACCATTCGAGATAATGTGCGATGCGTTAAACCATGCTGTAGGTGCCGCGCTTGCACAGCGCGATGGTAAACTCCCTTATGTCATTACTTACTCTTCTAAAACACTAGATGCAGCACAATCCAACTATACCACTACGGAAAAAGAACTCCTAGCTATTGTTCGTGCTTTAGATAAATTCAGATCTTATTTGCTAGGATCCAAGATAGTGGTATACACGGATCATGCAGCTTTAAAGTTCTTATTGAAAAAGAATGAGTCAAAACCTAGACTCATACGTTGGATCTTGCTTTTGCAAGAATTCGACATTGAGATTAGGGATCGGAGTAGGTCTCAAAACTTAGTTGCGGATCATTTAAGCCGCCTTGAGAATTTAAAATTTGATCTATTTCCGATTGATGATTCATTCCCATTGGATAGTTTGCATGCTGTGTCGGATAGCTTTCCTTGGTTTGCCCCAATGGCAAACTACTTGGTTGCAAAACTCTTCACTCCTAACTTTTCTAAACACCAAAGAGACAAGTTAAGAACTGATTCCAAATAATACATTTGGGATGACCCTCACTTGTGGAAGAGGGGAGTGGACCAAGTAATTCAAAGATGTGTCCCAGAATCTGAAATCCAACCCATTCTTGAAGCTTGCCATTCATCTGAATGTGGTGGCCACTTTGGCCCCCAAAGGACGGCTAAAAAGGTGTTGAATTGTGGATTCTAGTGGCCAACCTTATTCAAGGATTCTAACTGGTTTTGTGTGTCTTGCCATCAGTGTCAGAAGTCGGGAAACACATCCCAAAGGGATGAGATGTCTCAGCAACCTATGTTGTTTTGTGAGATATTTGATGTATGGGGCATTGACTTTATGGGAGCGTTTCCCAACTCAAGTGTCCAACGGACAAGCGAAAGTGTCCAACCGGGAGATTAAGAGAATCTTGGAGAAAGTGGTCAATCCACAAAGGAAGGATTGGAGCCTCCGGTTAGGAGATGCACTATAGGTGTATAGGACGGCCTACAAGACCCCGTTAGGGATGAGTCCCTTCCGGATCGTCTATGGTAAGGCATACCACCTTTTGGTGGAGATTGAGCGTAGAGCCTATTGGGCGGTAAAGCAATGCACCATGGATTTAACCAAGGCGGGAGTGGCCAGGAAATTACAGCTAGAGGAGCTCGAGTGTTTAAGGAATGAAGCATATGAGAATGCCCAGATCTATAAGGAAAATACTAAGGCATTTCATGACCATCACATCCAGAAGAAGGACTTTGAAGAAGGTGATGAGGTTCTCCTCTACAACTCGAGGCTTCGATTTATGTGATGCTAGGGTATTTTGGCCAGTTTTACTGACCTTTTCTTTACTGTTTTTAGGGTAGTTTCATGCATTTACTTAGGAAATAAGCTAGTTTTAGGTAGATATTCACTTACATCTTGATTCAAGCATACATTGTGCACTTTACATGATTTCATGAGGATTTTGCATGAATTTAATGACAAATTGGATGTTGCATTTCTCATGACTTGGACTAGAACTTTGATGCACTTTATTGCTTGATTTCAGGACAAAGGAAGCAAAGAAGAACCACACTAGTGGCTACGTTAGTTACACTAACGTTAACACTAACGTGGAATGGGATTAACTTGCAAAGTTAATGAGAAAAGTAATTGCCAATAACGCTCTCAAAGCCATAATTGCCCACGTTAAGACTCACGTTAACTAAGCTAACGTGAACTCTAACGTGGAAGAAAGGAAATGAAGCCAACGTTAGTGACACTTAACATTATCACTAATGTTGGGCCAAGCTCATATGTGGCCACGTTAGTTGCCACGTTAACTTAGTTAACGTGGCCTCTAACGTTATGAAGAAAAGGGGACGCCAACGTTAGTGTCATTCAACTTTCTCACTAACGTTGGCAAAGTCACAAGAAGCCACGTTAACTCCCACGTTAACCTAGTTAACGTGGAAGCTAACGTGAAGAAACTAGGTGGTCGACAACGTTAGTGACACCAAACATTGTCACTAACGTTGGGATGAACACACTATCCCCAAGAAGCCACGTTAACTCCCATGTTAACCTAGTTAACGTGGAGGTTAACGTGAAGAAGAAAGGTTGTCGACAACGTTAGTGACACCAAATATTGTCACTAACGTTGGAAGGAGCCAACACAAGCCACAATGAGCCACGTTAACTCCCACGTTAGAAGCTAACATGAGGAGAGGGATGATGAGCCAACGTTAGTGACATTGAACTTTGTCACTAACATTGGAGATGGCTAGCATGGCCACGTTAGAAGCCACGTTAACCTAGTTAACGTGGACTCTAACGTGGGAACTGAGGGGCACATTGGAACGTTAGTGACAATGTTAAGTGTCACTAACGTTCTCGAAGGTTGGCAAGCCTACGTTAAAAAGAGCCACGTTAACTAAGTTAATGTGGACTCTAACGTAGGGAAGGGGGAGGCTTCTCAACGTCATTGGGAAAGGTGAGTCCCAATAACGTGCGCGAAAGACAAAGAGGCAACGTTAGTGGCAACTTTTGTGCCACTAACGTTGAGGTTAACGTGGCTCTTACTTGGGTGAGGAACGTTAGTGAAAAAGTTGAATGTCACTAACGTTCTCGAACCCATATTTTCACTGAACGTTAACGCCACTAACGGCCTGAGCTAAAAGTCTCTGCCCACTTCACACTTTTTCTCTGCAAATAAAGCTAAGCCCAATGAAGAAGAGAACTGCTTCAAACTCAAGATCCAAAGGCCCATACCCAAGACTTGATGAGCGAACTAGAAGAACAGAAGAGTAGTATATATAGGAGTAGCTTTGAATTAAAATGGGAGTTGGAAATTATAGGGAGCCTCTTGGCATAGCACTACTCTCTGTATTTTACTTTCTCTGCACTTCTAGTTTTCATTATGTATTCTCCATCTTTGTTTTCATTTTCCAGAGCCATGAACAACTAAACCCCTTTCATTGGATTAGGGAGCTCTGTTGTAATTTGATGGATCAATACTAGTTTTCATTATGCTTCTTCTATCTTTTCTCTTGATTTTACTTGAAAGCTTTCGATCTTCATCCAATTGGGTAGTTATCTTGGAAAAGAAGTTATTCATACTTGGATCTCTTCTGAACCTTGAAAGAGGAATGAAAAGATCATGCTAGAAATGCTTTCTCATGCTGGACCAAATTGGGTTTGGATGGATATGTGACTATAATCCTCTCAACACTTGATTTGGGAAATGCCTGTGGTATAATCAGTGACCATACTTCATCTCTTCTCATGAGCAATTGACCAAGGAATTGGCTAGTGATCAAGATTTGAGAGATTGAATTACAAGAAATTGTAATTCGATCACTTAAGATTGCCAAGGAGATCAATAAGTGCATTGAATGAGGAAGAGATGAAAATGAAATTGATCCGGAGAATGCAACATCTCCTAAGCCCAATGAACTCCCCATTTCTGATCTTACCCATTCTCTTTAATTTCTGTCATTTACTTTTATGAGCAATTCGCCTATTCCCATTTACAATTCTGCAATTTACTTTCAGCTCTTATTTCTAGCATTTACTTTTTCTGCCATTTACCTTCCCGCCATTTTATTTTCTGCAATTCTCAACTCAAATTCTGGATTGACTCAACTATAACATTCCTCTATTTAAAGTTGCTTGATCAATCAATCCCTGTGGGATTCGACCTCACTCTATTATGAGTTTTTACTTGACGACAAATTCGGTACACTTGCCGAAGGGAGATTTGTTGAGAGACAAGTTTTCCATGCATCAAGTTTATGGCGTCGTTGCCGGGGATTGATTGTGCATCAACAATGATTAAATTAGAGGATCACTAGATTGAGCATTTTATTTTTGTTTGATTTAATTTTCTGTTTGAGACATTTACTTTCTGTTTTAGTTAATTTCTTCCCTTTCCCCCTACTTTTTCTTTGTTATTTACCATTCATTTCACTAACCCACTAACTGTTTGATATATTGCATCACTCACACTAACAGTAATTCTGACAGAAATATTTTCTGCACCTATTCTCTTTGCTTGTACTTGTTGGTTGTATGATAGGGAGAAGAAGCGGGGCTTCAACTTCCTTTGATTCTGAACCTGAGAGAACCTTCCTTAGACTAAGGAGGGAGGCAAGAGAAAAACGTGTAGTTGGTGCTGAAGAAGAGGAGGAACACTTTGAGGAATACTTTGAACCAAACATGGAAGAAAACATGGAAAACCATCATGAGGAAGAGGCTCAAAACATTGGCGGAGGAGGTCGAGCAAATCATGCTGGGGAGGATAGAAGAGTTTTAAGCTCTTACATCAATCTAAACCCAGGAAATTGTGGAAGTAGCATTCAAAAGCCAACCATCCATGCCAACAATTTTGAAATAAAACCACAGCTCATCACCCTTGTTCAGAAAAACTGTTCATTCAGAGGGATTGTCCAAGAAGACCCCAATCAACATTTAACCACCTTCCTGAGAATATATGACACAGTGAAGTCTAATGGTGTTCATCCTGACACCTATAGACTGCTCTTATTTCCATTCTCACTCAAGGATAAGGCAGCCAAGTGGCTGGAGTCTTTCCCAAAAGAGAGCTTGACAACTTGGAAAGATGTGGTGAACAAATTCTTAGCAAGATTTTACCCCCCTCAACGAATCAATAGGCTGAGAGCTGAGGTCCAAACTTTCAGGCAACAAGATGATGAGACTCTATATGAAGCATGGGAGAGGTTTAAAGACCTAACAAGGAGGTGCCCACCAGATATGTTCAATGAATGGGTGCAGCTGCACATTTTCTATGAAGGCCTCTCATATGAGTCAAAGAAGGCCATAGACCATTCATCCGGAGGATCTTTGAACAAGAAGAAGACCATTGAGGAGGCCATAGATGTCATTGAAACTGTAGCAGAGAATGACTACTTCTATGCTTCCGAAAGAGGGAACACAAGAGGAGTAATGGAGCTAAATAATGTAGATGCTCTGCTGGCCCAAAACAAGCTCATTACCCAACAACTGGCTGACCTTACCAAGAAGATGGAGAGAAACCAAGTAGCAGCAATCACCACTTCATCAACAACCCAAGAAGGAGTAAATGAGGAAGCAGAGGGAAGTCAGGAGCAAGCCAACTATATTGGGAATTCACCTAGGCAAAACCATGATCCATACTCCAAGACCTACAACCCTGGATGGAGGAATCACCCAAACTTTGGGTGGGGAAATCAACAAGACCAAAGCCTTGATCAAAGACGCCCAAATCTAAACAATGCAGCCCACCAATACTTCACATCTAGACCATATCAACATCCCCATAACAACACCTCTCCACATTCATATCAAGGCCAAAATAACCCTCCTCAGCCTGACCTATCATCATTTGATGAAGGACTCTCAAGGATTGAGAATCTACTTAAAGGCATAGGCAAAGAGATTCAAGACAATAAGGTATTCAAGGAGGAAGTGCGAACCAACTTCAAAAACCAGGGAGACACAATCAAGAGGCTGGAATCCCAAGTGGGGTATCTCTCTGAGCAGATTCCTAAACCCACAGATGGATTCCCAAGTGACACAGAGAAGAATCCGAGAGGTGAAACAAAGAAAATAAGATGGGAAGATTTCAAGATGGCCACTATAAGTGATAAGGTGATTTAGGACAAGCCAAGAAAGCTGTCAGAACAACCTGAAGATACCTCAGTAGAGAAGAAGGAAAAAGATCATCAAGAACCAGAAATCTCACAACAGGAGCTGCTGAGACTCTATGCACCTTTTTTTCAACTGCTCAATGGTGCTGTGGAGAAGAGAATATACTCAAGATTTCTTGACTTGTTTGCATCTCTGCATGTCAACATACCATTCATCAAGACTATTCAACAAATGCCCGCATACATCAAGTATGTGAAGGAGCTGCTTCCTGGGAAAAGCTCACTCAAGGGAGGCCAAACTATAGTGATGAACAAGGAGTGCAGTGCCATCATTCAACTGCAGTTGCCTACAAAAAAAAAAAGATCCGGGGAGTTTTTATGTCCCCTGTGCCATAGGGGAAACAATGTTTGATAGAGCACTCTGCGATTTGGGAGCAAGCATCAACTTAATGCCCTTATCCCTGGTGAAGAGGCTGCAGATCAATGAGATATTGCCCACAGATGTAGTCATCAGGCTGACTGACAAAACTCAAAAACAAGCAATAGGGGTGGTGGAAAACGTGTTGTTAAAGGTTGGGAAATATTTTCTTCCCAGAGACTTTGTCATCTTGGACATGGAAGAGAGTCACACTCACCCAATCATATTGGGAAGACCATTCCTAGCTACAGCCAGAGCACTCATAGATGTGGAGCGAGGGGAGCTAATATTGAGGATCCATGATGAACGACTCAGCTTTAATGTCTTCAAACTCTCGCAAGAAGCAGACCAAGAAAACAAAGAACCAAGCAAAGATCATAATGAGATGCTGACAGAGGAAGCAAGCACTGAAGCACAACCAGCCCATCTGGGAAAGCCCTGGGTTGATGAACAAGGAAATAAGCAGTTGTCACAACTCAAGAAAAAGCTGGAGGAATCTAAACCACCAGAGACATGTGAAAACAACAACAAAATTCCCTTAGAAGAAGAAGTCACCAAGAGCAAGGCAACATCAAAAGGGACAAAGAAGAAGGTACCAAGGGGGGTGGAGGAACAAGAAGATCCCTACGGAAGACTTTTCTCCAGGAGATAAAGTGATCTCAGCTTACTTCCCAGATATCCCCCCTAATCTCCCCACTGTACCATCTCAGTTACCTAAGGTCTTCACTATCAACAGAGTTCTCTCCTTGGAACATGTAGAGATCATTGATACAACCAATGGATATAAGTCCAAGGCAAGAGGGGAGGACTTGAAGCATTATCAACCTCCCTGATGAAGGAGAAACGTCAAGCTAGTAACGCTAAAGAAGCGCTTCCTGGGAGGCAACCCATGTTTTATGAGCTTTTACTAGTGAATAAGTCAATATTCATGAATTCCAACCTAAACTTGACAAACACTTGGTGAAATCCTTATATTCAGTATATAGTGAAGAACAAGTTTGGTGTTCAAAGCGTGCCAAGAAAGCATGAATGCAATCGAGAGCATGCTAGTCTTGGAGCTTTGAACAAAACTTTTCATCATAGTGCTACAAACTAAGTTTGGTGTCACCCCATGGTGCCACCAATGTGCATATAAGGATACACAGTTAGTTAGTTAGTTGGAGTTCATGAATAAACAAAATCTTTTCTTCTCTTGATTATTCTAGCCGTAAAGTTTAAATTTTTTTTATGATGTTAATTCTTCTTTTTTTTCTTTTATCTTTTTAGGAAAAGGAAAGGAACATTGAAGGAGATTGATTGGACAATTGAATGAGAAGGGCTCGGCCACTTCATGAAGAGGGACTACACACTTGTCTTAAGAAGGAATGCATTGGAAAATGTTGCCATGCAACATTGAAGAAAGGAGACTCTTGAAGACCGAATCAATATCTCTCATAAAATGATGATCCTTGTCCTTTCCCCATGCACAACCCCAACCGTCCATCTAGCAACCATTCCATCAATCCAAACCCTCCATTCACTCACAATCTCCCTATATAAGTGAGTCCTAGTGCATGCTTACCCCTCACACTCAAATTTCCACTCTCCATAATTCACACTTTCGGCGTCGAAAATCTTTTCATCACATCTCATCCTAACCAACCAAATTCTTCATCCCTCCTTACCTTCAAATCCCCTCACACAGCAACTCAAATTCATGGCATCATCAAGCTCCAAGAGGCAAAAAAAGGAAGGAACCAATGGAGAGCATTCCTTTCGATGAGAAGAGATTCAAAACTGCCTTCCATGAACGAGAATTTGAGCAGATCAAGCTTAAAAGGATATTACCCGAGTTAACCTTTCAATTCAATGAAGACGAATGCCCACAGATTCGGGAGAAAATTGAAAAAAGAGGGTGACAAAGGCTCACTAATCTAGAAGGAAAGATCAATGGAAACCTCATCAAAGATTTCTACGCAAATGTGGTGAGAGAAGACAAAACTAGGGCCCCAACCTTCAAAAGTTATGTAAGAGGAAAGGAGGTGGACTTCAGCCCAAATGCTATAACAAGAGCTCTTCACCTGATATCACCACATTTTGATGAGCCCAGTTATCATGCAAGGATAAGTAAAAGCCAAGACAATGATGAGCTCACTGAGATCTTGACTGACATCTGTGTTATAGCAGCTGACTGGGAGAGGTATAGAGATGGGAGACCCTGGTTCATCAAAAGGGGAGACCTTAGCCCGGAAGCCAAGGGGTGGTTTGAACTCGTGAGGAGGTCTATCCTCCCGGTTGCAAATAATTCAGAGGTTAATATTAATCGAGCAACTATGGTACATTGCCTAGTACAAGGTGGAGAAATCAATGTGCTTGAACTTATAGCTGAAAGAATTCAAGATTCAGCTGAGAAGCTTGAATCAGGTGCCAGGCTTTGGTACTCCAGCACCATTTTCAGATTATACAAAAAAGCCAAGGTGGTCTTTGAGGATAGCAATCCAGAATGGGTGAACCCTGGGAGGCTGATGACAACCCAGCGTATGGCCTATACTACACCTGCTCAGCAACATAGAAGGCCACAAATAGGGAAACTAAAAGCAAAAGAAGGAGCTCACCAAGAGGAGTCTCATCAGGAAGAATATCAACAAGAAGAGCATCTTACCCAGCAGCAGCAACAGGAACAATACTCCCAGCTCACTCAAGCCATCCACCAAGTTACTGAGAGGCAAGAACGTCAAGATAAGCATTTGCAAGAACTCAATCAGCGGCAAATAGCTCAGATGAAAGCATTCAATGAGTTCACTATACTTAATGAAGGACGGCAACTACATAGGGAAGAGTTCAACGTAAACACTCAAGCCAAGTTGAACTACATGTCCAGTAATATACATCATCTACACTATGCCATCCCTACATATGATGAGGTCCAAAAAGATTTTGTAGAACAAGAAGAGAGGAAGGTGAAACAGCAGAAGGAAACACTCAAGAAGAAGATGGAAGATGGTGGTTTCTGGAAGAAGCTGATTGGAAAAAGCAAAGGAAGTGGGAGTACGAGCAATCAAAAGGGACACAAGGAGGACAAGCAAGGAGGAGAGCATGGACAACCACATGAGTAAAAGGTGGTGGAGTTCCTTCTTTGGTCCATCTTTTTCTATGCTTTGAATAAGGAAGATCTTGTATGAAATAGAACATGCTTCCATAATAAGTTTGAACCCTTTATAAATTCTGTCTTTTAAGTTTTTGTGTTGAAGAGGTCTATGTTCACTAGTCTTTATGTCACTGCATCCTTACTTAGCTTACTTGTATGCTTGTCCCTTTGAATCAAATGAAAAGAGAATGAGTGTTTTTAAAGACCAGAGAGGAGTTCATACTATGGAGTAAGTTCATGAGTTTATAGTATAGTCATAAGTTAGCTAAGTTGGTTCAACCATAAGGTGGGAGAACAACTATCTGTCATGAATACTATGCTTGAGACACACCCCATAAGACTAGCTAAATAAGAAGATCCTAATAAGAAAAAGGGAAAGAACAATAAAGGTTGAAAAATGAAAGAAAAAGAGTAAGCAATAAGGCTAGGCACCAATGGTTTTAATCTTGAGGCATGTGTCTGTAGTGCTCCTGTGTGAGGGATCTACTTGGATGAATAAGCTCTTAGGGGTGCCTTATTACTTGGTAACTTGGGTTAACTAACTCGGGATTATCAGCTGAAAGTCCACTATCAAGAGTAACCCTCAATACAGAGCATTTAGTAACCCAAAGAGGTGCTGGACACCAAGGCCTCAAGAAAAGAAAATAAATAAACTATGTGCCTGTAGTGTGTATGTATGGGGGAGAGACTTGAGCAAGTAAGTCCTTAGGGGTGCTTCAACACCTAGCACCTTGAACCAACTGGTTCGGGAGTGTTGGCTGAAAGCTTATTTTAAAGAGTTGCCCCCTTACAGAGCACTTAGCTTAAGAACAAAAATAAGCCCTGAAATGACAACAAAAGGATCAATGAATAAAAGTCTCATGGGATGAAATCAAAGTTAGTATTCTAGGACATGATAAAGGTCTGAAAGCCAGGAATGAACCTAAGTTGCTATGCATGAAACCACCATAAAACCAAGGACATGACTTCCACAAGAATTACTCATTTCTCTTGGCATTCCATTCATCATTCTCTTGTTCCAGTACTTGCTTAGGGACAAGCAAGCTTTAAGTTTGGTATTGTGATGCCAGGGCATTTTGGCCAGTTTCACTGACCTTTTCTTTACTGTTTTTAGGGTAGTTTCATGCATTTACTTAGGAAATAAGCTAGTTTGGGGTAGATATTCACTTACATCTTGATTCAAGCATACATTGTGCACTTTACATGATTTCATGAGGATTTTGTATGAATTTAATGACAAATTGGATGTTGCATTTCCTATGACTTGGACTAGAACTTTGATGGACTTTATTGCTTGATTTCAGGACAAAGGAAGCAAAGAAGAACCACACTAGTGGCTACGTTAGTTACACTAACGTTAACACTAACGTGGAATGGGAGTAACTTGCAAAGTTAATGAGAAAAGTAATTGCCAATAACGCTCTCGAAGCCATCATTGCCCACGTTAAGAGTCACGTTAACTAAGCTAACGTGAACTCTAACATGGAAGAAAGGAAATGGAGCCAACGTTAGTGACACTTAACATTATCACTAACGTTGGGTCAAGCTCAAAAGTGGCCACGTTAGTTGCCACGTTAACTTAGTTAACGTGGCCTCTAACGTTATGAAGAAAAGGGGACGCCAACATTAGTGTCATTTAACTTTCTCACTAACGTTGGCAAAGTCACAAGAAGCCACGTTAACTCCCACGTTAACCTAGTTAACGTGGAAGCTAACGTGAAGAAACTAGGTGGTCGACAACGTTAGTGACACCAAACATTGTCACTAACGTTGGGATGAACACACTATCCCCAAGAAGCCACGTTAACTCCCACGTTAACCTAGTTAACGTGGAGGTTGACGTGAAGAAGAAAGGTTATCGACAACGTTAGTGACACCAAACATTGTCACTAACGTTGGAAGGAGCCAACACAAGCCACAATGAGCCACGTTAACTCCCACGTTAACGTTAACTTAGTTAACGTGGAAGCTAACGTGAGGAGAGGGATGATGAGCCAACGTTAGTGACATTCAACTTTGTCACTAACATTGGAGATGGCTAGCATGGCCACGTTAGAAGCCACGTTAACCTAGTTAACGTCGACTCTAACATGGGAACTAAGGGGCACATTGGAACGTTAGTGACAATGTTAAGTGTCACTAACGTTCTCGAAGGTTGGCAAGCCTACGTTAAAAAGAGCCACGTTAACTAAGTTAACGTGGACTCTAATGTAGGGAAGGGGGAGGCTTCTCAACGTTATTGGGAAAGGTGAGTCCCAATAACGTGCGCGAAGGACAAAGAGGCAATGTTAGTGGCAACTTTTGTGCCACTAACGTTGAGGTTAGCGTGGCTCTTACTTGGGTGAGGAACGTTAGTGAAAAAGTTGAATGTCACTAACGTTCTCGAACCCATATTTTCACTGAACGTTAACGCCACTAACGTCCTGAGCTAAAAGTCTCTGCCCACTTCACACTTTCTCTCTGCAAATAAAGCTAAGCCCAATGAAGAAGAGAATTGCTTCAAACTCAAGATCCAAAGTCCCATACCCAAGACTTGAAGAGCGAACTAGAAGAACAGAAGAGTAGTATATATAGGAGTAGCTTTGAATTAAAATGGGAGTTGGAAATTATGGGGAGCCTCTTGGCATAGCACTACTCTCTGTATTTTACTTTCTCTGCACTCCTAGTTTTCATTATGTATTCTCCATCTTTGTTTTCATTTTCCAGAGCCATGAACAACTAAACCCCTTTCATTGGGTTAGGGAGCTCTGTTGTAATTTGATGGATCAATACTAGTTTTCATTATTCTTCTTCTATCTTTTCTCTTGATTTTACTTGAAAGCTTTCGATCTTCATCCAATTGGGTAGTTATCTTGGAAAAGAAGCTATTCATACTTGGATCTCTTCTGAACATTAAAAGAGGAATCAAGAGATCATACTAGAAATGCTTTCTCATGCTGGACCAAATTGGGTTTGGATGGATATGTGACTATACTCCTCTCAACACTTGATTTGGGAAATGCATGTGGTATAATCAGTGATCATACTTCATCTCTTCTCATGAGCAATTGACCAAGGAATTGGCTATTGATCAAGATTTGAGAGATTGAATTACAAGAAATTGTAATTCGATCACTTAAGATTGCCAAGGAGATCAATGAGTGCATTGATTGAGGAAGAGATGAAAATGAAATTGATCCGGAGAATGCAACATCTCTTAAGCCCAATGAACTCCCCATTCTTGATCTTACCCATTCTCTTTAATTTATGTCATTTACTTTTATGAGCAATTCCCCCATTCCCATTTACAATTCTGCAATTTACTTTCAGTCATTTACTTTCAGCTCTTATTTCTAGCATTTACTTTTTCTGTCATTTACCTTCCCGCCATTTTATTTTCTGCAATTCTCAACTCAAATTCTGGATTTTCTCAACTAGAACATTCCTCTAGTTAAAGTTGCTTGATCAATCAATCCCTGTGGGATTTGACCTCACTCTATTGTGAGTTTTTACTTGACGACAAATTCGGTACACTTGCCGAAGGGAGATTTGTAGAGAGGCAAGTTTTTCGTGCATTATTATGCCTGGCAAGCTCCATTCTAGATGGGAAGGACCCTTCAAGGTGAAGGAGATAAAGCCTTATGGGGTGGTGGAATTGTTTGATCCTAAAAGTGAGGCAACTTTCAAGGTGAATGGACATAGAGTGAAGAAGTACCATGGCTACAAGCTCCCAAAGAAGCTAGAGGTTTTCCTGTTAATGGATGCACCTAAAGGAGGAGAAGCTTGAGTGACTGACCGTCCAAATTAAGGACGTTAAAGAAAAGTGCTTGGTGGGAGGCA
Source organism: Arachis ipaensis (assembly GCF_000816755.2). Classification (NCBI taxonomy): domain Eukaryota; kingdom Viridiplantae; phylum Streptophyta; class Magnoliopsida; order Fabales; family Fabaceae; genus Arachis; species Arachis ipaensis. Next base: position 62,555,089 of record NC_029794.2, read on the forward strand.
CTCCACCGTGGTAAGATCTTCCTTGTGTATACCTTCTTATTTTTAGCTCTAGATTTTTGTATATTTTGTGACTTCTTGATGTTGTTGATTGCATAGGAATTCTAGTTTTGTTGATCTTGTTGGATAATTAGGATGTTCATATAGATTTCCTCATTTGGGTATGGATAAATTATTGAAGTAGAGAGAATTCTATGTTTTGAATGGTGCATGAATTTGAGAGTGTTCTCTTGACTACTAGCTTAAACACCTGCCAAAAATGTGTTAGAATAGCCTTTTCTATGTTGTAAAAAAAAAGCAAGGAAAAAGGGCATCCGCCCGCAAGCGCACTGTGCGCGCGCGCGCTGGTGGTGCATTTCATACTCCTGGTCCAAAAACCCGAGAGTCATGCCCACCTTGTGCCCATTTCATGCAAGGCACCCATACGCCAGCGTGCATGCCGCCTGCGCGCCCCTTGCAAATTGGCCATCGACGCGCAAGCGCACTGTGCGTGCGAGCACCGATGGTGCAATATGAACTCCTTGGTACAAAAACCAGAGAGTTGTGCCATACTTGTGCCTAGCCTGTGCCGGCACTAACGCGTCCGCGCACTGCGCGCATCCGCGCCAGTAGCCAACCCCATCAGACACGCATCCGCGCACTGTGTGCGTCCGCGCGCCTGTGCTGCATATCAACTCTGGTACAACACAACCGAGAGTTAGGCCTACTTTGTGCCAACCCTGTGCCAGGGGCCCAACTATATTCACGCGAACGCGCCCATTATGCGTACGCGTCCCTCGCTCCACCTTCACCGATGCGCTATTACACCGTGCGTGCGCGCGTCGGTCGTGCGAATCAGTTTTAAAGCTGCGCGCCCTGCTTCTATCCCTCTCCCACTCTCTTTCTTATTTCTTTCTTCTTCTTTCTCCATCACCTCCCTTCTCTTGTTTCTCTTCCACAATCCACCACCACTGTCTCAGGCTACTCACTGATGACCACCACCACTTCTGGTGGCACTACATCTATTCTATCTCTTTCTTATTCTCACAAGAGAAAGTTCCACCTCGATTCTTTTACACTTCTTAAGGTTCTACTTCTTCCATATCTCATCTATTACTTTCTTTACATAATCTCTTCTTTCTCTTCTTTCTTGTTGATTCACTTATTTTCTCTTTTAGTTGCATAATTATACTACTTACTTTTTGTTTGTTTCCTTTTCCTTTTTCTTGCTTTTCCATGGATGTTGAATTTGAGTTGTAAATTGCTTTAATAGATCTTCTTGTTGCCTTTCTTTATCTTTGTCTGTAAGTGATGTTGTGTGATGATTGATATTTCATTTTGGACTTCTAATTGGTTGAGTATCTCATAACTACTCTTTGCTTGATAATTGCACGCCAAGTGTTCGAAGAAATGCACGAATGCCATTTTGGTTTATTTTAATTATGTATCTTCAATTTGGTTCTTCCTCCTCACTCACTTGCTTTCCTCTAAATTCATTGAGTCCACTTTGCTTGCTTAAAATGTATGCTTGCTAATTAGATCTCATTGAACATGACTTGCTCTTTGTTATGGATGCTTGAGAATATTCTTCTCATGCCTTATTGCATGCTTTACTTCCTCTTGCATCCCATGCCAAGTGTTGTGACCCATGCATTTATGATCATTTTGTCACACATTTCTTTTGGGCATTACTTCTCACTTGTATGTTTTTGTTGAGATGATTCTTTGGGTTTAATGCTTTCCTTTTTCCCCTCTTTTTGCAGGATAGCCACCAAGAAAGGCAAGGAGAAAGCTTCAAGGAAACCGACCACAAATAGGGCACCCCAAATGTCAAACTCTAAGGCGCACTCTTCATTGGGAGCCAAACCCTTACCTAAGAAGGCGAAGGCACCCGCTCTTATTGATGAAAACGAGAAGAGCAAACCGGCAAAGGATTCTTCAAGGTTCCCCAACCGCTTCTGTGAACTAGTGTTCCCCGCCATGGTTGGAAGGAACTATCTTGCTGAATATCTACTCCCTCTGCCGGACAAAGTTGCTCCTTGTATTCTATCCCGCATTGAACGGTGAGGATGGGAGTTTCTTCTGCGAAAAACACAAGAGGTCAACCTCTCATGGGTGGTAGAATTCTACACTAACTACCATCTTCCCTCTCTTCAATCGATATACATGCGTCAGAAGCAAGTCTCAGTTTCAGAAGAGGCTATTCAGCAAGTGCTTAATGTCTTTGATGGGACGCAGAAGCTGGTGAATTAAAAATTATTAAAATGGTTACGTTGCAAGTATAGTTCTTAACTCACCGAAAATCTGGCAATCAATTTAAAAGTATGTTACAGAGAATTTCAATTAAAATTACTGGGAGTTTTAAGTCCCAGGTCGTCTCCCAACGAGTTGTAGAAAAGTGTGCTATCTTATTAATCAGATGTTCCAAGAAGTTGAGCTAAGTAAATTGGGATGTAAATTGAGGAAATTTAAATAATATGAATAAAAGCCTTGACTGGGAGTTGATTGGTTGGAATTTCTACTATTGATGGTGCGATTGTAAGATTAATTTATAATTAATGGTTATTCTGTTTGGTTATCCTTTACTAGGTAACGGAAAGTCAAATAAGTTGGAATGCCAGATCTGTTCACAAGTTGTAACCCACTTAGTTCAAAGGGATTGGCGTCGGTGACAGGATAGCAATCCAACATTTAACCCAATTACAAATTTTCTTTCAATCCTTCCAACTCAAGAGTTCCTTTTAATCAACTCCCCATCAAGTAAGGAAACTACTCACGCATTGTAAATAAAGAATCCATAGCACATGAAAGGGAATTAAAAGAAGACATGATTATTAGAATTGAAATTGAATTAAAAAGAAATAATCCTTGCATTAAATAATCATAAAAGTATCTGAATGACAAAACTGAAGAAAACAGAGAACATGGAAGAATAAAACCAAGTTAAGAAAACAAACTAGAATGATGAAGTCTTGATGAGGAAATAACTCTTCTCAATGTTCTAATGCTAAGACCAATTGAAAAATTAAAATCCTAAAAACCTAGAGAGGAAAACCTAAGAGAGTGAAAAAAAACTTGATCTTAAACTACTGAATGAATGTGTCTTTTGTTTCTGCATGTTCTCTGACTCTGGTCTGCAGTTCCGGGCCGAAAACTGGGCCGAAATGGGGTCCAAAATCGCCCCTAACGAATTCTGTAGATTATACAGATCGCACATGTCACGCGATCGCGTCATCCATGCAGACGTGTCATTCACATTTTTCCTTGCCACGCGTTCGCGTCGTCCACGCTACCGCGTCGCTTAGGCTTTCCAATCCTCGCGGCCACGTGAGCCATGCGGCCGCGTCGCTGCGATTTGCTCTCCTTCGCGCGGTCGCGTGAGCCATGCGACCGCGTCACTTCTCGTTGGTTATCTCCTCAAATTCTTGTGTTCCTTCCATTTTTGCTAGCTTTCTTTCCAATCTCCAACTCATTCATGCCCTATAAAGTCTGAAACACTTAACACACAGATCACGGCATCGAATGGAATAAAGGAGAATTAAAAATAAATAATTAAAGTCTCTAGGAAGCAGTTTTCAAACATGTAATAAATTCAGGAAGGAAATCTAAATGCATGCTAATTTAATGAATAAGTGGGTAAGGATTATGATAAAACCACACAATTAAACACAATATAAACCATAAAATAGTTGTTTATCAACCTCCCCACACTTAAACATTAGCATGTCCTCATGCTTAATTGAAGGAGATAATAAGGAAATAAGTATGAACATGTAGAAACTCATGAAATGCAATACAAACCTATATACATATAAATAAATGCAACTATATGATTCTTGTCCACTTGATCAAAAGTAAATAAGCTCTTCAAAACAGTTACAAATCAAATTCCACTAATTATATCATTATACAGTAAAATGGATAAAAGCGCAAGAAGATAGCTCATGAAAGCAGGGAACATGAAAATTCAAGTATTGAACCCTCATTGATAATGTATGTACGCTCTAATCTCTAGTGTATAGGGTGATCACTCTATCCTTCTCTAATCATGCTTTCTAACTTTTGTTCTTCTCCTAACCAATCAACAACAGTTAATATATCAATGCAAACATCATGAGGTCTTTTCAAGGTTGTAATGGGGCTAAGGTATAGGTAGGGATGTATATTTGGTCAAGTGAGCTAATAAATTGAATCTTTAATTAACCCAAGCTCTAACATAACTTGTATACACTTAATGTAATCTTTAAAGTTCATACCTAGCTTCCCAGAATTCCCTTTTTCAATCCATACTCATGTATCAACTTATATTTTGGTTCTATCATATGTACACTGATCTTTGAATTCTGAATTTAACATTGGGGTAATTTTGTCCCCTTATTTATTGATATTTCATATTTTTTTATTTTTTTTATTTTTTTATTTTTTTATTTTTTTATTTTTTATTTTTTATTTTTTTTGAATAAATAAAGTTTATCAATGCACATAGATTTTTCATTCTTATATTTTCACATGAGTAGGTATCTAAATTCCCCTTAAATTTTTATGACACATTCCCTTAACAACTTTTGTTCCCACAATTTTTCATACTTAACTAGCACACATAATTCTATCTTAAGCTAACCAAAGATTCAATTTAGGATATACAATTGTTTTTCGGCTTAAGGTTAGTAATGTGGTAAAATATCAAACAATGGGAATTAAAGGCTCAAAGTGGTTAACAAAGGTAATTGAAAAGGGTAGGCTTAATTTGGATGAGTGAGTTTAAACAAATAATGGCCTCAATCATGTGCAAGCATGCAAATATAATAACTATTGGACATATAAGATAAAACAAAATATAGATTACAATCATAGAGAAGTAAACACACAAAAATGAAATAATTATGGTTAAATAATGTAACCATTCATAAAGGCTTAAATCTTCCACAGGTTGTGTGTTCTTTAACTCAAATATCATGTTCCAAATACAACTCAAGCAAATTTATCATAAGAATTTTTTTTGAAAAATTAGTGAAATTTTTTTCCAAAGATAGATTTTAAAAGAAACTTATTGTCTTTTCAATCAAGTAGAACATGCATGCAACTATCCTAACCTATGCAATTTATTCTATTCTATAAAGGAAAGAAAAATCTAACTAAAATATCCTAATTATTGGTGCCAGAGAAGAGAATTTACCTCCGGAAGTCAGGTACTGACTGACCTCCCCACACTTAAGGCTTTGCACCGTCCTCGGTGCCATCTGTCAGAAACAGGGGTGGGCTGGTAGCAGTATCTCCATCATCGGGACCGTCATGGCTCCCTGTGCTAGTAAAGGAAGTGGAGTCCGGGGTGTCTGAGTCTCTGAAGCGTCTCTTGAGTAGCTCCTTGAGGTGTTTGAATCGGCGCTCGTTACAGGGCTCTCTCATCTTTGCTTTCTGTTCTTGCCGATCCAACCGTTCGATTATCTGCTGGAGCAATTTCTCAGTAGTAGATGCTTGTGGTGTTGAAGAAGGATTATCTTCAAATGGAGCAGTAGGAAGGCTTGTAGTGGCTGCTGAGAGTCTGAGGTATTTCCCGTTAGGGACATATTGATCATCCCGTAGAAGCATGGCTTTGGTGTCCCCAGCTCTGTAGGAGACTCCGGCTGCTGAGACAAGATCTGAGACCAAGGCGGGGAAAGGTAAGTTGCCCGCAATTTGTATGTGTTCCATAGCATTCCGGATATGTCTTGAGAGATTCAGAGGTTGGTCTGTAAGGATGCACCATAGTAGAACAGCCATGTCTGCAGTGAAAGGAGTAGAACTCAACTACCCAAGAAAGATTGACCTGCCTTGGCTGTTTCTGTAGGAAACCCCATTGTCTTCGCTCAATTTGCGGCTCAACAAAGGTGGCAATATTGGACGGGAGGATAAGAAGGTATTCATTGTTATAGTTCCTTTCTGCCAGGATAGGGAACATCTGCTCATAGTAGCGATTGGAAAATCGCACAGCGTTCTTTGCTGGAAAGGCTTTCTCCTTTTCATCAACCTTTATTATCCTCTTAACTCTTTTTGTTGAGGGCTTGACTGTTGAAGAAGGCTCTGCCACTAATGCTCTTTTAGTTCCTCTTCTTGCTGGTGGTCTGGAAGTTACTTTCTCCTTTCCTTTCTTGGTGGCCATCCTGAAAGAAGGGAAGAGAAAGAAAATTAAATTTAAAGAGAGATACAGCAAGGAAGGAAACGGAAAAGAGGGTGAATGATGCTCAGTAAAATGTAGATGACATTAACACATGCTCTCGAGTACATATGAAAAGCCATCAATGGGAAATAGCTAGTGCATAAAAAGACAAGTGAATGCAAGGTGTTTATTGGCATGCTGGCAAAGGACATGAGTAGCATAGGCCAAGCATTACTTGTAACAAACCATCACGTTTGTATTGACAATTGAATTCAATTAATAAAATAATAAGGGAAAGTTGTGAAAAGCAAGCATTGAATAGTATAGTAACATAGAGAAGTGCATAATGCCACATGGGCTTTTTCACAAATACATAGCATGCATGGTGAATAGGGTATAGAAAATATGAAGATGAACATGCAAGCAATCCCTTAAATGGGAGAAAAATAATTGTCAAATAATTTGCAATAATCTACAAGCATATAATGAGGGATGATGACTCAAAAGGTTTCTAAAACCATGTAAAGAAAAGAAAAGAAGAAGAAGAAAAATAAAAATTTGAAAAGAAAAAGAAAAGAAAAAGAAAATAATAATAAATATACATAATATAATAAGAATGATAGAAAAGAGAAGAAGGAAGAAGAAGGTAAAACCTTGTTAATGATGGTGAGAGAGATAGAGAGTGAAAGGTGAGATAGAAAGGGGAAGGGGGAAGGAAGAAAGAAGGAGGGAAAAGAAAAATTAGGATTTGGAGGAGAAGAAGATAAGATATGTGGCAATTTTAGGTTGAGCTGTGCGGCGCATGCGACACGGCCGCGTGGGGCACGCGTTCGCGTGGGTGCGCGGGAGGGGGGCGCGATCGCGTCGGTCACGCGGTCGCGTGACCCATGTTATGCGTCTCGCGCGAGTGCAGCCTCGCTCCAGCACAACTCTCTGTTCAATTTAATTCAATTGCCAAATTGGGGTGACGTGATCGCGTGGGTCACGCGATTGCATGAATGTGCGTCATAAAATGGGTGACACGGCCGCGTCGGCGACGCGGTCGCGTGACAAGGATTGTGTTTCCAGCACCAATCCAGCATCACTCTCGCACAAAATGTTGATGTGCACCCTTTTACGTCGAAAATTCAGGGCACGCGGCCGCGTGGAGCACGCGGTCGCATGGGTCGATTTGTGCCATTGGCATGCCTCCAGCCGCGATCCAGCCGGACTCTCTGTTCATTTATTATTATTTTTTTTATTTATTTAATTTTTTTTTTTAAAAAAAAGTATAAAGACATGTAAATGAAAGAGCACGAAAGCACTAATAAAGAGAAGAGTTATTAAAGAAGAAAAACTAAAAGTGAAGAAAAGAACGATCATACCGCGGTGGGTTGTCTCCCACCAAGCACTTTGCTTTTACGTCCGTAAGTTGGACGCTCCAATAGCTCAATCTGCTGCGATGTGGGG
>NC_029794.2:62562746-62564976 GCF_000816755.2 Arachis ipaensis
GTGATAAACTCCGTACGGTTCAGCCTTCTCTATTCTGTATGGACCTTCCCATTTTGATCTCAACTTACCGGGCATGAGCCTTAGTCGAGATTTGTAAAGGAGGACAAAATCTCCAGGTTGAAACTCTTTCTTCTTGATGTTTTGATCATGCACAGCTTTCATCTTTTCCTTGTATATTCTGGAGTTCTCATAAGCCTCCAGGCGAAGGTTCTCCAGTTCCTGCAGTTGCAACTTTCTTTCAGCTCCAGCATTCTTGATTCCCATGTTGCACTCCTTAACTGCCCAGAAGGCTCTGTGTTCTATTTCAACTGGGAGATGACAAGCTTTTCCATAAACCAAGCGGAAGGGACTCATCCCAATGGGTGTCTTGTATGCTGTTCTGTATGCCCACAGTGCATCTTGTAGCCTGGTGCTCCAGTCTTTTCAATGAGGCTTTACTATCTTTTGCAAGATACGCTTAATTTCTCTGTTTGACACCTCGGCTTGCCCATTAGTTTGGGGATGGTAAGCAGTTGCAACTTTATGGATTATCCCATGCTTCTTCATCAATCCTGTTAGTCTCCTGTTACAAAAATGGGTGCCTTGATCGCTTACGATCGCTCGTGGTGATCCAAAGCGGCATATAATATGGTTTCTCACAAAGGAAACAACAGTGTTAGCATCATCAGTGCGGGTAGGAATTGCTTCCACCCATTTGGAAACATAATCCACAGCTAACAATATATAAAAATGTCCACTAGAATTTGGAAATGGACCCATGAAGTCAATGCCCCAAACATCAAAAATTTCATAGAAAAGCATATATTGTTGAGGCATCTCATCCCTCTTGGATATGTTACCAAATTTCTGGCATGGGTGACAAGATTTACAAAACTCAGCCGCATCTCTAAAAAGAGTAGGCCACTAGAATCCGCAGTCTAAGATCTTTCTAGCTATTCTTTGAGGGCCAAAGTGTCCTCCACTCTCAGATGAGTGACAAGCCTCTAAAATGGACTGGAATTCTGATTGAGGCACACAACGTCTAATTATCTGGTCAGTGCCACATCTCCATAAATATGAGTCATCCCATATATAATATTTAGACTCACTTTTCAGCTTGTCTCTTTGATGTTTAGAAAAATGTGGGGAAATGTGCGGCTAACTAAATAATTAGCAACAGGTGCATACCAAGGGACTACCTCAGATACTGCTTGCAGGTTGTCAAAAGGAAAATTATCATCTATAGGAGTAGAATCATCCTTAATATGTTCAAGGCGACTCAAGTGGTCTGCTACGAAATTTTGATTACCACTCCTATCCTTTATTTCTAAATCAATTTCTTGTAATAGCAGTATCCAACGTATAAGTCTTGGTTTGGATTGCTTTTTAGCTAATAGATACTTTAGAGCTGCATGGTCCGAATACACTACTACTCTAGTACCAAGTAAATTAGCCCGGAATTTATCCAGAGCAAAAACAATAGCAAGTAGCTCTTTCTCAGTAGTAGTATAATTGGACTGGGCAGTGTCTAAAGTCTTAGACGCATAGGCAATAACAAAAGGATCCTTACCTTCACGCTGAACCAGCACTGCTCCTACTGCATGGTTGGAAGCATCGCACATGATTTCAAATGGCTGGTTCCAGTCTGGTCCTCTCACAATTGGGGCTTGCATTAGAGCAGTCATCAGCTTATCAAACGCTTGTTTGCAATCCTCACTAAACTCGAACTCAATATCCTTCTGCAGTAATCTGGATAAGGGAAGTGCCACCTTACTAAAGTCCTTAATAAATCTCCTGTAGAAACCTGCATGGCTAAGGAACGAACGGACTTCCCTCACAGAAGAGGGGTAAGGTAAACTAGAAATAACATTCACCTTTGCTGGGTCTACAGTAATGCCATTATTAGATACCACATGTCCTAATACAATCCCTTGTTTTACCATAAAGTGGCATTTTTCAAAATTCAATACAAGGTTTGTATTAACATATCTATCTAATACTCTAGATAATCCATCTAAGCAAAGGTTAAAAGAATCACCATAAATGCTAAAATCGTCCATAAAAACTTCCATACAGTCCTCAATAAGATCAGAGAAAAGACTCATCATGCACCTTTGGAAGGTGGCTGGTGCATTGCACAAGCCAAAGGACATTCTCTTATAAGCATAAGTCCCAAAAGGATATGTAAAAGTAGTCTTTTCCTGATCCTCAGGAGCTATATGAATCTGGAAATAACCTGTGTAACCATCTA
>NC_029794.2:62565840-62575826 GCF_000816755.2 Arachis ipaensis
TCAGAGAAAAGACTCATCATGCACCTTTGAAAAGTAGCTGGTGCATTGCACAAGCCAAAAGGCATTCTCTTATAAGCATAAGTCGCAAAAGGACATGTAAAAGGAGTCTTTTCCTGATCCTCAGGAGCTATATGAATCTGGAAATAACCTGTGTAACCATCTAAAAAGCAATAATGTGATTTACCTGACAGGCGATCCAGCATTTGATTAATGAATGGAAGTGGGTGGTGATCCTTACGGGTAGCTTGGTTGAGACGCCTGTAATCAATGCAGACTCTCCAAGAATTCTGAACTCTAGTTGCTATGAGCTCTCCATGCTCATTCTTCACGGTAGTGACTCCGGACTTCTTGGGCACCACTTGTATTGGGCTTACCCATTTACTGTCTGAAATGGGATATATGATACCGGCCTCCAATAGTCTGGTCACCTCCTTCTTGACAACTTCCAAGATGGTGGGATTCAATCTTCTCTGGGATTGACGGACAGGTCTTGCTCCCTCTTCTAAAAATATTCTGTGCTCGCATACTTGAGGGTTGATTCCCACTATGTCTGCCAAACTCCACCCATTGCCTTCTTATGCTTCCTTAGCACATCAAGTAGCTGCTCTTCTTGTTGAGAAGTCAGTTATCTTGCAATAATAACCGGAAGCTTCTGCTCGTCCTCGAGATAAGCATATTTGAGGTATGGAGGAAGAGGTTTCAATTCTAACTTTTGATCATGGGCAGGCTCTGGATTATCTGGAGCTCGTAAAAATGGCGAAGTGCCCTCACTGTCAGTTAAGAGGGTCCCCACACTCGGACCTTGTCCAGTGTGCCTCTCTTCAAACTCTTCTTTTTGAACTGCAGCCACACTTTCGTCTATGACATCACACTTGAAGATAGAACGATCTTCTAGGGGGTTGTTAATGACTCCATTCAGATTGAAGATCACTATGCGGCCATCTATTCAAAGGAGTATGTTCCTGAAAAAGCATCCAATTTGAATTTTGATGTCTTCAGGAATGGTCTTCCAAGTAGGATCGATGATGGCTTATCTGAATCATTATGGGGCATCTCCAAGATATAAAAATCAGTGGGAAATGTGAGCCCTTTAATATTCACCAAAACATCTTCAGCAACTCCAGCCACTGTAATAATGCTTTTATCTGCTAACACAAAACGAGCTGCCGACCTTTTTAAGGGAGGGAGCCTCAAAACATCATATATGGACAAAGGCATTATACTGAAACATGCTCCTAAATCACACATGCAATCATAAATTACTATACTACCAATAGTACAACTAAGTATGCAAGGACCTGGATCACTACATTTTTCAGGTAATCCTCCCATTAAAGCAGATATAGAACTACCTAAAGGAATAGTTTCTAATTCATTAATATTGTCTTTATGGATACATAAGTCTTTTAGAAACTTTGCATATTTAGGTACCTGCTGAATAACATCAAAAAGGGGGACAGTTACCTCGACCTTTTTGAATATCTCTACCATTTTAGGATCAGGTTCCAGCTGCTTCCTAGGCTTCCTTGCAAGCTGTGGAAATGGAATGGGAACAGTGGGTTCCGTGGTGCCTGCGCCTTTTGGTGCTTCTTCTTGTGGTTGAGTTATCTCTTCTTCAGTTATGTCCTGTATATCCTCTTCCTCTTCAACATCTTCGATTCCCACCACCTCTTCAGCTGAGGCATATTCTGGTGAGCTTGGTTCCTCCTGATTCCTCTCCTGTAGTGTAGTTCCAGTGGCATTAATGCCTCCCTTTGGATTGGGTAATGGTTGAGAGGGGATTCCAGTGGTGCTTGAAGGTTGGTTACTGGAATTTTGTTCTGAACCAAGCTGTGTCATAAAAGCTTGCAGAGTAGAGGTGAGACCATTCAGACTGGCATTAATACTGTTCACGATGGTACTTTCCATGGCCAATTGTCTTTTCTCAAAAGCTTGTAATAAATCTTCATTAGAAGATACAGAAGAATGAGTAAATTGAGAGGTTTGCTGCTGATTGTTCGGTGGTCCTTGGTTTTGCCTCAGGTGAGGTGCTCGGTAAGGTTGATTTTGCTGCCTGTTGTTGTTATTATTCCACCTCTGATTTCCCTGATTATCTCTACCTCCCCTGTTATTGTTGTCCCTCCAATTCTGGTTTGAATTGTCCTGCCATACATGGTTATTATTTCTACTTTGATTGTACCCTTGGTTGGGGCGGTCATAGAAGTTGTGAGTGGATGCCACCATGTTGTCTTCTTGTTGGAGCTACGGGCATTCATCAGTGTAATGGCTGTAATCAGCACAAATTCCGCAATTTCTTTGCTGAACTAGTTGTTGGTTTTGCTGCGGTTGAGTTTGCTGAGCTTGTTGATTCAACTGCATTTGCTTCAGCAGGTTGGTCATCTCACAGATGCTTTTTGTTAGAGCAGCAGTCTCTCTGCCAGAAGATACTTCTGCAATGGCTTTTGAACGACCTTGCTTCTGTCTGTGGTTCCGAGTAGATTCAGCTAAATCATTGATCAATTGCCAAGCACCATCAGTGGTCTTGTACTTCTTCATAGACCCATTGCTGGCACTTTCCAATGTGGTCTTATCTTGGGGCCTCATACCTTGTGTGATATAGCTGAGTAGCACGATCTTGTCAATCATGTGGTGGGGGCATGCTTCCAGAAGATTATTGAAGCGCTCCCAGTATTTGAAGAGAGTCTCATTGTCATCCTGAACAATCGTAGAGATATCCTTCCTCAGTTTATCAGTAACTTCAGATGGAAAGAATTTCTCCAGAAACTCCTTTCTGAGTGTATCCCAGTTGGATACATTTGCTAGAGGTTGAGTGTAGTACCACTCTCTTGCTTTTTCCCTCAAGAGGGAACGGAAAAGCTTTCAGCAGAATTGAAGTTTCATCAGTGCCATCACGTCTGACAGTAGAACAGGCTGCCTGGAAATCTCTCAAGTGCTTGATAGGCTCTTGAGCAGGTAGGCCATGAAACTTGGGCATCAAATTTAACAGTGCGGTCTTTATTTCAAAATCTGTAGCTACCGCTAGATGATGCGCTTGAAACGATTGCATTGTAAAATCAGGAGCTCCTTCCTCCTGAATGGTAACTCTTCTAGCTGCCATATTTTCTTCACGTAAAACAACCGAATCAGTAGAACGGGGGCTGGTTTCTTCCTCAGATTCACTTTCAGATCTGCCCTCAGAGCGGGCTAACCTACGCTGTTCTCGCCTTATTCGTGAAATAGTCCTTTCAATTTCAGGATCGAATATTAGCAAGCGCAGATCAGGAAGTGAACGCATCATTTGACGGAAGAAACATGCAGCTCATAGTAGCAAAATTAAATAAAATGCAAATAAATAAATTCTAATTAATAAAATTAGCACTCTATTGCAACTCCCCGGCAACGGTGCCAAAAATTGATGGGACGCAGAAGCTGGTGAATTAAAAATTATTAAAATGGTTACGTTGCAAGTATAGTTCTTAACTCACTGAAAATCTGCCTATGAATTTAAAAGTATGTCACAGAGAATTTCAATTAAAATTACTGGGAGTTTTAAGTCCCAGGTCGTCTCCCAACGAGTTGCAGAAAAGTGTGCTATCTTATTAATCAGATGTTCCAAGAAGTTAAGCTAAGTAAATTGGGATGTAAATTGAGGAAATTTAAATAATATGAATAAAAGCCTTGACTGGGAGATGATTGGTTGGAATTTCTACTATTGATGGTGCGATTGTAAGATTAATTTATAATTAATGGTTATTCTGTTTGGTTATCCTTTACTAGGTAAGGGAAAGTCAAACAAGTTGGAATGCCAGATCTGTTCACAAGTTGCAACCCACTTAGTTCAAAGGAATTGGCGTCGGTGACATGATAGCAATCCAACATTTAACCCAATTACAAATTTTCATTCAATCCTTCCAACTCAAGAGTTCCTTTTAATCAACTCCCCATCAAGTAAGGAAACTACTCACGCATTGTAAATAAAGAATCCATAGCACATGAAAGGGAATTAAAAGAAGACATGATTATTGGAATTGAAATTGAATTAAAAAGAAATAATCCTTGCATTAAATAATCATAAAAGTATCTGAATGACAAAATTGAACAAAACAAAGAACATGGAAGAATAAAACCAAGTTAAGAAAACAAACTAGAATGATGAAGTCTTGATGAGGAAATAACTCTTCTCAATGTTCTAATGCTAAGACCAATTGAAAAATTAAAATCCTAAAAACCTAGAGAGGAAAACCTAAGAGAGTGAAAAAAAACTTGATCTTAAACAACTGAATGAATGTGTCTTTTATTTCTGCATGTTCTCTGACTCTGATCTCCTGTTCCGGGCCAAAAACTGGGCCAAAATGGGGTCCAAAATCGCCCCCAACGAATTCTGCAGATTATGCAGATCGCACATGTCACGCGTTCGCGTCATCCATGCGGACGCGTCATTCGCGTTTTTCCTCGCCACGCGTTCGCGTCGTCCACGCTATCGCGTCGCTTGGGCTTTCCAATCCACGCAGCCACGTGAGCCATGCTACCGCGTCACTTCTCGTTAGTTATCTCTTCAAATTCTTGTGTTCCTTCCATTTTTGCTAGCTTTCTTTCCAATCTCCAACTCAATCATGCCCTATAAAGTCTGAAACACTTAACACACAGATCACGGCATCGAATGGAATAAAGGAGAATTAAAAATAAATAATTAAAGTCTCTAGGAAGCAGTTTTCAAACATGTAATAAATTCAGGAAGGAAATCTAAATGCATGCTAATTTAATGAATAAGTGGGTAAGGATCATGATAAAACCACACAATTAAACATAATATAAACCCTAAAATAGTGGTTTATCAGTCTTACCAGTACCAAGTGACATGGATGGCTACCAAGAGGTCTTACGTCAGCGAAAAGCGTTTGGGTTTGATTGGGACTCGATCCTCCGAGTCATTGCTGAACCAGACACATTTTGGACCCATGGTCCACTCCGGATGAGGCCCAAGTGCATTGATGCACGTTTCCTCACTGTAGAAGCTAGAGCTTGGGCCCAGATCCTATCCTACTATGTGCTACCTAGCACTCATAAGTCGTCCATGGCGGATCTCGCCTTGCATGTTTGGTGTGTTCTCACAGAGAGACCAGTGAACATTCTGCTTCTTGTCAAGCAAGCGATGGGTCAAGTCCACGCCCGGGGTAATTTGCCATTTCTAGTATTAGAATCTAATTTGGTTGCTGCTGCGGGTGTTCCTTGGGAAGCCATGGACACGAAGGCTATAATTCCAGCTAAGGGCGATGTGGTCCCAAGCGAAAAATACTTATATCTTTCCATGAACAACCTAAGCCTTGACATAGCCCTCCCATCTATAATTCCTTCCACCTCATCATCACCACCACGGCAAAGATCCACCCATCAAAGGATAGAAGATCTACACTAGAAGATTGATAGATATGAGCGGCATAACAACGCCGATACACTTACATCAAGAAGCTTCTGCGTTGTGTTACCCCTAGCATAGAGGAACCCGAAATATTCACATCCACCTCAAACCCAAGTGATGAGAGCTCTGATGAAGGGGATAGTGAAGGTTCCGGTCCTGGCTGTCCTTTGCGCATTGTTGGTAGCACAGAGGACCGTGCTAAATTCTAAGTGTAGGGCGGTCGTTCGACCGATCTCCATGGGTAACAATCTCTTCCTTTTAACACCCATGGATTTATCTTTTGCTTAGTAGTTAGTACATTGCATGTGTAGTTAGTCTTGTTTGCAAATACTCCTTGCATGATAGTTAGTCTCTATAGAGTTGCTTGGTCAAAATAATGACTTCTTCCCCAAGAAACTGTGTTTTGGGGTACCCTACCAATTTTGAAAAAATTTTTGCGGAAAACTTGCTTCAAGAATGTATTTTAAGGCTATTGTGTGGTTATATATTCTAACCACTATTCCCCATTCTTGTGTGTATTACTCTCTCTCTATGATTGTAATCCTTGCTTTGTCTAATTCTATATGTCCATTACCTGGTGTATGAATGCATTTACATGATTGAGGCCATCATTTCAGTAGTTACTTTTCTCAAACGGCCTTAACCCTTTTATCTACCATTGCTAACCAATTTTGAGCCCATGATAAACCCTATTTGTTCTAAAATAGAGCACATCAACAACTCTAAGTGAAAAACAATGAATGTCCCTAGATTTGGATCCTTGATTAGCTTAGGTAACTGGAGGTGTATATCATTCAAAAGGGAGGGAACATACTCATATATTAAATGATTGAACCATATGCATTAAAACTTTTGTACATGAAACCACAAGAAAAAAAAGGGGACCAAAAAGAGAAAAAAAATTTATGTGTATATATGAGAATGTAAGAAAAAGAAATAGGAAAAAATATAGAAAAAAAAATAAAAAATAAAAAAATTTGAACAAAAAAAGCAGAAAGCAATGAAAGGGGACAAAAATGCCCCAAGACAAAGTAATAATAACAATGCATATGGGAAGTGAATTGAAAATAATGCATGGGTAGCTAGGTATTGTATTAGAATTATATAGGTTGTTATATGTGTTTGGTGAGAGCTTAGGTTAATCAAAGATTCAAATTTCAAGCTCACTTGACCATATGCATCCTTACCTTTACCCTAGCCCCATTACAACCTATGAATAAGTCCTCATGATAAATGTGTGCATGTATTGAATAATTGTTGATTGTTAGAAGAAAAACAAATCTTGGAAAGCATGAGTAGAAGAGAATTGAGTGAATGACCCTATACACTTGAGCGACTAGAGCGGATACACTTCCGGTGAGGGTTCGATGCTTAATTCCTTATTCTCGGCTTTCACGAGCATTCTTCTTGCAAGTCTATTTGAACTTCATTTAGATATTTTAATTGGTAGAGTTTGTGAGTCGTCATATGACCTTTACCCTACTTGCTTATATATGTTCTTGGAGATTGATTTACTTTTAACCAAGTAGGTAGAACCATTTTGCATTTGGTTACATTCATATAGATAGGTGCATATAGTTTATTTGCATTGAATAAATGTTCATAGCCCTTTTCTTGTCCTTCTTTATTCTTAGCATGAGGACATGCTTGGTTTAAGTGTGGAGAGATTTGATAAACCCCAATTTTGTGGATTATCTTGTGCTTAATTTGGGGGATTTTATCACCTTTTCCCACATTTATTCAATCAAATAGCATGGTTTTGCAATTTTCCCTTGATTTGTGCTTAAGAGTGAAAACATGCTTTTTAGGCCTTAAAATAGCTAAATTTAACTCACTTTAATTCCATTCGATGCCTTGATATGTTTGTTGAGTGATTTCAGGTTCATAAGGCAAGTATTGGATGGAAGAAGTGAGGAGAAAAGCATGCAAAGTGGGAGAACTCATGAAGAAATGAAGGAACCGCAAAGCTGTCAAGCTTGACCTCTTCACACTCAATCAGCCATAACATGACCTACAGAGGTTCAAATGAGGCAGTTCTAGTTGTGTTGGAACGCTAACATCTGGAGCTTCAAAATGATATAAAATTTGCTATAGATTCATGACTTCTAGGGACGCGCACGCGCACTATACGCGTGCACGCCTGGTGCACAAAATTGTGATCATCAACAATGGCGCCAAACGTGAATCATTGTCACAATTATGCACAACTAACCAGTAAGTGCACTGGGTCGTCCAAGTAATACCTTACGTGAGTAAGGGTCGTCCAAGTAATACCTTACGTGAGCTATGGTCATCTTGTAAATCTCAGTCAGGCAGATTCAAATGGTTATGGAGGATTGATAATTAAAGATAAATAAAACATAAAATAAAGATAGAGATAGAGATACTTATGTAATTCATTGGTAGGAATTTTAGATAAGCGTATGAAGATGCTTTGTTCCTCCTGAACCTCTGCTTTCCTATTGCCTTCTTCCAATCATTCATACTCCTTTCCATGGCAAGCTTTATGTTGGGCATCACCGTTGTCAATGGCTACTTCTCGTCCTCTCAGTGAAAATGTTCTACGCACGCTGTCACCGCACGACTAATCATCTGTCGATTCTTGATCATGTTGGAATAGGATCCATTGATCCTTTTGCGTCTGTCAGACGCCCAACACTCGCGAGTTTGAAGCTCGTCACAGTCATCCCTTCCCAGATCCTACTCAGGATACCACAGACAAGGTTTAGACATTCCGGATCTCAGGAATGGCCGCCAATAATTCTAGCCTATACCACGAAGGTTCTAATCTTAGATTAGAAACCCAAGAGATACACATTCAAGCTTGTTTGCATGTAGAACGGAAGTGGTTGTCAGGCACGCGTTCATAGGTGAGAATGGTGATGAGTGTCACATAATCATCACATTCATCATGTTCTTGGGTGCGAATGAATATCTTGGAGAATAAATAGACTTGAGTTGAATAGAAAAACAATAGTACTTTGCATTAATTCATGAAGGATAGCAGAGCTCCACACCTTAATCTATGGTGTGTAGAAACTCCACCGTTGAAAATATATAAGAACAAAAGGGTCTAGGCATGGCTGTGAGGCCAGCCCCCAAACGTGAAAAGGTCTATCAAAATCTGATCAAGTGTATCAAAGTCTTTAAAATACAATAGCAAAAAGTCCTATTTATAGAAAACTAGTAGCCTAGTGTTACAGAAATAGGTAATTAATGTAGAAATCTTTTTTCGGGCCCACTTGGTGTGTGCTTGGGCTGATCATTGAAGCTTTCATGTGTAGAGACTTTTCTTGGAGTTAAACGCCAGCTTTTGTGTCAGTTTGGGCGTTTAACTCCAGCTTTTGTGCCAGTTCTGGGGTTTTGACGCCAGAATTCTTAAGCTGACTTCGAACGCTGATTTGGGCCATCAAATCTTGGGCAAAGTATGAAGTATTATATATTTCTGGAAAGCCTAGGATGTCTACTTTCCAAGGCAATCGAGTGCGCACCAATTGGGTTTCTGTAGCTCTAGAAAATCCACTTCGAGTGTAGGAAGGTCAGAATCCAACAACATCTGCAGTCCTTTTTCAGCCTCTGAATCAGATTTTTGCTCAGGTCCCTCAATTAAAGCCAGAAAATACCTGAAATCACAGAAAAATACACAAACTCATAGTAAAGTCCAGAAATGTGATTTTTATTTAAAAACTAATAAAAACATAATAAAAACTAACTAAAATGTACTAAAAACATACTAAAAATAATGCCAAAAAGCGTATAAATTATCCGCTCATCACAACACCAAACTTAAATTGTTGCTTGTCCCCAAGCAACTAAAAATCATCTAGGATAAAAAGAATAGAATGTACAATAAATTTCAAAAACATCTATGAAGACCAGTATTAATTAGATGAGCAGGGCTTTTAGCTTTTTGCTTCTGAACAGTTTTGGCATCTCACTTTATCCCTTGAAGTTCAGAATGATTGGCATCTATAGGAACTTAGAATTCAGATAGTGTTATTGATTCTCCTAGTTAAGTATGTTGATTCTTGAACACAGCTACTTTATGAGTCTTGGCCGTGACCCAAAGCATTTTATTTTCCAGTATTACCACCGGATACATAAATGCCACAGACATATAACTGGGTGAACCTTTTCAGATTGTGACTCAGCTTTGCTAGAGTCCCCACTTAAAGGTGTCCAGAGCTCTTAAGTACACTCTTTTTGCTTTTGGACCACGACTTTAACCGCTCAGTCTCAAGTTTTCACTTGACACCTTCACGCCACAAGCACATGGTTAGGGACAGCTTGGTTTAGCTGCTTAGGCCAGGATTTTATTCTTGTGAGCCCTCCTATCCACTGATGCTCAAAACCTTGGATCCTTTTTTTCTCACCCTTGCCTTTTGGTTTGAAGGGCTATTGGCTTTTTCTGCTTGCTTTTTCTCTCTTTTTTTTCTTTCTCCTCTTCCTTTTTTCTGCAAGCTTTTCACTACTTTTTCTTGCTTCAAGAATCAATTTTATGATTTTTCAGATTATCAAATAACATTTCTCCTTTTCCATCATTCTTTCAAGAGCCAACAATTTTAACATTCATGAATTAACAATATCA
>NC_029794.2:62578601-62596298 GCF_000816755.2 Arachis ipaensis
CATAACTGGGTGAACCTTTTCAGATTGTGACTCAGCTTTGCTAGAGTCCCCAATTAGAGGTGTCCAGAGCTCTTAAGCACACTCTTTTTGCTTTTGTACCACGACTTTAACCGCTCAGTCTCAAGTTTTCACTTGACACCTTCACGCCACAAGCACATGGTTAGGGACAGCTTGGTTTAGCTGCTTAGGCCAGGATTTTATTCTTGTGAGCCCTCCTATCCACTGATGCTCAAAACCTTGGATCCTTTTTTTCTCACCCTTGCCTTTTGGTTTGAAGGGCTATTGGCTTTTTCTGCTTGCTTTTTCTCTCTTTTTTTTCTTTCTCCTCTTCCTTTTTTCTGCAAGCTTTTCACTACTTTTTCTTGCTTCATTTATGATTTTTCTGATTTTTCAGATTATCAAATAACATTTCTCCTTTTCCATCATTCTTTCAAGAGCCAACAATTTTAACATTCATGAATTAAAAATATGCACACTAAGACACTAATGATCATGTAATAAAGACACAAACATAGTAAGGCATAATGCATAATTTTCGAAAAAACAGAAAATAAAGAACAAAGAAATTAAAGAACAGGTCCACCTTAGTGATGGCAGGTTGTTCTTAAGATCTAATAGGTGATGGATTCATTTTCATAGCTTTAAGGCATAGACACTTAGACACTATTGATCATGTAATAAAGACACAAACATAAATAGACATAAGGCATAATTTTCGAAAAAACAGAAAATAAAGAACAAAGAAATTAAAGAACAGGTCCACCTTAGTGATGGCAGGTTGTTCTTCCTCTTGAAGATCTAATGGAGTGCTTGAGCTCCTCAATGTCTCTTCCTTGCCTTTGTTGCTCCTCTCTCATGACTCTTTGGTCTTCTCTAATTTCATGGAGGAGGATGGAATGCTCTTGGTGCTCCACCCTTAGTTGTCCCATGTTGGAACTTAATTCTCGTAGGGAGGTGTTGATTTGCTCCCAATAGTTTTGTGGAGGAAAATGCATCCTTTGAGGAATCTCAGGGATTTCATGGTGAGGAATTTCCTCATGTCCATGAGTGGGATCTCTTGTTTGCTCCATCCTTTTCTTAGTGATGGGCTTATCCTCATCAATGAGAATGTCCTCCTCTATGTCAATTCCAGCTGAATTGCAGAGGTGACAAATGAGATGAGGGAAGGCTAACCTTGCCAAAGTAAAGAACTTATCCGCCACCTTGTAGAGTTCTTGGGATATAACTTCATGAACTTCTACTTCCTCCCTAATCATGATTCTATGGATCATGATAGCCCGGTCTATAGTAACTTCAGACCGATTGCTAGTGGGAATGATTGAGCGTTGGATGAACTCCAACCATCCCCTAGCCACGGGCTTGAGGTTATGCCTTCTTAGTTGAACCGGCTTCTCTCTTGAATCTCTCTTCTATTGAGCGCCCTCTTCACAGATGTCTATGAGGACCTGGTCCAACCTTTGATCAAAGTTAACCCTTCTAGTGTAGGGGTGTGCATCTCCTTGCATCATGGGCAAGTTGAATGCCAACCTTACATTCTCCGGACTAAAATCTAAGCATTTCCCCCGAACCATTGTAAGCTAATTCTTGGGGTCCGGGTTCATACCTTGATCATGGTTCCTGGTGATCCATGCATTGGCATAGAACTTTTGAACCATTAAGATTCCGACTTGATGAATGGGGTTGGTGAGAACTTCCCAACCTCTTCTTCGAATCTCATGTCGGATCTTTGGATATTCACCCTTTTTGAGTTTGAAAGGGACCTCGGGGATCACCTTCTTCTTGGCCACAACTCCATAGAAGTGGTCTTGGTGCACCCTTGAGATGAATCTCTCCATCTCCCATGACTCGGAGGTGGAAGCTTTTTCCTTCCCTTTTCTCTTTCTAGAGGTTTCTCCGGCCTTAGGTGCCATAAATGGTTATGGAAAAACAAAAAGCAACGCTTTTACCACACCAAACTTAGAAGGTTTGCTTGTCCTCGACCAAAAGAAGAAAGAAGAGAGTAGAAGAAGAAGAAATAGAGGAGATGGAGGGGGCTTAATGTTTCGGCCAAGGGGGAGAAGTAGTGTGTATGTTGTGTGAAAATGAAGGAGTGAAGATGGGTTTATATAGGAGTGGAGAGGGGGGTATGGTTCGGCCATTATGGGTGGGTTTGGGTGGGAAAGTGGTTTGAATTTGAATGGTGAGGTAGGTGGGGTTTTTTGAAGGATGGATGTGAGTGGTGAAGAGAATGGTGGGATTTGATAGGTGAGGAGTTTTTGGGGAAGAGGTATTGAGGTGATTGGTGAATGAGTGAAGAAGAGAGAGAAAGGTGGGGTAGGTGGGGATCCTGTGGGGTCCACAGATCCTGAGCTGTCAAGGATATCTCATCCCTGCACCAAGTGGCGTGCAAAAATGCCCCTTTCTGCCAATTCTGGCGTTAAACACCAGGTTGCTGCCCATTTCTAGCATTTAACGCCAGCTTCTTGCCCTTTTCTGGCGTTAAACGCCAGCTTTGGGCCCATTTCTTGTGTTAAACGCCCAGAATGGTGCCAGGCTGTGCGTTTAACGCCCATTCTACAACCCTTACTGGCGTTTAAACGCCAGTAAGCTTCTCCTCCACGGTGTTCTATTTTTTATTATATTTTTCAGTCTGTTTTTGCTTTTTCAATTGTTTTTGTGACTTCACATGACCATCAACCTACAAAAAACGTATAATAACAAAAGAAAATAGAAATTTAACATAGATAATTAAAGATTGGGTTGCCTCCTAACAAGCGCTTCTTTTAATGTCAATAGCTTGACAGTGGGCTCTCATGGAGCCTCACAGATGTTTATGGAAATGTTGGAAACTCCCAACACCAAACTTAGAGTTTGAATGTGGGGGTTCAACACCAAACTTAAAGTTTGATTGTGGCCTCCCAACACCAAACTTAGAGTTTGACTGTGGGGGCTCTGTCTGACTCTATATTGAGAGAAGCTCTTCATGCTTCTTCTCCATGGTTACAGAGGGATATCCTTGAGCTTTAAACACAAGGGAGTCTTCATTTACTTGAATGATCAATTCTCCTCTGTCAACATCAATTACAGCTTTTGCTGTTGCTAGGAAGGGTCTGCCAAGGATGATGGATTCATCCACTCACTTCCTAGTCTCTAGGATTATGAAATCAGTAGGGATGTAGTGGTCTTCAACCTTTACCAAGACATCCTCTACAAGTCCATAAGCCTGTTTCTTTGAATTGTCTACCATCTCCAGTGAGATTCTTGCAGCTTATACCTCAATGATCCCTAGCTTCTCCATTATAGAGAGAGGCATGAGGTTTATGCTTTACCCTATGTGACACAGAGCTTTCTCAAAGGTCATGGTGCCTATGGTACAAGGTATTGAGAACTTTCCAAGATCTTGTCTCTTTAGAGGTAATTTCTGCCAAGTCAAGTCATCCAGTTCTTTAGTGAGCAATGGAGGTTCATTCTCCCAATTCTCATTACCAAATAACTTGGCGTTTAGGTTCATGATTGCTCCAAGGTACTTAGCAACTTGCTCTTCAATAACATCTTCATCCTCTTCAGAGAAAGAATACTCATCAGAGCTCATGAATGGCAGGAGTAAATTCAATGGAATCTCTATGGTCTCTGTGTGAGCCTCAGATTCCCATGGTTTCTCATAAGAGAATTCCATGGAAGCTAGTGTACATGAATTGGTTATTTGCAACCATCTCAATGAGTTCCTGAGCTTCTGTAGGCGTCTTCTTCAGATGAAGAGATCCTCCAGCAGAGCTGTCCAATGACATCTTGGACTGTTCAGACAGACCATCATAGAAGATACCTATGATGCTCCATTCAGAAAGCATGTCAGAAGGACACCTTCTGATCAATTGCTTGTATCTTTCCCAAGCTTCATAGAGGGATTCTCCTTCCTTCTGTCTGAAGGTTTGGACTTCCACTCTAAGCTTGCTCAATTTTTGAGGTGGAAAGAACTTTGCCAAGAAGGCATTGACTAGCTTTTCCCAAGAGTTCAGGCTTTCTTTGGGTTGTGAATCTCACCATGTCCTAGGTCTGTCTCTTACAGCAAAAGGGAAGAGCATAAGTCTGTAGACCTCAGGATCAAAACCCCATTGGTCTTGACAGTGTCACAAATTTGCAAGAATTCAGTTAATAACTGATGAGGATCTTCCAATGAAAGTCCATAAAACTTGCAATTCTGTTGCATTAGAGAAACTAATTGAGGCTTAAGCTCAAAGTTGTTTGCTCCAATGTCAGGGATTGAGATGCTTCTCCCATAGAAGTCGGGAGTAGGTGCAGTAAAGTCACCAAGCACCTTCCTTCCATTGTTGGCATTGTTGTTGTTTTCGGTTGCCATGGCTTCTTCCTCCTTGAACAGCTCTGTTAGGCCCTCTAGAGAGAGTTGTGCCTTAGCTTCTCTTAGCTTTCTCTTCAAGGTCCTTTCAGGTTCAGGATCAGCTTTAACAAGGATGCCTTTGTCCTTGCTCCTGCTCATATGAAAGAGAAGAGAACAAGAAAGTATGGAATCCTCTATGTTACAGTATAGAGATTCCTTGAAGTGTTAGAGGAAAAGAAGAATAGAAGGAGAAGGTAGAAAGGAAAGAATTCGAACTTATCAAGAGGGATAGAGTTCGAATTGTTGATAGTGGAGGAGTGTTAGTCCTTAAATAGAAGGATGTGAGAAGAGGGGAAGAATTTTCGAAATTAAAGTAAAAGATCTTGAAATAATTAAAAGAAATTTTGAAAATTTGATTGATGATTTTTGAAAACTAAAATTGGGAAAGAAATTAAGTGATTTTGAAAAAGATTTTGAAATTAGAAATTAAAAAGATATGATTGAAACTTAATTTTGAAAAAGATGTGATTGAAAAAATATGATTGAGAAGATATGATTGATAATAAAATTTAAAAGAAGAAAGTTTTAACATTAAAGTTGATTACTTGACTAACAACAAATTAGAAGATATGATTCTAGAATTAAAACTTTTGATCCTTTCTTAATAGGCAAGTAATAACTTGAAAATTTTGAATTAAATTTCTAATTGTAGCAAGGATTTTCAAAAAAAATAAAAAAATGGAAAGAAATTGATTTTTAAGAGATATGATTGAAAAGATATGATTTGAAAAAGATTTGATTTTGAAAAATTATGAAGATTTGAAAAAAATTTGAATTAAAAACAAAATCTTCCCTCTAGTGTCATCCTGGCGTTAAACGCCCAGAATGGTATCCATTCTGGCGTTTAACGCCCAAAATGCTACCTTTTTACCCTGGCTGGCGTTTAAACGCCAGTTTTCCTTCTTCACTGGGCGTTTTGAACGCCCAGCTTTTTCTGTTTAATTCCTCTGTTGAATGTTCTGAATCTTCAATTCTCTGTATTATTGACTTGAAAAGACACAATTTTGAACATATTTTTGAATTTTTAATGATGAAAAACAATAAAGAATGCAACTAAGATCAAATAAACAATGCATGCAAGACACCAAACTTAAAAATTGACACTAAGATACATAAAATATTTTTGATTTTTATGATTTTATAAATTTTTTTTTTGTGATTTTTTCGAAAATTGAGTGAAAAAAAAATAAAGAGATTCAAAACTTTTAATAAGAATTCCAAGAATCATGCAATGTTAGTCTAAAGCTTCAGTCTAAAAAGATTAGACATGGTTGGCCAAGCTTCAGTAGGACATTACATTCAGCAGCTAAAGTGATGAGAATCAATCAGCTTTTGTGATGATAAGAACATCACCTTGAAACTCTAGAATTCATTCTTAAAAATTCTGAAGAATAAAAAGATAAGTACCTAATCTAAGCAACAAGATGAACCGTCAGTTCTCCAAACTCGAACAATCCCCGGCAACGGCGCCAAAAACTTGGTGCACAAAATTGTGATCATCAATAATGGCACCAAAGACTTTGAGCTCTCAAACGTGAATCACACTTTGTCACAATTCCGCACAACTAACCAGTAAGTGCACTGGGTCGTCCAAGTAATACCTTACGTGAGTAAGGGTCGATCCCACAGAGACTGTCGGCTTGAAGCAAGCTATGGTCATCTTGTAAATCTCAGTCAGGCAGATTCAAATGGTTATGAAGGATTGATAATTAAAGATAAATAAAACATAAAATAAAGATAGAGATAGAGATACTTATCTAATTCATTGGTAGGAATTTCAGATAAGCGTATGAAGATGCTTTGTTCCTCCTAAACCTCTGCTTTCCTAATGCCTTCTTCCAATCATTCACACTCCTTTCCATGGCAAGCTTTATGTTGGGCATCACCGTTGTCAATGGATACTTCCCATCCTCTCAGTGAAAATGTTCTACGCACGCTGTTACCGCACGGCTAATCATCTGTCGGTTCTCGATCATGTTGGAAAAGGATCCATTGATCTTTTTGCTTCTGTCACACACCCAACACTCGCGAGTTTGAAGCTCGTCACAGTCATCCCTTCCCAGATCCTACTCAGAATACCACAAACAAGGTTTAGATGTTCCAGATCTCAGGAATGGCCGCTAGTAATTCTAGCCTATACCACGAAGGTTCTATTCTTAGATTAGAAACCCAAGAGATACACATTCAAGCTTGTTTGCATGTAGAATGGAAGTGGTTGTCAGGCATGCATTCATAGGTGAGAATGGTGATGAGTGTCACATAATCATCACATTCATCATGTTCTTGGGTGCGAATGAATATCTTGGAGAAGAAATAGACTTTAGTTGAATAGAAAAACAATAGTACTTTGCATTAATTCATGAAGGACAGCAGAGCTCCACACCTTAATCTATGGTGTGTAGAAACTCCACCGTTGAAAATACATAAGAACAAAAGGGTCTAGGCATGGCCGTGAGGCCAGCCCCCAAACGTGAAAAGGTCTATCAAAATCTGATCAAGTGTATCAAAGTCTTTAAAATACAATAGCAAAAAGTATTATTTATAGAAAACTAGTAGCCTAGTGTTACAGAAATAGGTAATTAATGCAGAAATCTTCTTCCGGGCCCACTTGGTGTGTGCTTGGGCTGAGCATTGAAGTTTTCATGTGTAGAGACTTTTCTTGGAGTTAAACGCCAGCTTTTGTGCCTGTTTGGGCGTTTAACTCCAGCTTTTGTGCCAGTTCTGGCGTTTTGACGCCAGAATTCTTAAGCTGACTTGGAACGCCGATTTGGGCCATCAAATCTTGGGCAAAGTATGGACTATTATATATTTCTGCAAAGCCTAGGATGTCCCCTTTTTCAACGCAAGTGAGAGCGCGCCAATTGGTTTTCTGTAGCTTCAGAAAATCCACTTCGAGTACAGGGAGGTCAGAATCCAACAGCATCTGCAGTCCTTTTTCAGCCTTTGAATCAGATTTTTGCTCTGGTCCCACAATTAAAGCCAGAAAATACCTGAAGTTACAGAAAAACACACAAACTCATAGTAAAGTCTAGAAATGTGATTTTTATTTAAAACTAATAAAAACATAATAAAAGCTAACTAAAATGTACTAAAAACATACTAAATCAACATGATCCCACTAATTTACCAATCTCTGTGGATACGATCCCACTCCACTGTGGGTTATTACTTGACGATAATTTTGGTGCGCTTGCCAAAAGAATGGATTCATCAATTTTTGTATGGGGAGTGAATTCCGGTCATCACAAACCCAGCCAAATGCCAAGCCATAATCAACACGAAAAGCCCGACCTGGGTCAAGGCGGTACAACAGCTGAATGGAAGACTAGCAGCCCTGTCTAAGTTCCTAGTTGGATCGGCCCTGATATCTCTACCTTTCTATGCAACCCTAAGGAAAGGAAAGAGGTTCGAATGAACCCAAGAATGAGAACAAGCCTTCCAAAACTTTAAAACATTCTTAGGGCAACACCCTATCCTGACCCGCTCTCAACAAGGAGAAGAACTGATACTATACCTCGCCGTTGGAAGTCGAGCGATAGCATCAGCGCTAGTCAGAGAAGACGATAACAGACAACAGCCCATCTACTTTATCAGAAAGGCTTTACAAGGGGCTGAACTAAACTACCAAAAGATAGAAAAGTTCGCCTACGCCACCATACTTACTTCCCAGCAGCTTCGACCATACTTTCAAGCCCACACCATCAGAATACGGATGATAAACCATTATTTTATGGTTTATATTGTGTTTAATTGTGTGGTTTTATCATGATCCTTACCCACTTATTCATTAAATTAGCATGAAATTATAATTCCTTCCTGAATTTATAACATGTTTGAAAACTGCTTCCTAGAGACTTTAATTATGTATTTTTAATTCTCTTTTATTCCATTCGATGCCGTGATCTATGTGTTGAGTGTTTCAGACTTTATAGGGCATGAATGAGTTGGAGATTGGAAAGGAAGCTAGCAAAAATGGAAGGAACACAAGAATTTGAGGAGATAACCAGCGAGAAGTGACGCGGTCGCATGGCCACGCGACCGCGCGAAGGAGAGCAAATCGCAGTGACGTGGCCGCATGTCTCACGCGGCCGCGCAGATTGGAAAAGCTCAAGCAACACGGTAGCATGGATGATGCGAACGCGTGGCAAGGAAAAGCGCGAATAACGCGTCCGCATGGATGATGCGATCGCGTGACATGTGCGATCTGCATAATCTGTAGAATTCGCTGGGGGCAATTTTGGACCTTATTTCGACCCAGTTTTTGGCCCAGAACAGCAGACTAGAGCCAGAGAATATGCAGAAACAAAACACAACATTCATTCTACACAGTTTTGAGTTTTAGATCTAGTTTTACTCCTTCAGGTTTTTCTCTCTAGGTTTAAGAATTTTAATTTTTCAATTGGTCTTAGCATTGGAACATTGAGAAGAGTTATTTCCTCATCAAGACTTCGTCATTCTAGTTCGTTCTCTTAACTTGGTTTTATTCTTCCATGTTCTTTGCTTTGTTCAATTTTGTCATTTGAATACTTTCGTGATTATTTAATACAAGGATTATTTCTTCCATTTTAATTTATTTTCCATTCCAATAATAATGTCTTCTTTTAATTCCCTTTCATGTGTTATGGATTTATTATTTACAATGAGTGAGTAGTTCCCTCACTTGATGGGGAGTTGATTGAAAGGAACTCTTGAGTTGGAAGGATTGAAAGAAAATTTGTAATTGGGTTAACTGTTGGATTGTTATCTAATCACTAACACCAATCCCTTTGAACTAAGTGGGTTGCAACTCGTGAACAGAACTAGCATTCCAACTTGTTTGACTTTTCTTTACCCAGTAAAGGATAACTAAACAGGACAACCATTAATTATAAATTAATCTTGAAATCATCTCATCAATAATAGAGATTCCAACTAATCAACTCCCAGTCAAGGCTTTTATTCATATTATTTGAATTTTCTCAATTTAATTTTCCACCTACTTAACTCAACTTTTTGGAACATCTGATTAATAAAATTTCACACTTTTCTGCAACTCGTTGGGAGATGACCTGAGACTTAAATTCCCAGTAATTTTTAATTTAAACTCTCTGTGACATATTTCTAAATTGATAGGCAGATTTTCGGTGAGTTAAGAACTATACTTGCAACGTAACTATTTTAATAATTTTTAATTCACCAACTTCTGTGCCTCATCAATGGACCAACCAACCAACCCATGAAGGGTATCCTACAGAAAACTGACTTGGCTGGAAGAATCCTACGGTGGGCAGTCAAGCTATCCAAATTCGACCTCAAGTACAAAGCCCAGACGACAATCAGGTCCTAGTACTTCGCCGACTTTATTGCAGAATACACCGACACCCCAGGAACCCCATTAATTAGAACCTCTATGTTGACGGCTCATCAAATAAAGTGGGAGTGGGGCGGACGTTATCCTGGAGAACGACCAAGGGACTCAACTCGAACTCTCCTTAAGGTTCGAGTTCCCCGCCTCAAATAATCAAGGCGAGTATGAAGTCCTACTGGCTGGTTTAAAGCTAGCCAAGGAAGTTGGAGCCCAAAATCTTACCATCATCAGCGATTCACAAGTAGTCACCTTACAAATAGAAAGAAGTTATCAGGCATAAGATCCCACCATGAAAAAATACCTAGACAAAACCAAAAAAATACTCGGGAAATTCATGGGATATAAGATCCGACACATACCTCAGGAACCAAATGCCCGTGCCGACGCACTTTCAAAACTAGCCAGCACCAAACCAGGGGGCAATAATAGGAGCCTCATCCAAGAAACCCTAAAAAAGCCGTCAACCTCAGAGGAAGAGAAGGTCCGAAACATATCAGACCAGAACTAAGGATGGATGACCCCCATAATCAAATAACTTAAGTCCGAAACACTCCCCACAGATAAAAAGGAGGCAAAAAGGCTTATACGAGAGGCGCAATATTACACCATAGCGCACGACATCCTATACAAAAGAGGGATCTCAACACCCCTCCTAAAATGCATCCCGACTTCCGCTACAAAGGAAGTCCTGGAAGAAGTCCACAGAGGCATGTGTGGCAATCACCTTGGGGCACGAGCTCTATCCAAAAAGGTGCTCCGAGCCGGCTTCTACTGGCCGACCTTACAGAAGGAGGCCGCCGAATTCATCAAGACGTGCCCTCCATACCAGAAGCACACTAATTTTCACGCTGCCCCACCAGAAGAACTTTTCTGCGTCACCTCCCCTTGGCCATTCGCAAAGTGGGGGCTCGACCTGCTCGGACCGTTCCCCCAGGGATCAGGGCAAGTTAAATTCCTCCCTGTAGGAATAGACTACTTCACAAGGTCATAATGGCCGCATTGAAATTCCATCTACAAGATGCAAAAGGAGCCTGGGCTGAAGAGCTCGCACAAGTCCTATGGGCATACTAGACGACGTCGCACTCCACCACGGGGGAATCACCTTTCTGACTTGCTTACGGAGTGGAGGCAATGATCTCCGTAGAAATAGACAAAAGATCCACTAGGGTGATCTTCTACAACAATGACACCAACTCTTAAGCACAAAGGGAAGAACTCGACTTACTTCCAGAAGTCCGGAAAAGAGCTCGGATCCAAGAGGAAACCTCGAAGCATCAAATGGCCTCAAGGTACAATCGTAAGGTAATCCAACGAAGCTTCGCTACCAATGACCTCATCCTAATCCGAAATGACATCGGAATAGGTTGGTCAGGAGAAGGAAAGCTGGCAGCCAATTGGAAAGGCCCGTACCGGATTGCAGAAGTACTAGGAAAGGGTTACTACAAGGTAGCCGACCTTGAAGGGCGGGAGCTCCCAAGGTCATGGCACACTTGTAACCTAAGAAGGTACTATAGCTAGAAAAAGGCCTTGGGCCAAGGTGCACTCTTTTTTCCACCAAAGTGTTTTTTAATGAGGCCCCAGGCCAAGACCTAAAGGCTGCCCGACTAGCAGGGTAAGCCCTCATAGGTACATACTCTTTTTTATATTTTGTCTTCACATTTTACTACTTAATAGAAATAAAGATTTCCTAAAAACGTTTCCTACCAAGTGCATTAATTTACGCTAGAAATAACGAAAAATTCATCGCCCGACCAAGAAAGATCGGCAAGGTGAAGCGACAAAGCCCAAATTAATGTAAGAAGTTATTAAAGTAACCCATATAAAGGGACCTGACGAGGTCGGACTAAAAATGGGGTTACTACAAATAACTTAAAAAGGCCCGACAGAGAAGTCGGACCAATAAAATGATCACTAAAAAGGGAACAACGCCATACAAAGGCTAAAAAGGTTGAAAAACCTTGCGCCAAAGTGCTAAGCTAGAAAGGTAAAAAGTCCGAAAAGCACATTACTTAAAAAGCAAAAGCACTCCTAAAACGGACTAAAAAGTCGTCCAAATAAACTAAAAGGAAAGAGGTTCTGCATAAGAACACTACCTATAAAGTTATTGGAAGTCAACTAAAAGTTCGGAACAACAAGCCGCAAGGATAATATCGCCAAAACAGAAAGTTGACAACACAACCAAGAAGAGGCGTGATCCAAAAGGCAAAGATAGAAGTTCATAAAGTGAACACTACCTCAAAGGATGTCAGCCAAGAAAGCTCTAAACATCCTAATCATAGGACTCAAGAACCCACGAGGAGATGCTGCCGCCAAACGTAAGGCTGGCTAAAGGTTGAAGAAACAACCAAAGGACAAAAAAGCACTCCTCGGATCACCAGCACAGTTAACACAAAAGATAGCACAAAATGGAAACATTAAAAGCCCAAGGGATTACCTATGCCCAAGGACAAAATTACTTTGATTAAAACCCAAAAATAAGTTGCTAAAAAGCAACTATCAAGTGTCAGAAAAAGAATCCAAAAGTGTTACAAAATTAGGAGTTCAAAGGTCCACAGGTCAGACCATTTCAAATACATGATCACAAAGAAAAATAAAAGAGAGAATCACAAAGCGTCCAGCTTCGCTCCAATCACTACATCCTGAGGGCCAAGAGGGATGACAGAGATCAGGACAGCGCCGACCACACCATCAGGTCCATTCAAGATCTCCACATCCGGATCCGACTCGGGCCAGGACGTCTTGATTGGAGGGGCTGAAGAAGCCTTGGCCGTTGGCACTGTAGGAGGGGCCTCATCATCGTCATCAGGGGCTGGCACGATCTTGCCATCCTCCACGACATTATCCATACTAAACAGGCTAAGGTCGGCATCAGGAGCGATAACCCGGAGTTGGGCCTTTAAATTTTCATACAGAGCACTCATACCACTCACCACATGGCCCTGAATCTCAACATAATCGTCATAGGCAGACTGAAGTTTCTCTTTGACCTCCAAAAGCTCGCCATATGTCCGAGTATAACTCTCCTTGGCCTTTTAAGCCATATCCACAGCCAGATTGGCTAATGCCTCTGCGGTAGTGGCTCGGGTCTTCTTGCTCTCCACAGCAAGCTCCAACCCAACATTCTTTGCCTCCAACTCAAGCCTCAAACTCTCCACCCTATCATAATCAGCCCTGGCCTTCTCGAGAAAGGCACTAGTAATGTGGCTGGGGGACTTCTTGAACTCCCTCGAGAGAGTAGCACTGAGGTTAGTCATCCGAATACCATTGCTGGATATAAAGTCGAGATGATGAAGGATGGACACATCATCGGTCGGGACCTTGCCATATAGAGCGATAAGCTCTGTAGCAAAAGCCACACCGTCAAAGTCCTTATCATTGAGATCATAAGTCCCAGCAGTCCTCGGCCTCTTGGGAGGAGGGCCAGATGAAGTTGGAGAGGAAGCAACATCAAGAAGTCACCAAAGGAGGATCGGTAGAGGCTACTCGAACTTGAGATGTCGGGATAACCTTCCTCGGCCTCTGAGGGCCCGAGTCCGGCTTCTTCAGAGGGAGCTGAGAATAACCCTCCCCCGATGTCTTCCTCGACAAAGTTTGGGCAGCCACCGTCTTCTTTATCTTGCAAAAAACCTTCATCGAATCAGAACTTGACACCATATTTGTATGAAGAAACCAGGAAAATAGTTATGCAGCAGATAACGAGAAAACCGCGGCAAATAAAGAAAAATTGTCTAAAAGAATAGGTCGGACACTACCTAGCTCAGAACAGAGAAGAGCGGGATCCCCTAAAAAGCTCTTAGTATCAAGATGAGGAGGCTCCCCTCAGTGTTCCTCCAAGACACCCACAAAGGCCCTTTCCACGTCATCAAGACTCTTTAAAGGGTACTTATGAACTACAGGATCCTTCTGCCACGAAAGAGGAAAGGTCGGTTCTTTGTTCTCATCCAGAAAGAAGGGGTGGACATCCTCAACAGCCCGGATTTTGAAATAAAAGCTTTTGAAATCATGGAAGGAGTCATCAAAAATAGAAAAGACTTTCTTTCCTTGAGTAGCCCGGAAAGAAATCCAAGAAGCTTTCTTCTTGGTCGACCCTGGTTTGGTCATCACAAACAGATAGAGAAAAAAAAAATAGTAGGTCGGCACCCAACTCCTGACACAACAACTGGAAAATCTTCATGAAAGCCCAAGAGTTCAGGTGAAGCTGGGAAGGAGCCACATTACAGTTCCAAAGGATATTGGTCTCAAATGTAGTAAAGGGAAGGGTAATACCAAATTTGATAAAAAATCAGTCATAAGCATAAAAGAAGGGACGCTCTGCCCGAACTAAGGGGGGGAAACTAACCCTCTCCTTGGAATCAGGTGACAACTACTCGTAAGTCTTCTCATCCTCCCTATTCTCATATATCCTATGGAACCTCTTAAACTTCTCACAATACTCTTGGTCTACTGCAGTCACACACATTAACACTATAAAATCTAACCAGTCAGCCATACCGGGAGGGACCTTTGTAGACATCTCAACAATATTCTTACGAGAAGACATAGAAAACTATACCTACAGCAAGAAAGCGAAGGAAGTATCACCACCGAAGTAACTCGGGAAAAAGCAAAAGGCAAAACAGCAAACAAAGGATGCCCCAAGGTTCACAGGAACATAGAAAATAATCAAAACACAGGGGCACCCTTTGGAGGCAACAATGCAAGAATAGAAAGGAAGAAATGCTGCGAGTCAAAACCCTAACTCTCTCAAAAATGCAAAGAGAAAATCAGAAATCCAAGCGTCAACATTTCTTTAAAGGTACAGTAAAACAAAGGATCAAAAACCTTTCAAGAAATAAACATAAAGCAAGTACCAACCTATGATGAAGAAATATACGAAAAGCATAAAGCAAGTACCAACCTACGATGAAGAAAAGAGCGACAACAACAAACGCACAAGACACGGACGATCCATACCAAAAGCTTCAGAAAAGATGAAAAGCCTGGGGCAAAATCGAAAGAACCGGAGAAAAAGGTTTTTCGCAAGGAAGCGAGGAGCAAAAAATGAAGCAAAAAGGGAACAAAGGAAACTGAAAGAATGAAAATCCCTTCTTTGATTTCAAACAAAGTTTAAAGAGGGAAAAAGAAATGGCAAAGCCAAATCAATAGGCTTTAAAGACGCTTACACACTCCCAAGAAACTAACGCCCTCGAGAAAGGCGCAGCATTTAAAAGCAAAGCAAAAATGCTTCGCAGCGCAATAAAGACACAAGGCTCATGCAAGGAAAGAACAGACCAAGAGCAACCAAATGAGATGCTTGAACACGACTTCCCCAAAGAGGTCAAAGCTCAAGGCCACAAGCTCTCGAAAGGTCGAAGCTCAAGCAGGGGCACTGTTCATACCCTGGATAGAGCTATAAGGTCCGGGTTGGACTAACACAGATCGACCGGCCTCTTTAAAGTTTGGCTCGACACCGACCTCTTTATAAAGAGCTCAGACAAAATACCACAGGGGCCCAGGAAGGCCCAAAGTAAAAGGAACCACCACCCACTAGAAGGCGGTTAGCCAAAGATAGTGATCTCACCCGCAAAAGATAAGATAAGATGACGAACTTATCTTAAAGGAAGGTCATCAGGCACTACTATAAATACACTGGAGCACCCAAGTATAACATAACACTCTAATTCTACAAAAAACCTACCTAAATCCCGTACTAACTTAAGCATCGGAGTCTCTTACAGGTACCTCCACCCACTGGGGATCAAGGACTAGGTAGCTCCCTCGCTGCAACAAGTCGGACGTGGCAACTGCAACTAGATTAGAAGGTCTCATCCGAGATCGACCACTCTATTTCAGGTAACCCTCGGAACAGAAATAAATAGAGCTCATAACCATAACCGAGGAGGTTTAGTTGCTTATGACTTACACAGAAAACAGGGTTCTAAAAGTGCGGAAGGAAGAAGATAATCTTCGAACCCTTTATTAAGGTTAATATTTTCCTTTAAATACTAACCTGATTTGATATGGGAAATAAAAATAATAATAAGACCTAAAGATATTGTTTATAATTAAAAATTTCAAAAAGAAAATAAAATAAGCTAAGGAGTGCAAAATCCACTTGAGAGGCCCAAAAGAGGTGTGAAACGGACTACTGCTGACTTTTAACACCAGATTGAGCGTCAAAGGCCCCATAGGGATTAACTCATTTTTGGCTTGTATCCCCTACTGGCGTGAAACACTAGTTGGGCGTTCCGCGCATAGGGGAGATGCTAACAGCATTTTCCTTTCTAGCTCCAAACTCTATCGAACTGCTCCAAATTTTATCTAAAACCATAAAAACACAAGAACAACTCAAAGTAGCATCCAAAGAGGACTTTTACACTAAAATCAAGTGAAATTAAATAAAATCTAACTAAAAACAATGTAGAAATAACTAGAAAAAGGGTATAATATGCTCACGTATCACAACACCAAACTTAAACTGTTGCTTGTCCTCAAGTAACCAAAAACAATATAGGGCCAAGAAGAGAAAATACACAAGATTTGAGTTGTCCTTTAAGCTCAGATCTACTTACTGAATGGGGCTAATGACACTCTATTCTTGAATAACTTTGGCATCTCATTGTCCTTTGAATCTCAGGAATATTGATGTTTTTCAGAACTAGAACTCGGGTCATATTATATATTCTCTTCTTTAGGATCTAATAGTGATGCCAGGGCATTTTGGCTAGTTTCACTGACCTTTTCTTTACTGTTTTTAGAGTAGTTTCATGCATTTTCTTAGGAAATAATCAAGTATTTGGTTGAAAATGCAATCATACCATGATTCAAGCAAACATTGTGAATTTTGAATGATTTCATGAAAATTATGCATAAATTGAATGATAAATTGGATGATGCATGATCCCATGATTAAGAGCAAGACTTTGATGCACTTTGTTTGATTGATTTCAGGCCAAAAGAAGAAGAGAAGAGCCACGTTAGTGGCTACGTTAGTTACACTAACGTGGGTACTAACGTAGAAGAAAGGAAAGCCACAACGTTAGTGAGAAAAGTTAGTGGCATTAACTTTGAAGAAGGAGAGCATGGAACGTTAGCAAGGAAGACCCACGTTAAGAGTCACGTTAGCTACACTAACGTGAACTCTAACGTAGGGACAAAAGGCACCAAGAAACATTAATGGGGAAGGTGAGCCCCAATAACGCTTGCGAAAGGGGTATATGCCAACGTTAGTGGAAAAAGTGAGTGCCACTAACGTTTTTGAAGCAAAAAGACCCACGTTAGCTTCCACGTTAACTACATTAACGTGGGAACTAACGTGGAAGTAAAGGGAGATGCCAAAGTTAGTGGAAAAGGTGATCTCCACTAACATTGGCGAAGCAAAAAGACTCACGTTAACTTCCACGTTAACTAAGTTAACGTGGTAGTTAACGTGGGCAAAAGTCCCACCTGACAGCCTGACCATGCCTTCTTCAAACACGTATAACTTGAGCCACAAAGCTCCAAACGAGGTGATTCCAGTGGCATTGGAAAGTAGGATTCCAGAGCTTTCCAAGAATATATGGCACTATATAGTTGACACTAAATTTGAGGGAGAAAACTTGCCCCGAAAGTACAATGATGAACATGGTATCAACCTGTATTAAGGCCAACTGACCTCTTCACCTTCCAAGAAGTGTAACTCGAGTTTTAGAGCTCCAAATGATGCGCTTCCAAAGGCATTGGAAAGTAGACATCCAGGGCTTTCCAACAATATATAATAGTATGGGGTGGACACTAAGTTTGAGCTCCAGAAACTGGCAATAATGAAGCCCTGATCGCTAGCGTTATTGGCACTCAAGTTTTCCAGTAACGCTGGCAACTATGCCAGCGACCATGTCCACTTCAAAGGAGCATAACTTGAGCTACAGAGGTCCAATTGAGGTAATTCTAGTTGCGTTAAAAGCTGACATTCAGAGCTTTCCAACAATATATAATACTCTATAGTGGGCATGAAATT
>NC_029794.2:62596702-62600402 GCF_000816755.2 Arachis ipaensis
AAGGAATTGGCTATTGATCAAGATTTGAGAGATTGAATTACAAGGAATTGTAATTCGATCACTTAAGATTGCCAAGGAGATCAATGAACACATTAATTGAGGAAGAGATGAGAATGAACTTGATCCGGAGGATTGCAATATCTCTTGATCCCAATGTTCATTTTATTTTTTAGTTCTTACATTTACTTTTCTTGCCATTTTACTTTTCTGCACTTTATTGCTTTCTTTACATTCATGCAATTTACATTCCCTTTTTACTCATCATCCAAATCTGAATCGTCTAACTAGGATAATCAATCAACTATTGATTGCTTAATCCGTTAATCTCTGTGGGATTCGACCTCACTCTTTTGTGAGTTATTACTTGACGACAATTCGGTATACTTGCCGAAGGAAAATTTGTTGAGAGACAAGTTTTCCGTGCATCAAGTTTATGGCACCGTTACCGGGGATTAATTGTGATTAACAAACTACCAGTTGGTTGATTACCTAGATTAGACATTTTTTTTGTTTTGCTTTATTCATGTAATTGCTTTAGTTCTTTATTTTCTATGCTCTCTAACTGTTTGTGTTAATGCCTCACCAAGAAGCCCCTGTCGTGACAGCTCTGGCTCTTGGTGATTTTGTTATTAATACAACAGTTCTTTTACTCAGCTTCTTTCCAAATAAAATTGGCATATGATCACATTCTAAGTTTGGTGTTGCCCTGCAATAATCTATTTTCAATCTTTCTGGATACTTGCATCAATTCTAAGAGAAAGTGTCACACTAAGTTTGGTGTACCACTTATTTTTCTATGCAATATATCCAGCAACACCACTTGTTTGTATAATCATAATGCCTTTGCTTCTTAGGCTTGTAGTGTTATCCTTAATTTTTGCTTGCTTAACCACATACATCACTTACATTTCAGTATGTAAGACGTTCATGACCCATCATAGACCCCACCACCACTGTTTTATTTGCTGCTTGAAGACAAGCAATTAGTCTAAATTGGTGTGGGAAGGGAGAAAAGTAGGAGAAAAAGGGCAACAATAATAAAGATGAACTACAAGGTGGTAAAGTTCCTTTTTCCTCTTACTTATTTCCAATACATTCAATTGCATGATTGTCTTCTAAGTTCTTTGTATGTATGTGTGCTTGCTCCTTGTGAATAAGTATGTCAATTCTGTCTTTTAAACTTTTTATTGATTAAGGCTGTGTTTTCTAGTTTGAATGTCATTACTGCATCCTTACTTTGCTTACTTGTATGCTTGTCCCTTTTGAATCAAATGAAAAGAGAATGAGTGTTTTATAAAAGACCAGAGTAGAGTTCATACTATGGAGTAATTTCCTGAGTTTGTGGTGTGGTCATAAGTTAGCTAAGTTGGTTCAACCACAAGGTGGGAAGACAACTATCTGTCCTGAATCATATGCTTTGAACACACCCTATGAGACTAGCTAAATAATAAGATCCTAATAAGAAAAAGGGAAAGAACAATGAAAGTGGAAAAAAATAAAATAAAAAAAGAGTAAGCAATAAGGCTAGGCACCAATGGTTTTAATCTCGAGGCATGTGTCTGTGGTGTTCCTGTGTGAGGGATTTACTTGGATGAATAAGCTCTTAGGGGTGCCTTATCACTTGGTAACTTGGGTTAACTAACTCTGGATTATCAGCTGAAAGTCCACTATCAAGAGTAACCCTCACTACAGAGCATTTAGTAACCCAAAGAGGTGCTGGACACCAAGGTCTCAAGAAAAGAAAATAAACAAACCATGTGCCTGTGGTGTGTATGTATAGGGGAGAGACTTGAGGAAGTAAGTCTGTAGGGGTGTTTCAACACCTAGCACCTTGAACCAACTGGTTCGGGAGTGTTGGCTGAAAGCTTATTTTAAAGAGTTGCCCCCTTACAGAGCACTTAACCTAAGACCACAAATAAGCCCTGAATTGACAAGAAACAAAAGGGATCAATGAATAAAGGTCTCATAGGGTGCAGTCAAGTGAGTATCCTAGGACATGATAAAGGTCTGAAAGCCAGTGAAGGAATGAACCTAAATTGCTATGCATGAAACCACCATAAAACCAGGAACATGACTTCCACAAGAATGACTCATTTCTCTTGGCATTCCATTCATCATTCTCTTGTTCCAGTACTTGCTTAGGGACAAGCAAGCTTTATGTTTGGTGTTGTGATGCAAGGGCATTTTGGCCAGTTTCACCGACCTTTTCTTTACTGTTTTTAGGGTAGTTTCATGCATTTTCTTAGGAAATAAGCAAGTATTTGGTTGAAAATGCAATCATACCATGATTCAAGCAAACATTGTGAATTTTGAATAATTTCATGAGAATTATGCATAAATTGAATGATAAATTGGATGATGCATGATCCCATGATTAAGAGCAAGACTTTGATGCACTTTGTTTGATTGATTTCAGGCCAAAAGAAGAAGAGAAGAGCCACGTTAGTGGCTATGTTAGTTACACTAACCTGGGCACTAACGTGGAAGGAAGGAAAGCCACAACGTTAGTGAGAAAAGTTAGTGGCATTAACTTTGAAGAAGGAGAGCATGGAACGTTAGCAAGGAAGACCCACGTTAAGAGTCACGTTAGCTACACTAACGTGAACTCTAACGTAGGGACAAAAGGCACCAAGCAACGTTAATGGGGAAGGTGAGCCCCAATAACGCTTGCGAAAGGGGTATATGCCAACGTTAGTGGAAAAAGTGAGTGCCACTAACGTTTTTGAAGCAAAAAGACCCGCATTAGCTTCCACGTTAACTACATTAACGTGGGAACTAACGTGGAAGTAAAGGGAGATGCCAAATTTAGTGGCAAAGGTGATCTCCACTAACGTTGGCGAAGCAAAAAGACCCACGTTAACTAAGTTAACGTGGTAGTAAACGTGGGCAAAAGTCCCACCTGGCAGCCTGACCATGCCTTCTTCAAACACGCATAACTTGAGCCACAAAGCTCCAAATGAGGTGATTTCAGTGGCATTAGAAAGTAAGATTTCAGAGCTTTCCAAGCATATATCGCACTACATGGTGGACACTAAATTTGAGGGAGAAAACCTGCCCCGAATGTGCAATGATGAACATGGTATCAACTTGTATTAAGGCAAACTGACCTCTTCACCTTCCAAGAAGTGTAACTCGAGTTGTAGAGCTCCAAATGATGCGCTTCCAAAGGCATTGGAAAGTAGACATCCAGCGCTTTCCAACAATATAATAGTATGGGATGGACACTAAGTTTGAGCTCCAGAAACTAGCAATAATGAAGCCCTGATTGCTAGCGTTATTGGCACTCAAGTTTTCCAGTAACGCTGGCAACTATGCCAGCGACCATGTCCACTTCAAAGGAGCATAACTTGAGCTACAGAAGTCCAATTGAGGTGATTCTAGTTGCGTTAGAAATCTGACATTTATAGCTTTCCAACGATATTTAATACTCTATAGTGGACATGAAATTGGAGCACAAACAAGAGGCATCTTTTAAGCCCCAAAAACACCAACTGGGCAGCAAGTACAACGTTAGCCACAATAACTTTAGCACTAACGCCACACTTGTAGCGTTAGTGTGGCTAACTTTAGCACCTGGACCTCAACTTGACTCAGTCTCTCTCAAGTCCACTTCAAAGCGCAAGCAAGCAAGCCCACAATTGTCAACCAATCAAGACCACAAGAAGCATCTAGAATAGGAATTTTCATTTAATTGTAATTT
>NC_029794.2:62603420-62677163 GCF_000816755.2 Arachis ipaensis
AAGAGTGAAGACCAATTCGAACTTCTGTGAATTGGCACACTCCAAGGGGAGTGGGTCTTCGGACCCCTCCCCTCAACAACTCTTCTCTCTTTTCTCTTCTTTTCTTCCTGAGGAGTAGTTTCATTTTAATTGTAATTTTTATTTATGAATTTTGAAGCTTCAATTTCAGTTTCAATCTTCATCTTTACTTTTCTGCACTTTCTTTCTTTTCTATTTTGGTAGAGCAATGATCAACTAACTCTTTTCATTGGGTTAGAGAGCTCTATTGTGATTCAATGGATTAAGTGTAGTTCTTATTCTTCTTCTTCTTTCTTTTCTCTTGATTTTACTAGAAAGCTTTCGATCTTCATCCAATTGGGTAGTTATCTTGGAAAATAAGCTCTTCATACTTGGATCTCTTCTGAACCTTGAAAGAGGAATGAAGGGATCATGCTAGAAATGCTTTCTCATGCTGGACCAAATTGGGTGTGGATGGATATGTGACTATAATCCTTCCAACACTTGATTTGGGAAATGCATGTGGTATAATCAGTGACCATACTTCATCTCTTCTCATGAGCAATTGACCAAGGAATTGGCTATTGATCAAGATTTGAGAGATTGAATTACAAGGAATTGTAATTCGATCACTTAAGATTGCCAAGGAGATCAATGAACACATTGATTGAGGAAGAGATGAGAATGAACTTGATCCGGAGGATTGTAATATATCTTGATCCCAATGTTCATTTTATTTTTTAGTTCTTACATTTACTTTTCTTGCCATTTTACTTTTCTGCACTTTATTGCTTTCTTTACATTCATGCAATTTACATTCCCTTTTTACTCATCATCCAAATCTGAATCGTCTAACTAGGATAATCAATCAACTATTGATTGCTTAATCCGTTAATCTCTGTGGGATTCGACCTCACTCTTTTGTGAGTTATTACTTGACGATAATTCGGTATACTTGCCGAAGGGAAATTTGTTGAGAGACAAGTTTTTTGTGAATCAAATAGATTCTTGAACACAGCTTCTTTCTTTTCCTTTTATTTGGTGCTTTGCACCTTGAGCCTAGCCGTGACTCTAAGTGTTTTGTCCTCAAGCTTAACTTGAAACAAGAACACCACAAGCACTTAACTGGGGAACTCCTTGGGTTCGAATTTCTCTTTCTTTTTCTCCTTGACAGTGGTTTTCAGAGCCTTAGGCATACTCTGTAACAGCAATTGGTCATGACTTTAACTGTCCAGTCTCAAGGTTATTCGACACTTTCACACCACAATTATGGTTAGGGAAAACCATTCTTTTGAGCTTTAGATCAGTTTTGTCCCTCCTAACCATTGATACTCACAACCTTGGACCTTTTTTTATTTTTCTTTTCTTTTCAATTCTTTTTGCTATTTATTTTGCCTTAAGAATCAGTCTTTTCTTATTTCAGAGAATCAATAATACTTCTCTCAGTTCCTGTTCCTTAAGAACAAACATACTCGACTCCAATATCAAATATGCACAGTTAATTTTTATACATTCAGAAACAAAGATAGTGCTACAACATCAAAGTATCTAGAATTCACAAAGAATATATGTAACTCGAATTCTCGTGTATTTTACTATTACTCTCCTTCTTAAAAAGTTATTTAAGTTCAACGGGCAATACATGAGGCATCTTTCAAAAATAACTGAAAAAATTTTCAAAAATTACTAAACGAGAAAGCAGGAAATCCTAATAGTGATCATGTACTCAGAAATAGAAAATAGGAAATAGAATGAAATACTAGGGAAGATAAATCCTATAAAGAGAAAAGATAGTAAAACTTAACCACCTCAGTCATGGTGGCTGCTCCTTCCTTCGAGGAGTCCCTTTTGATGCTTCAACGCTTCGAACTCATGCTCCTACTTCTGCTGTTACTCAGTCAACTTACGAGGCATGGTGGACTGGCTCCTATGCTCCTGCTTCAGCTAATCTGTTGTGGCTATCAACTGTCCGATTCATACTGCCAGCTAATCCAGTACTCACGTGGAGGGTGATACTGCTCCTTAAGTGGCTCAGCTAGCTTCTACTGAGGAGGAGGAGCGGGATCCTGAAGTGGTGCTTGCACAGGTTCCCGAATGTACTCCATACTCTTCTTAGTGAGTGGGCTATCCATTATAATAAGTATATCTCTATCAATCTGGACCTTGGCTGCCTCACATAAGTGGGAGATAAGATGAGGGAAAGCTAGCCTAGAGAGGGTTGAGGTCTTTGCTGCTAGACTATATATCTCCAAAGAAATTGATAAAAGAATTATTGTATCACTGTAAAAATTTCCTTCGGCAAGTGTACCGAATCATCTTTAAGTAATAACTCACAAGAGTGAGGTCGAATCCCACAGGGATTAACGGATTAAGCAATCAATAGTCGATTGATTAACCTAGTTAGACGGTTCATATTAGAGTAAAAATCAAGCAGGAAGTGTAAATTGCATAAAAGTAAATGAAAGCAGTAAAGTGTAGAAAAGTAAATTAACATAAATGTAAAGTGTAGAAAGTAAAAGAAGAAAAATAAAATGAACATTGGGATCAAGAGATATTGCAATTCTCCGAATCAAGTTCATCCTCATCTCTTCCTCAATCAATGCATTCATTGATCTACCTGGCAACCTTAACTGATTGGATCCCAATGTCTTGGCTCACCAATCTCTCTAAGCATGAACAATTTCCCAATGTCTTGGTTTAATTGTTCATGGGAAGAGGTGAAGCTTGGTCACTGATTATACCACACAAATTCATAGAGCAAAGTATTAGTAGAATTACATGTTACTATATCCATCCAACCCCCAACCTAATCCAGTGTGAGAAAGTATTTCTAGCATGATTTCCCCATTCCTTTGTCAATGCTCCGAGGAAATCCAATTATGAACAATTTCTCCGTCGAGACAATTATTCAATTGAATTAAGATCGAAAGCTTTCCAGTAAGACCAAGAGAAAAGACAGAGAACGCATGATGAAAATTTCAATTGATCCATTAAATAACAATAGAGCTCTCTAACCCAATGAAAAGAGTTTGTTTAGTTTGTTGCTCTATTCTAACAGAGAAGAAATAAAATGTAGAAAATTGAAGAAGAAGGATGAAAATTCAGACAGGAATGGAAACTTTAAATTCATAATGAAAATTACAAGTAAAATTATACTACTGGAAAACAAAAACGGACAGAAAACAAAAAGAGGAGTGATGAATGGTGTGTGTTATGGGATGTGTATGCATGACCCTGGACTCCCCTTCAATCCAGAGTGCTTTCTCCAATCCAAATACTGCCTATATATACGCTTACA
The DNA here is from genome assembly GCF_000816755.2 of Arachis ipaensis. NCBI lineage: Eukaryota > Viridiplantae > Streptophyta > Magnoliopsida > Fabales > Fabaceae > Arachis > Arachis ipaensis. Next base: position 62,606,716 of record NC_029794.2, read on the forward strand.
GAAAATGAAAGAGAAAATTACAATTGAATTAAAATTCCTAATCTAGATCCTTCTTGTGCCTTGGATGAGTGATAATTGATGGGCTCCGCTTGCTTGCATGATTCAGGGGTGTATCGGGCCTTTAGCGGTGTTGTCTGCATTAAAATTGTGCTCCCAGACTCTGTCATCCATGTTTGCATCAACGTTGGCACTCAAACGTCCGCTCCGACATTTTTCAATACACGCGTACGCGTCCCCACACGTACGCGTGCATGCTGTTTTTTTGCCAATCGATGCGTACGCGTGCATGCCACTTTTTGCCAATCGACGCGTACGCGTCATATCAAATTTTTTCTCAGGGTTGTCATCGCGTACGTTGGACCCAGCATTTGCCCCCCAACGTTACCTCCAACGTTGGCCTTTTCATGCGTGGGCGCAGGTGACACGCACGTGTGGCTTGTCATTTTTCATTACTGACGCGTACGCGTGGGTTACGCGTTCGCGTGGTTTGCCTTTTCTTCATCAAGCACGCGTACGCGTGACTACAAATTTTTCCAGGCCTCTTTTGTGTGCACGTTGGGGTTGACGTTGGACCACCAAAGTTTCCTCCAACGTTGCTTCTTCAATTTTTCCTGACAGTATTGGTTTATTGCGAAAGTTTATTCAAACTTTGCCATCATCGTTGGCTCCCCAACTCTGCTTTTCTCTACTTCTGTTTAGTCTGTCATCAAACAAACAAGTGTATCAAAGTAACATACAGGATAATCTTTACTCTACTAAGTGTGCTAATAATGCTCAAAATCATAACTTCACTTAGTGTGATCTAATTCATCTTATTTACCCTGTATCTTAACAAAAATTCACCTGTGCTTGAGATTTTCTTAATGCAGAGATTTTTCATGATTTTGCTCCTTTATCAATAAAATTGGTATGAAAACTAAATCAAAATCTAGTGAAAAAGCATAGAAACAACAGGCAATGATGCCCTGGGATCACAACACCAAACTTAAATCTTGCTTGTCCCAAGCAAGGAGAGAATCTTGCAATAAGGTCTGACAAACCAAGGTGAGAGGAGTAGCAATATATTATTCATGGTTAGCTAGTTTTTTTATACGTGTAACAATTACAAAAGAAATAAGATGATTGAAGCTTCCCACCTTATGAAATCCTTTCTTTATGTTTCGTCCTTGAAATAAGCTTTTTATTCTTTTCTTAGCTTCTTGGGTGCTTTGCACCATTTGTTGAAAGCTACGACTCTAAATGCTTTGTTTTCAAGTATTACCACTTGATACATAAGCACCACAATCATTTAATTAGAGGAATCTTTTTAGCTCATGTTATTTCTTCTCTCTTTGGATTCTCTAATCATTGATGCTCAGAGCCTTGAGCTTTGAGAGTGTACTTTTGCACTTGAGCCTAACCTTGACTCTAAGTGTTTTGTTTTCAAGCTTTTTGCTTGATACATAAACACCACAAGTACTTAACAAATGAATTGCCATTGGTACTCAGAGCCTTCAGCTTTCTCATTTTTCCCCTTGTTTTTTTTTTTTTTTTTTGCCTTAATTGCAATTGCTTCTTCAAGGTTTTCATGATTTCATAAGAATGTCATAAAATGTCCTCAATGAAAACTTCCATCAAATAAATTCCAATGTAATTGTGTAACAAAACAATCATGCTAGCTTCCCAATACTTATATGCTCATGCTAACTTCCTCTTAAATGACCTTGTTTGTTTATGATCATGAAACTCAATTGCTTTGGACTTACAAAACTCAAGATGGCAATCATAATGTCACAGCAATAATCTACAGTTTATACATCAAACTATGCTTATTCACAAGGAGCTATTACACATACCTTTAAAGAAAATGGAAGACAATCATGAAATTTAAGTTACTGGAAATAAATAAGAGGAAAAGGAGCTTTACCACCTTGTAGTTCTTCTTTATTGTTGTTGTCCTTCACCTCCTATTCTTCCCCTTCCCACACTAATTTAAGATGATTGCTTATCCTCCAGCAACAATTAAAACAGTGGTGATGAGGTTCATGATGGGTCATGAATGTCTTAAACACTGAAATATGAGTAATGTATGTGGGTAAGCAAGCAAAAATTAAAGGTAACACTGCAGGCCTAAGAAGCAAAGGCATTATGATTAAACAAACAAGTGATGTTGCTGGATACATCGCACAAAAAATATAAGTGGCACATCAAACTTAGTGTGACACTTTCTCTTAGAATTGATGCAAGTATCCAAAAAGATTGAAAACAGAATGAAATCTTTTCTTTTTAGTTGGATGAAATCTTTCGAAAGTCTTTAATTTGTCTATAATTATAGACAATACCGCCTATATTTTCTATGGGATTCGAACCTGAACTTTATTTACGATTTGGTTCTTCTATATCATCGGCACCTATTGCTCATATTTCATGGGCAAAGAGAACTACCAAAGTGTTTCAAAGAAAGGGGGTTATCCTGACGTAGGTCTGCTTATGGCCTAGATCAACTTAAGTTTAATGGACTCTCTAACGAACTACTAAAAAAAATTGAAAGTATCAAGAAATGAAACCCTATACACCTTAAAGTTCATAAGATAGGCCGAAAAGAGAATTTTTTCTTTATCTTATATAAATTCAATTAATTTAAGGATATAAATATATGGTTAAATTTATCCTGATAATCCAATCTTTTATAGATAGATTATGGATAGATTTATACATATTAAATCTTAATGGATAAGAATATTCCTTTTCTCAATTATCGCAGAAAAGAGGTATAAAATTTTTGAGTAGTCTACTCCCCTCGAATGGAGAATCTCCTTCATTTTTAATTGAAATTAAAAGAGTATCCCTAAATTCATAAGAGATTTGCTTGTCTATCTTATGTATAATTTCATGTGATCTTTTAGCTTTTTGTTGCAGGGCAACCCCAAACTTAGAATGTAACCATATATGCCAATTTTATTTGAAAGAAAGCTAAATAAAAGAAACCATTCTATGTGTTACTAACACATCCACCAAGAGCTGGAGGTCTCACAAACATGGGCATCTTGGTAAGGCATTAACACAAATAGTCAAAGAGCATAAAAATAAAATACGAAAGCAAGTAAATGAACAGAAAGAAAATGTTTAATCTAGGTAACCAACCAACCGGTAGTTTGTTAATCACGATTAATCTCCGGCAATGGCACCATAAACTTGATGAAAGAATTATTGTATCACTACAAAAACCCCCTTCGGCAAGTGTACCGAATCATCGTCAAGTAATAACTCACAAGAGTGAGGTTGAATCCCACAGGGATTAACGGATTAAGCAATCAATAGTTAACTGATTAACCTAGTTAGACGGTTCATATTGGAGTGAAAATCAAGCAGGAAGTATAAATTGCATAAAAGTAAATGAAAGTAGTAAAGTGCAGAAAAGTAAATTGACATAAATGTAAAGTGCATAAAGTAAATGACAGAAAGTAAAAGAAGAAAAATAAAATGAACATTGTGATCAAGAGATATTGCAATTCTCTGAATCAAGTTTATCCTCATCTCTTCCTCAATCAATGCATTCATTGATCTTCTTGGCAACCTTAAGTGATAGGATCCCAATGTCTTGCCTCACCAATCTCTCTAAGCATGAATAATTTCCCAATGTCTTGGTTTAATTGTTCATGGGAAGAGGTGAAGCTTGGTCACTGATTATACCACACACATTTATAGATAAAAGTATTGGTACGATTACATGTCACTATATCCATCGAACCCCCAACCTAATCCAGTGTGAGAAAGCATTTCTAGCATGATTTCTTCATTCCTTTGTCAAGGCTCTGATAAACCCCATTTGTAGGGTTTATCTTGTATTGATTTTAGGGGGTTTTTGTCACCTTTTACCCACATTTATTCAATGAAATAGCATGGTTTCATGATTGTCTCCTAATTTGTGCTTAAGTGTGAAAACATGCTTTTTAGGCCCTTAATTGTTTAATCTTGATTTATCTTTGATTTCATTATATGCCTTGATATGTTTGTTAAGTGATTTCAGATTTAGGAGGCAAAGATTGGATCAAGGGAATGAAGGAAAAGCATGTAAAAATGGAGAACTCATGAAGAAATGAAGGAATCGCAAAAGCTGTCAAGCCGACCTCTTCGTACTTAATCGACCATAACTTGAGCTACATAGGTCCAAATGATACGGTCCTGGTTGCGTTAGAAAGTTAACATTCGGGGCTTCAAAATGATATAAAATTTGTCATAGTTGCATTTTTCATAAGGGCGCGTACATGCACAGTACGCGTACACGCCGATGGTGGCATATGCTTCACTCAATGCAACTCGTGCCCAGCGGTTTTAGAAGCCTTGTGGGACCAATCCAACTCATTTCTGATGCTATTTAAGCCAAGGATTGAAGGGGAATTGATATAATTTTGATCATTAGTTTAGTTTAGAGTAGTTTTAGAGGGAAAATTAGTTTTAGAGACAGAAGCTCTCACTTCTCTCTAGGATTAGGAGTAGGTTAGATCTAGATTAGAAATTCTTAGATCTAGGTTAATTTCATGCTTTGATTTACTTTTCCTTTTGTAATTCTTCTTCTTCTACTACTCTTCTCTCTAGTTTTGCATTTAATTATTGTAATCCTTTACTTTTATGTTGATGCACTTTTGTTCTTCCATTTTCATTTCAATGCAATTTATGTTTTCATGTTCCTTTATTGCTTAATTGATTTGTTGTTGTTTAATTCCTTGCAATTGAGTAGTGTAGATTTACTTTCCTTGCACTTTTTACTATGCTTTCCTTTTATGCCTTCTAAGTGTTTGATAAAATGCTTGGTTGGATTTTAGAGTAGAATTTTATGTTATTGGCTTGGGAAGGTAACTTAGGAACTCTTTAGTTACTAATGTCCAAGTGATTGACGATTGGGAGCCATTAACGCTAGATCTCACTAATTGATTTGGTGGAGAACTAGGACTTATGGTCTTGGATTGATATAGCTCACTTGACTTTCCTTTATTAGTTAGAGGATGACTTAGTGGGGTTGATCCTTGCCAATTCTCATGTTGTGGTTAGTGATTAGGATAGAGATCCTTGACCACCAAACCTTGCCAAGGTCTTTTTAGTTATTAGTTTATTTTCATTGCCATTTACATTTCATGTCCCTTATCAAAAAACCCCAAAATACCTTATAACCAATAACAAGACACTTCATTGTAATTCCTAGGGAGAACGGCCCGGAGGTTAAATACTTTGGTTTATAAATTTAGGGGTTTGTGCTTGTGACAAAAAATCTTTTGTATGAAAGGATTATTGTTGGTTTAGGAACTATAGTTGCAATGAGATTTCATTTGAGAATTCTAAACCACACAAGAATCATCTCATCAGGCTCCGAGGAAATCCAATTATGAACAATTTCTCCGTCGAGACAATTGTTTAATTGAATTAAGATCGAAAGCTTTCCAATAAGACCAAGAGAAAAGACAGAGAACGCATGATGAAATTACAATTGATCCATTAAATAACAATAGAGCTCTCTAACCCAATTAAAAGAGTTAGTTTAGTTCATTGCTCTATTCTAACAGAGAATAAATAAAATACAGAAAATTGAAGAAGTAGGATGAGAATTCAGACAGGAATGGAAACTTTAACTTCATAATGAAAATTGCAAGCAAAATTAAACTACTGGAAAACAGAAATGGACATAAAAGAAAAAGAGGAGTGATGAATGGTGTGTGTTAGGGGATGTGTATGCATGACCCTGGACTCCCCTTCAATCCAGAGTGCTTTCTCCAATCTAGCTACTGCCTATATATAGGCTTACAGAAAATGAAAGAGAAAATTACAATTGAATTAAAATTCGTAATCTGGATTTCGGCCCTTTAGCGGTGTTGTCTGCATTAAAATTGTGCTCCCAGACTCTGTCATCCACGTTTACGTCAACGTTGGCACTCAAACGTCCGCTCCAACATTTTTCAATCCACGCGTACGCGTCCTCCACGCGTACGTGTGCATGCTATTTTTTTGCCAATCGACCCGTACTCGTCTCCCACGCGTACGCGTACATGCTACTTTTTGCCAATCAACGCGTACACGTGACCCACGCCTACGCGTCATATCAAATTGTTGCCCAGGGTTCTCATCGCGGACGTTGGACCCAGCATTTGCCCCCCAACGTTACCTCTAACGTTGGCATTTTCACGCTTGCGCGCAGGTGATGCACACGCGTGGCTTGTCATTTTTCATTACTGACGCGTACGCGTGGGTTACGCGTTCGCGTGGTTTGCCTTTTCTTCATCAAGCACGCGTACACTGTGAAGGACGCGTACGCATGACTACAAATTTTTCCAGGATTCTTTTGCGCGCACATTGGGGTTGACGTTGGACCACTAACGTTCCCTCCAATGTTGCTTCTTCAATTTTTCCTTACAGTGTTGGTTTATTGGCAAAGTTTATTCAAAACTTGCCATCAATGTTGGCTCTCCAACACTACTTTTCTCTGCTTCTATTTAGCCTATCATCAAACAAACAAGTGTATCAAAGTAACAAACATGATAATCTTTACTCTACTAAGTATGCTAATAATGCTCAAAATCATATCTTCACTTAGTGTGATCTAATTCATCTTATTTACCCTGTATCTTAACAAAAATTCACTTGTGCTTGAGATTTTCTTAGTGCATAGATTTTTCATGCTTTTGCTCCATTATCAATAAAATTGGTATGAAAACTAAATCAAAATCTAGTGACAAAGCATAAAAAAACAGCAATGAAGCCCTGGCATCAGGAATCACTTGATGAACTTCCACCTCATTACCAAGCATGATACAGTGGATCATCACAGCTCGCCTCAACGTGACGTTAGATCTATTACCAGTGGGGAGGATGGAGCATTGAATAAACTCCAGCCAACCTCTAGCAACTGGCTTGAGAACATTCCTTCTTAGCTGGAATGGCCAACCCTTGGTATCTGATGAGCGGATATTTTATACACTTTTTGGGGGTATTTTCATATAGTTTTTAGTAGGATTTAGCTACTTTTTAGTATATTTTTATTCGTATTTATGTAAAAATCACATTTCTGGACTTTGCTATGAGTTGGTGTGCTTTTCTGTGATTTCGGGTACTTTCTGGCTAAAATTGAGGGACCTGAGCAAAAATATGATTCAGAGGCTGAAAAAGGACTGCAGATGCTGTTGGATTCTGACCTCCCTGCACTCGAAATGGAGTTTTTAGAGCTACAAAAACCCAATTGGTGCGCTCTTAATTGTGTTGGAAAGTAGACATCTAGGGCTTTCCAACAATATATAGTAGTCCATACTTTGCCCAAGTTTCGATGATGCAAACTGGCGTTTAAACGCCAACTTCCTGCCCTATTCTAATGTTAAACGCCAGAAATAGGTTACAAACCAGAGTTAAACGCCACAAACAGGCTGCAGCCTGGCTTTTAACTCCAAGAAAAGCCTCTACACGTGTAAAACTCAATGCTCAGTCCAAGCACACCACAAGTGGGCCCCGGAAGTGGATTTCTGCACTATCTGCACTTAGTTACTTATTTTCTGTAACCCTAGCTACTAGTTTAATATAAAAGCTACTTTTAGAGACTTACTATGTACCTCATGACATTTTTTCGCATCTGAATATTGTATTCCTGATGGCATGAGTCTCTAAATCCTATGGTTGGGGGTGAGGAGATCTGCTATGTTTCGATGAATTAATGCAATTACTACTGTTTTTCATTCAATCACGCTTGTTTCTATTCTAAGATATTCACTCGCACTTCACCCTGATGAATGTGATGATCTGTGACACTCATCATCATTCTCACCTATGAACGCGTGCCTGACAACCACCTCCGTTCTATCTGCACTAGCTTGAGTGTGTATCTCTTAGCCTCCTGGTTCATGATCAGAGTCTTCGTGGTATAGGCTAGAATTATTGGCAACCATTCCTGAGATCCGGAAAGTCTAAACTTTTTCTATGGTATTCTGAGTAGGATCTGGAAAGGGATGACTGTGACGAGCTTCAAACTCACGAGTGTTGGGCGTAGTGACAGACGCAAAAGAATCAACGGATTCTATTCCAACATGAGGGAGAACCGACAGATGATTAGTCGTGCGGTGACAGCGCATTTGGACCATTTTCACTGAGAGGATGGATGGTAGCCATTGACAACGGTGATCCGCCAACATACAGCTTGCCATGGAAGGAGACCTGCGTGCTTGAAGAAGAAGACAGTAGGAAAGCAGAGATTCAGAACACAGAGCATCTCCAAAACCTCAATCTGTTCTCCATTACTGCATAACAAGTATTATTTATTTTATGTTAATTACTTTTCATAAACCCAACCATTTTTATTATTAATTTCCTGACTAAGAATTACAAAATAACCATTGCTTTCTTCAAGCCGACAATCTCCGTGGGATCGACCCTTACTCACGTAAGGTATTACTTGGACGACCCAGTGCACTTGCTGGTTAGTGGTACGAGTTGTGAAAAGTGTGATTTACAATTCGTGCACCAAGTTTTTGGCGCCGTTGCCGGGGATTGTTCGAGTTTGGACAACTGACAGTTTATTTTGTTGCTTAGATTAGGAAAAATTTATCTTTTTAGTTTAGAGTCGCTAAAATTGCGTCTTCTATTATTGTTTTTGGTTAAAAAATTTTTTTAAAATCCTTATTTTCTCTTTTTAAATTTTTTGAAAATTTTTATAAACTAATAATTGAGTTTTTTCTGTTTGAGTTTAGTTTCATATTTTAAGTTTGGTGTCAATTGCATGATTTTATTTTTCTTTCATTTTTTTCGAATTATTAGTGCTCAGAATATAAAAATTATTAAGTTTGGTGTCCTTTGTGTTTCTGTTTTCTTAAAAATTTTTCAAAAGTTGTTCTTAGCATTCATCGTGATATTCAAAGTTTTCCTGTTTGTTTTCTTTGTTTTGATCTAAAAATTTAAGTTTGGTGTCATTTTTACTGTTTTTCTCTTTCTTCATTAAATTCAAAAATATCTTTTCTCTTTATTTTAATTAATTTTCGAATTTTTCTTTAAAAATTCAGATTTTTATTTTAAAACTTTCTATTCTATCTTATCTTAGTTTTGAAATTTCAAAATTCAAAATCTTTTTCAAAAATCATATCCAAAGTTTTTCAAATCTTCTTAATTAAGTAATTATTTTTGTTTTCAAATTTATTTTTCTCTTGGCTTTTTGAAAATTACATTTTAATTTCTAATTATTTTATTTTATCTTATTATTTTTATTTATTCTTAATAATTCGGTTTGTTTCTACTTAAATAAAATAAAAATAAAAATATATTTTCTTGGCAATTCATATCAATTCCATTTTATCCATCATGGACCTAAATGGAAATGAATAGTCCAGAAGGACTCTGGGGTCAAATGCTAACCCAATTACTGCTGCATATGGGAGTAGCATCTGTATACCTCCCATCAAAGCAAGCAGTTTTGAGCTAAATCCTCAGCTCATTGTGATGGTGCAGCAAAATTGTCAGTATTCCGGTCTTCCACAGGAAGAACCTACTGAGTTTCTGGCGTAATTCTTGCAAATTGCTGACACAATGCGTGACAAAGAGGTAGATCAGGATGTATACAGGCTGTTACTGTTTCCATTTGCTGTAAAAGATCAAGCTAAGAGGTGGTTAAATAACCAACCCACAGCAAACATAAGAACATGGAAATAGTTATCAGACAAATTCCTGAATCAATATTTCCCTCCAAAAAGGATGACACAGCTAAGGCTGGACATCTGGTGCACGAAATTGTGATCCTTAACAACGGCGCCAAAAACGTGGTGCTCGGAACGTAATTCACACACTTTGTCACAACTTCGCACAACTAACCAGCAAGTGCACTGGGTCGTCTAAGTAATAAACCTTACGTGAGTAAGGGTCGATCCCATGGAAATTGTCGGCTTGAAGCAAGCTATGATCACCTTGTAAATCTCAATCAGGCGGATTCAAATGGTTATAGAGTTTTAATAATTAAAAGATAAATAAAACGTAAAATGGGATAGAGATACTTATGTAATTCATTGGTGAGAATTTCAGATAAGCGTATAGAGATGCTTTCATTCCTCCTGAACCTCTGCTTTCCTGCTGCCTTCATCCAACCATTCATACTCCTTTCTATGGCAAGCTTTGTGTAGGGCATCACCGTTGTCAATGCCTACTTCCCATCCTCTCAGTGAAAATGGTCAAAGATGCGCTGTCACCGCACGACTATTCATCTGTCGGTTCTCGATCATACTGGAATAGGATTCAATAATCTTTTTGCGTCTGTCACTATGCCCAGCACTCGCGAGTTTGAAGCTCGTCACAGCCATCCCTTCCCGAATCCTACTCGGAATACCACAGACAAGGTTTAGACTTTCCGGACCTCTAGAATGGCCGCCAATAGTTCTAGCCTATACCACGAAGACTCTGATCTCACGATTAGAAGGCTAAGAGATACACATTCAAGCTTGTTTACATGTAGAACGGAAGTGTTTGTCAGGCACGCGTTCATAAGTGAGAATGATGATGAGCATCACATAATCATCACATTCATCATGTTCTTGAGTGCGAATGAATATCTTAGAGAAGAAATAGGCTTGAATTGAATAGAAAAACAGTAGTACTTTGCATTAATTCATAAGGAACAGCAAAGCTCCACACCTTAATCTATGGTGTGTAGAAACTCTACCGTTGAAAATACATAAGAATAAGGTCCAGGCATGGCCGAATGGCCAACTCCCAAAACATAATTCAAGGATCAAAAGATAATCCAAAGATAAAACTAAAGATGTAAAAACAATAGTAAAAAGTCCTATTTATACTAAACTAGTTACTTGGGTTTACAGAAATGAGTAAATGATGAGAAATCCACTTTCGAGGCCACTTGGTGTGTTCTTGGGCTGAGCATTGAAGCTTTCACATGTAGATGTCTTTCTTGGAGTTAAACACCAGTTTGTAACCTGTTTCTGGCGTTTAACTCTGCTTTGCAACTTGTTTCTGGCGTTTAACTCCAAAATAGGGCAGAAGGCTGGCGTTGAACGCCAGTTTGCGTCGTCTAAACTCGGGTAAAGTATAGACTATTATATATTGCTGGAAAACCCTGGATGTCTACTTTCCAACGCAATTGAAAGCGCACCATTTGGACTCCTGTAGCTCCAGAAAATCTACTTTGAGTGCAGGGAGGTCAGAATCCAACAACATCTGCAGTCCTTCTTCAACCTCAGAATCTGATTTTTGCTCAAGTCCCTCAATTTCAGCCAAAAATTACCTGAAATCACAGAAAAACACACCAACTCATAGTAAAGTCCAGAAATGTGATTTTTATTTAAAAACTAATAAAAATATATTAAAAACTAACTAAATCATACTAAAAACTATGTAAAAACAATGCCAAAAAGCGTATAAATTATCCGCTCATCACAACACCAAACTTAAATTGTTCCTTATCCCCAAGCAACTGAAAATCAAATAGGATAAAAAGAAGAGAATATACTATAAATTCCAAAATATCAATGAAACTTAGCTCCAATCAGATGAGCTGGACTAGTAGCTTTTTGCCTCTTGAATAGTTTTGGCATCTCACTTTATCCCTTGAAGTTCAGAATGATTGGCATCTATAGGAACTTAGAATTCCGATAGTGTTATTGATTCTCCTAGTTCAGTATGTTGATTCTTGAACACAGCTACTTTATGAGTCTTGGCCGTGGCCCTAAGCACTTTGTTTTCCAGTATCACCACCGGATACATAAATGCCGCAGACACATAATGTAACGACCCAATTTTCAATATGTCTAGATCATACCGGAAACTGAGCGCTACCAATTTGTCTTCCTAATTATTAGCTATTATTTATCATATGAGCCTGATTCGTTGTTAAACGCGTAGTTAATTTGTGTGGTGTATTTATTTATTTTTTTTTGAAAATGTTTAGATTAATAGACATAATCATTTATAATCAATTCACAAGTAATAACAAATAAAACAGTTATAAACAACCACACAAAAATACATCACAAGTAGTTGACAACATTCGGTGATTCAGCCTTTATTAGCATATAGACTGTTAGTTATAACACCCCTAGATATAGCTAAATAATATCTATATACATATATATACATACAACATCCCAGGTCCTGACCTGTTCAAGAGGTCCCTAAGCTGGCGCCCAGGCTAGCCTAGACCCTATACTCACCTAGTCCCTCTAAAATACTAAAGCGAGGGAAAGTACGTTCTAGGTCTTCAAAACTCAAGTCAAGTGGAACGTCATCAAAAGATAGAACATCATCTGCTACTCCTCTGCACGATCAGACTTTTCCACAAGACGTCTCTCTGGTACCTCATGAAGTAGCCACACAATAGGAATCTCGTACACAGGATTTATGTTAAAGTGCGCATACGAACGGGGTGCAGACGTTGGCTGGTCTCACAGTATATACATATAATCAGAGAACGATATTCACCCTAAACTCAGAAGACTGCCTAGAGTGGAATCCCTTTTTGCATACAATCGTCAGCGAACTACGGAAAGGAACTCTTACTTCCATCTGAAGGGGGAAGGGAGAGAGAAGGGGTAAGAACTGGGGAGTTCTTAGTAGAGCCGGGGTTATTAGTTACGTTCATTTATTTGGGGTTGATTATTAGACAAAAAACATAATATAGCAAAGCAGTAAACAGAAGATAAAGATAGAAAGAGAAAGTAGAGACAACAGAAAGCAGAACACAAACAAAAGAATACAAGAAAATAAAACACAGAAATAGCATACAAGCAGACAAACATAAAGAAGTAGATCACACACAGAAAGGAATGCAACAGAGAATGATGCGCAGACAAGAAAGATGCATGTCTAGCCCTAGCGCAGGCCATGAGCTCATGTGTCGGTTGGCTGCCCGCAATCCCGACATTTATCCGGTCACGAGTAATCCCAATTTCCCGAATGCAATTTTCCGTTCCTAAATAAATGCGCATATAATAATAGCCGCTCATTTGAGACAGCCTCTGCTTACTGCAGGAAAATATATATATACTCTGCTCTGCTCTGGGGAAGCGAAAAATAGCTGTAGGTAACTTAGTTTACCTACAGAAGCTCTGGGTTGCATTAAGCAACTAATATATATATATAAATATAGCTCTGGGTTGCATCAGCCAACTAATATATATATATATATATTTAAATATAGCTCTTTATTATATTACTCTTCTCTTTATATCTCTTTACTCTGTTCTGGTTTCTCTTTTCTCTGTATCTCTTTACTCTGTTTTAATTACTCTGTTCTTTGTATCTCTTTACTCTGTTTTAATTACTCTGTTCTCTTTTGGAAATTACAAAATAACCCCCAAACACCAAAATATTTACTTCCTTGCCCTTTTATGGATCAAAAAGGTGTTCTTCATTATTCTTCACCGCACTCAAAGCGTTCTTCGTGTTCTTCGTAAATTCTTCAGATTCTTTCTTTGTTTTTACCCGTTTTTCAGTCTTTTCAGCAACCGATTTTTACCATAATTCAAAATAAATTTCCAGCCAATAAAACCCCATATTTTATACATGATTTTAACACCAATTGAACCTCAATTTAAGCTCTAGGGTTTCGTTTTCCAGCAGCCACAAGAACACACATTCATAGCTTGAATTTCATCAAATTTCATCAAATTTTCACCAAAATTTCAACAAGAATTACTCATACAAACAATCAATTTCAAGAACAGCCAAACCATATCATAATCACACAACTCAAATGCAATCAATCAAGATTAAATTTGTCAATCTCTACCTGGTTTTGCTGCTCCTAATTCGGTTAAACTTTCAGGTGGTCCTTAAGCACTTTTTCCTCCTAAATCACATCAAGAACAACTTTAAATCCAAAAACTCTCAACTGACCAAATCTCACTCAGTATGTTAGCAAGAGATATCTCACCTTAGACTTGCTGGAAATTCATGTTTCTTGGCCCTCAAGTCAAGTTAAGCATGATTCCTAAGGAAGAACATCAAGAAAACACATGTTTTGCATGGTTTTCCTTGAAAACCGAATTGAAATGGGAGGGAGACAGCCATCTCACCTTATTTCCATCCTTGATAAGTTACTTGGTTATGTAGAGGAAGAAGAGAGGATCATTTTGGTGAAATCGGAGTTTTGATTTGAGTTTTAGTTCAGAAGAAATCAAGCTTTGAAGATTAAGTGTTCATGAAAGTTTCTCTCTTTTCTCTCTTGTTATTTTCGGCCAAAATGATGAAATGAGACAGCCTTGGAGGTCTTGGGGGTGTAAGGTGAGTTGTGATTGGTTGGCTTGGAGGTGGATTAAAATAATATTAAAATATCTCTGGTGTACAACTACTAAAACTAGGTGTATCGGAACACTCGTAAAAACATCTCTAAAAATTATTTTCTGAGCTACTAGCATAAATGACACTAGTAACATATTTATTATGAGAGTAGAACATGTATAATGAGGCCTTAGCATTGCTAAATTCATCAGAGAGTGCTGGTGCTAAGCTGCACCAGTAAACCGTAAACCCAGTTAAACCGGTTTTCTATTTTTAACAAAAACAGACCAGGTAACCTTATAATATCATTCAAGCAATTTCTAATACTAATATAATGATAATATTATACTATTATCTCTCTCCTCTCATGAATCGAGTCCGGTTCGGCTGCCAGAGTCTATTTACGAAAATCAGAATCAAAACTGCCAACCGATACGGTTCAAAAACTAGGTTCTTCGCGATTGCATTATCGAGCTTGCCTCAGAGGAGGTTCTAGCTTAAGGATGACATAATGATAATGAGGATTGAGATGCTTGATGATATAGAAGAGGGGTTCCCTTTACGGATCTTCCAGAGAAATCCGTACTTTCAGAAAAGATCTCATGTACTCGAAAATCAGGGTTGTTACATTCTACCCTCCTAAAAGAAAATTTTGCCCTCAAAATTTCAGTTACCTAGGAATAAATGCGGGTAATCAGCTTTCATTTTATCTTCCAGTTCCCAAGTGTGCTCTTCCTCTCCTCTTGGTTCCCATGCTACTTTGACTAAGCGAACAGTCTTGCCTTTTAGCTGCTTATCACTTCTTTCTACGATTTGAACCGGTGATGCTTGATATGTCAAATCATTTCATAACTGTACTGTCTCTGGTTGTAAAACGTGACTCTTATCAGGAATGTATTTCTTAAGTTGCGAGACATGAAAAACATCATGAAGGTTTGATAAATAAGGAGGAAGGACTATTTGATAAACTACTAGACCGACTCTTTTAAATATTTGGAAAGGTTCTATGCATCGTGGGTTAAGCTTTTTAGTCTTAAGGACTCTACCTATTCCAGTAATCGAGGTTACTTCTAGAAAGACACGGTTTCCGTCACTAAACTCTAAGTTATCGGCATAGCTCTTTTGACGGCTTTGTGCTGTCTAGATCTTCTGACGAATCAACTTTATCTTCTTAGTAGTTTCTTACACTAAGTCTGAACCTAAGACACTAGCTTCTCCATCGTCATTCCAACACAATGGTGTCCGACATCTTCTTTTGTAGAGAGCTTCATATGCCTTGCCTTTTGGTTTTAAGGGCTATTGGCTTTTTGCTCTTGCCTTTTGGTTTAAAGAGCTTTTGGCTTTTTCTGCTTGCTTTTTCTTTTTCTTTTCTCCTTTTTTTTCTTTCTTTTTTTTTCCACAAGCTCTTCTCTATTCATTGCTTTTTCTTGCTTCAAGAATCAATTTTATGATTTTTCAGATTATCAAATAACATGTCTGTTTTTTAATCATTCTTCAAGAGCCAACATATTTAACATTCATGAATCAACAATTTCAAAAGACATATGCATTGTTCAAGCATTCATTCAGAAAACAAAAAGTATTGTCACCACATCAAAATAGTTAAACTAGTTTCAAGGATGAATTCAAAACCATGTACTTCTTGTTCTTTTGTAATTAAAATATTTTTCATTTAAGAGAGGTGATGGATTCATAGAACATTCATAACTTTAAGGCATAGACACTTAAACACTAATGATCATATAATAAGACACAAACATAAATAAAACATAAGGCTCAAAAACCGAAAAATAGGAAAATAAGAACAAGGAGATTAAGGAACGGATCCACCTTAGTGAGGGTGGCGTCTTCCTCTTCTTGAAGAACCAATGGTGCTCTTGAGCTCCTCTATGTCTCTTCCTTGTCTTTGCTGCTCCTTCCTCATAGCTCTTTGATCTTCTCTAATTTCATGGAGGATGATGGAGTGCTCTTGGTGCTCCACCCTTAGTTGTCCCATGTTGGAACTTAATTCTCCTAGGGAAGTGTTGATTTGCTCCCAATAGTTTTGTGGACGGAAGTGCATCCCCTGAGGCATCTCAGGGATTTCATGGTGGGGGATTTCCTCACGCTCTTGTTGAGGTCCATGATCTCTTGTTTGCTCCATCCTTTTCTTAGTGATGGGCTTGTCCTCTTCAATGAGGATGTCTCCCTCTATGTCAATTCCAGCCGAATTGCAGAGGAGACAAATGAGGTGAGGAAAGGCTAACCTTGCCAATGTGGAGGATTTGTCAGCCACCTTGTAGAGTTCTTGAGGTATAATCTCATGAACTTCCACTTTCTCCCCAATCATGATACTATAGATCATGATGGCCCGGTCTATAGTAACTTCAGACCGGTTGCTAGTAGGAATGATTGAGCGTTGAATAAACTCCAACCATCCTCTAGCTACAGGCTTAAGGTCCAGTCTTCTCAATTGAACCGGCTTGCCTCTTGAGTCAACTTTCCATTGAGCTCCTTCCACAAATATGTCCATGAGGACTTGGTCCAACCTTTGATCAAAGTTGACCCTTCTAATGTAGGGGCGTGTGTTTTCTTCCATCATTGGCAAGTTGAACGCCAGCCTTACATTTTTCGGACTGAAATCTAAGTATTTCCCCCGAACCATGGTAAGCCAATGCTTTGGATTCGGGTTTACACTGTGATCATGGTTCCTAGTGATCCATGCGTTTGCATAGAACTCTTGAACCATTAAGATCCCGACTTGTTGAATGGGGTTGGTGAGAACTTCCCAACCTCTTCTTCAGATATCATGTCGGATCTCCAGATACTCATTCTTTTTGAGCTTGAAAGGAACCTCAGGGATCACTTTTTTCTTGGCCATAACTTCATAGATGTGGTCTTGATGGACCTTTGAGATGAATCTCTCCATCTCTCATGACTCAGAGGTGCAAGCAATTGCCTTTCCTTTCCTCTTTCTTGAGGTTTCTCTGGTCTTAGGAGCCATTGATGGTTATGGAAAAATAAAAAGCAATGCTTTTACCACACCAAACTTAAAATGTTTGCTCATCCCCGAGCAAAAGAAGAAAGAAAGTAGTAGAAGAAGAAGAAAATGGAGAAGATAGAGGGAGAATGTATATTCTGCCAAGGGGGAGAAGTGGTGGTTGTAATGTGTGAAAATGGAGTAGTGTTGAGTGGTATAAATAGGGGTGGGATGGGTGGTAGGTTTCAGCCATTAGGGTTAGATTTGGGAGGGAAAACAATTTGAATTTTAGAGGTAGGTGGGGTTTATGGGGAAGAGAGGATGGATGTGAGTGGTTAAGGGTATTTGGGGAAGAGAGTTATGAAAAGGTGTGAAGAGGAGAAAAGAAGAGGTGGGGTAGGTGGGGATCCTGTGGGGTCCACAGATCCAGTGGGTCAAGTACTTAACATCCCTGCTCCAATTACGCGTGTAAAATGCCCTTAGCATGCATGTCTGGCGTTAAACGCCAGCTTGCTGCTTGTTTTTAGCGTTAAACACCCAAAAGTAGCCTGTTTCTGGCGTTTAACGCCACTTCCATGCTCTTTTCTGGCATTAAATGCCAGTCCGGTGCTTGTTTCTGGCGTTTAACGCCAGCTTGATGCTTCTTTCTGATGTTAAATGCCAGTTTGATGCTTCTTACTAGCGTTTAAACGCTAGTAAGTTTTTCCTCCAGGGTGAGCTGTTTATAAATCTGTTTTTCATTCTATTTTTAATTTTTCAGTAGTTTTTGTGACTCCACATGATCATCAACCTAAAAAAAATAAAATAAAATAAAATAGATATAATTAAATAACATTTGGTTGCCTCCCAACAAGTGCTTCTTTAATGTCAATAGCTTGACAGTGAGCTCTCATGGAGCCTGACAGATATTCAGAGTATTGTTGGAACCTCCCAACACCAAACTTAGAGTTTGAATGTGGGGGTTCAACACCAAACTTAGTGTTTGGTTGTGGCCTCCCAACACCAAACTTAAAGTTTGACTGTGGGGGCTTGATGCGGGCGGAAATTGGCGAGTTAAGAATGATTATAAAATATGCGTTGCAAGTATAGTTCTCAATCAACCAGAAATCCGCTTTATCAATTTAAAAAGGGTGTCACAGAAATTAAAATCAAAATACTGGGAGTATGAGTCCCAGGTCGTCTCCCAACGAGTTGCAGAAAAGTGTGCTATTTTATTAATCAGATATTTTCAAAAACGTTTGAGTTGAATGGCAGAAAATCAAATTAGAGAATTTATATAAATTTAAATAAAAGCCTTGATTGGGAGTTGATTAGTTGGAAGCCCTATTCTTGTCGCAGTACTCTCAAGATTAATTGATAATTGGGGATTATTCTGTTTAGTTGTCCCTCACTAAGTAAGGGAAAGTTAAACAAGTTGGAATGCTATTTCTATCCACAAGTTCCAATCCGCTCTGGGGAGGATTGGTGTTAGTGACTAGAGAGCAATCCAACAATAAACCCAACTACAATCTCTCTCTTGAGCATCACAACTTCATGGGTTTCTTTCAATCAACTCTCCATCAAGTTAGGGGACTACTCGCTCATTGTAAATGTAAAATTCATAACATAAGAAAAGGAATTAAAGAAAGACATCATAAATAATGATCAAAAGATTAATCAAAAATAAAAGTGATTCTTGTATTAATAAATGTTAAATTAATCCAACAGTAAAATTAAGTAAATTAAGGAACATGGAAGAGTAAGAGACAAGTAAAGAAAACGAACTAGAGTGTCGAAGTCTTGATGAGGCAATAACTCTTCTCAATATCCCAATGCAAAAACAATGAACATAATAAATCTTAAAAACTATGAATGTGTAGAGAAAAAACTTATAGGAGAGGAAAACTAGATCTAAAAATTAAAACTATGCGGAATGAATGTTGTCGTTGGTTTCTGCATGTTCTCTGGCTCTAGTCTGCTTTTCTAGGCCAAAAACCGGGTCAAAATAGGGCCCGAAATCGCCCCCAGTGATTCTGTAGATTATGCAGATCGCGCATGTCACGCGGTCGCATCATCCATGCGGCCGCGTCACTCGTGCTATTCCATGCCGCGCGGTCGCGTCATCCATGCGACCGCGTCACTTCTCGCTGGTCATCTCCTCAATTTCTTGTGCTCCTTCCATTTTTGCAAGCTTCCTCTCCAATCTCCAACTCATTCATGCCCTGTAAAGCCTGAAACACTTAACACACAGATCACGGCATCGAATGGAATAAAGGAGAAATAAAATACATAATTAAATTCCCTAGGAAGCAAGTTCTCAATCATACAATAACTTTAGGAAGGAATTATAAATGCATGCTTATTTAATGAATAAGTGGATAAACATCATGATAAAACTACACAATTAAAGACAGTATAAACCATAAAATAGTGGTTTATCAACCTCCCCACACTTAAACATTAGCATGTCCTCATGCTTAGTTAAAGGAGATAAAATGAATGAGTAAGAACATGTAAAACCTATGAAATGCAATGCAACCTATATATATGAATGCAACTATATGATTTTTGTCCACTTGATCTAAACTAAATAAGCTCTTCAAAACAATTACAAATCAAATTACACTAACTCAATTCTTATACAGTAAGAACAGATAAAATTGCAAGAAGATAGCTCATGAAAGCAAGGAACATAGAAATTCAAGCATGGAACCCTCACTGATGGTGTATGTACACTCTAGTCTCTCTAGTGTATAGGGTCATCACTCTATCCTTCCCTAATCATGCTCTCTAATTTTTTTGTTCTTCTCCTAACCAATCAACAATATTTAATATACCAATGCAAACAACATGAGGTCTTTTTTAAGGTTGTAATGTGGCCAAGGTAAGGGTAAGGATGTACATATGGCTACGTAAGCTTATAAATTGAATCTTTAATTAACCCAAGCTTTAACATAACCTATATATATTCTATATAACTTTAGTCTAGCTACCCAGAATTTTCCTTTCACATCCATACTCATGTATCAACCTTTTATTTTGATTTTATCATACATGCATTGATCCTTGAATTCTTAATTCAACATTGGGGTAATTTTTTCCCCTTATTTATTTTTTTTTTCAACATAAACATAAACATAGCTTATCAATGCACAGATTTTTTTAATTCTTATAGTTTCACATGAGTAGGTATCCAAATTTCCATTATATTATCATGACTCATGCCATTTTTATCCTTTGTTCCCACAATTTCCCATACTTAAATAACACACACAATTCTATCTTAAGCTAACCAAAGATTCAATTTGGGATATATAATTGTTTTTCCGCTTAAGGCTAGTAATGTGGTAAAATTTAGAACAAATGGGATTTAAAGGCTCAAAGTGGCTAACAAAGGTAATTGAAAGGATATGCTTTATTTGGATAAGTGAGCTAAACAAATAATGGCCTCAATCATGTGCAAACATATAGATATAATAAACATTGGACATATAGGATGAAACAAAATGTAGGTTACAATCATAGAGAAGTACATACACAAGAATAAAATAATTATGGTTAAATAATGTAACCATTCATAAAGGCTCAAATCTCACAGGTTGTGTGTTCTTTAGCTCAAAAATCATGTTCCAAATACAACTTCAAGCAAATTTAACATAAAATAATTAATTAAAATTAGTGAAATTTTGTTCCAAAGATAGAGTCTTAGAAGAAACTCATTGTCTTTTCAATCAAGCAGAACATGCATGCAACAAATCTATTATTATGCAATTTATCCTATTCTATAAAAGAAAAAATCTAACTAAATATCCTAATTTATTGGTGCTAGGGAAGAGAAATTACCTCCGGAAGTCAGGTACTGACCGACCTCCCCACACTTAAGGCTTTGCACCGTCCTCAGTGCGATCTGTCAAGAACAAAGGTGGGCTGGTAGCAGTATCTCCACAGTCGGGACCATCATGGCTCCCTGTGCTGGTAAAGGAAGTGGAGTCCGGGTTGTCTGAGTCCTTGAATTTTCCCATGATCAGCTCCTTGAGGTATGTGAATCGGCGCTTGTTACGGCGCTCTCTCATCTTAGCTTTGTGTTCTTGCCGATCTAACTTTTCAAGTATCTACTGGAGCAGTTGATCAGTAGTGGGTGCTTGTGGTGTTGAAGAAGGAATATCTTCAACTGGTTCAGTAGGTTGGCTGTTAGTGGCTGCTGGAAGACTAAGGTACTTCCCGTTAGGGACATACTGATCATCCGAGTGAAGCATGGCTTTGGTGTCCCCAGCTCTATAGGAGACTCCGGCGGCTAAGACAAGATCTGAGACCAAGGTGGGGAAAGGTAAGTTGCCCGTAATTTGGACGTGTCCCATGGCATTCCGGATGTGTCTTGGTAGGCTCAGAGGCTGGTCTGTAAGGATGCACCATAGTAGAACAGCCATGTCCGCAGTGAAGGAGGATTCGTGAGTGCTCGGGAAGACGTAATGGGACATGATCTGTGCCCATACGCGAGCCTCCAAGGTAAGTGCTGAAGCCGAAATTCCCTTAGGGCGGGTACGATGGTATCCGTAGATCCAACGGCTGCCAGATAGTGCGATAACTCTGAGAACAGTGTCCCAGTCAAATTGGTAGATCTAGCGCTTGAGTGCGGCTTCTTGAAAGGCATCCAGTCCTTCTGGAACAGGGGGAAGACTTAGAACTTTTTGAATGGCCTCTTCTGTAATGGGACTTGCTTCTGACGGACGTAGACAGATTGCAGGTTGGTAAGTGGTAGTTGGAGTAGAACTCGACTACCCAAGAGAGATTGACCTGCCTTGGCTGTCTTTGTAGGAAACCCCATTGTCTTTGTAGGAGAAGAAGGTATTCGTTATTGTAACTCCTTTCAGCCAGGATGGGGAACATCTGCTCACAGTAGCGATTGGGAAACCGTGCAGTGTCCTTTGCTGGGAAGGCTCTTTCTTTATCATCAACCTTTATAATCCTCTTAATTTTCTTTGTTGAGGGCTTGACTGTGGTGGAAGAAGGCTTTGCCACTAATGCTCTCTTCGTTCTTCTCCTTGCTGTTGATTTAGGAATGGCTTTCTCTTTTCATTTCTTGGTGGCCATCCTGAAATAGGGAAGAGAAAGTAAATTAAGTTTACAGAGATAGAGAAAGGAAGAGAATGGAAAAGGATGGTTATAAATGCACATTAAAAGGTAAATGAAGTTAACACACGCTCATGAGTACATGTGAAAACTCATTAATGGAAAATAGCTAGTGCATATGATGACAAGTGAATGCAAGGTGTTTATTGGCATGCCGGCAAAGGGCATGAGTAGCATAGATCAAACATCACTCGTAACAAACCATCACGTTTGTATTTGACAATTAATTTCAAGTAATAAAATAGTAAAGGGAAATTGTGAAAAGCAAGCATTGAGTATTAGAGTAGAAAAATGTAGAGAAGTTCATAATGCCATATATGTTTTTTCACAAACACATAGCATGCATGTAGAAGAGGAAAATTAATTTACAACAATCCACAAGCATATAATAATAAATAATGACTCACATAAATTGAGAACACCAAGTAAAAAGGAAAAAGAAAGAAAAAGAGAATAGGAATAATGAAGGTAAAAAGAAAAGAAAAGAAGATAACATATAAAAATAAGAAGAACAATAGAAAAGTAAGGAGAGAAGAAAAAGAAAAACCTTGTTAATGGAGGTGAGAGAGAGAGAAAGTGTAAAAAGTGAGAAAGAAGGAAGAAGGGAGGAAGGAAGGGAGAAGAAATAAGGAGGGAAAAGAGAAAATAGGATTTGGGGAGAGAAAGTTATGATAATTGGCAAATTAGGAAAACTGTGCGGTGCAATCGACGCGATCGCGTGGGGCATGCGGTCGCGCGACTTGCGCTTAAACTCAATGACGCGGTCGCGTCGGTCACGCAGTCGCGTGACCCGTTTTAGGCTAATGGCGTGAGGGTAGCCTCGCACTCGCACAACTCTCTGTTCAAAATTATATTAGTGCCAAATTTTGGGTGACGCGATCGCATGGGGCATGCAATCGCGTGAGTGGTCAATTAGTGGGATACGACGCGGTCGCGTGGGGCACGCGATCGCATGAGAGGGACTGCGCGTCTAGCGCCAGTCCAGCACCACTCTAGCACAACTTTCGGCTGTGCACCCTTGTTACGTCGAAATTTAGGTCACGAGGCCGCGTGGGAGGCCATTATTCCCATATGACGTGGTCGCGTTAGCGACGCAGTCATGTGGGACGGTTTGTGCCATTGGCACGCCTCCATCCTTGCTCCTGTGTCACTCTCTGTTCATATTAGTATTGTCTCCCAGCTCCCTGCGACGCGGACTCGTCAACGAGGCCGTCGCGTCGACTGGTGATTTTTTTTTTTAATTAAAAATATGTGAATGCAGATGCACGAAATGTACTAATGAAGAGAAGAGTTATTGAATAAGAAAATTAAAAATAAGGAAAAGAACGATCATACCATAGTGGGTTGTCTCCCACCTCGCACTTTGCTTTAACGTCCTTAAGTTGGACACTCCACTAGCTCAGTCTTCGGCTATGTGGGGATCTTCCAAGAGGAAGATCTCGAGCTCTTTGTTCTTCTTCAGCTTCTCGCCATGGTACATCTTTAGACGATGTTCATTAACTTTGATAAGTTCAGAGCTTGAAGGATGGCTTAGGTGATAAACTCCGTACGGTTCGGTCTTCCCTACTCTGTATGGACCTTCCCATCTCGATCTCAACTTGCCTGGCATGAGCCTTAGTCGAAACTTGTAAAGGAGGACTAAGTCCCCAGGTTGGAACTCTTTCCTCTTGATGTGCTGATCATGTACAGCCTTCATCTTCTCCTTGTATAGTCTTGAGTTCTCATAAGCTTCTAGGCGAAGGCTTTCCAGTTCCTGCAGTTGCAACTTCCTTTCGGCTCCGGCTCTCTCAATTCCCATGTTGCATTTTTTATTGCCCAAAAGGCTTTATGCTCTATTTCAACAGGGAGATGACAAGCTTTTCCATAAACTAAGCGGAAAGGACTCATCCCAATGGGTGTTTTGTATGCTGTTCTGGATGCCCAGAGTGCATTTTGTAGCCTCGTGCTCCAGTCTCTTCTATGAGGTTTGACTATCTTCTGCAAG
Source organism: Arachis ipaensis (assembly GCF_000816755.2). Classification (NCBI taxonomy): domain Eukaryota; kingdom Viridiplantae; phylum Streptophyta; class Magnoliopsida; order Fabales; family Fabaceae; genus Arachis; species Arachis ipaensis. The sequence goes on from NC_029794.2 coordinate 62,630,994, forward strand.
ATACACTTTATCTCTCTATTTGACACCTTGGCTTGCCCATTAGTCTGAGGATGGTAGGCTGTTGCAACTTTATGAATTATCCCATGCTTCTTCATTAGTCCTGTTAGTCTCCTGTTACAAAAATGGGTGCCTTGATCGCTCACGATTGCTCGTGGTGATCCAAAGTGACGAATAATATGGTTTCTCACAAAGAAAACAACAGTGTTAGCATCATCAATGCAGGTAGAAATTGCTTCCACCCATTTGAAAATGTAATCCACAGCTAACAATATATAGAAATAACCATTAAAATTTGAAAATGGACCCTTGAAGTCAATGTCCTAAACATCAAAAATTTCACAGAAAAGCATAATCTGTTGAGGCATCTCATCCCTCCTGGATATATTACCAAATTTCTGGTATGGAAAACAAGATCTACAAAATTTAGCAGCGTCCTTAAAAAGAGTAGGCCACCAGAATCCACAGTCTAATATTTTTCTAGCAGTTCTTTGAGGGCCAAAATGTCCTCCACTCTCAGATGAGTGACAGGCCTCTAAGATGGACTGGAATTCTGATTGAGGCACACACCGTCTAATTACCTGGTCAGCTCCACATCTCCATAAATATGGGTCATCCCATATATAATATTTAGACTCGCTTTTCAGCTTGCCCTTTTGATGCTTAGAAAAATTTGGAGGAAAGGTGCAGCTAACTAGATAATTAGCTACAGGTGCATACCAAGGGACTATCGCAGATACTGCTTGCAGATTATCAAATGGAAAATTATCAGCTATAGGAGTGGAGTCATCTGTAATGTGCTCAAGGCGACTCAGGTGGTCTGCCACTAGATTCTGATTACCACCCCTATCCTTAATTTCTAAATCAAATTCTTGTAATAGCAGTATCCAACGTATAAGCCTTGGTTTGGACTCCTTTTTAGATAATAAATACTTTAGAGCTACGTGGTCTGAATACACTACTACTTTAGTACCAAGTAAATAGGCTCGGACTTTATCCAGAGCAAAAACAATAGCAAGAAGCTCTTTCTCAATAGTAGTGTAATTCGACTGAGCGGCATCCAAAGTTTTAGACGCGTAAGCAATAACAAAAGGATCCTTACCTTCACGTTGAGCCAGTGCTGCTCCTACTACATAGTTGGAAGCATCACACATTATTTCAAAAGGTTGGCTCCAGTCTGGTCCTCTCACAATTGGAGCTTGAGTCAGTGCAGCCTTCAGCTTATCAAACGCCTGTTTGCAATTTTCACTGAACTCGAACTCAATATCTTTCTGCAGTAGCCTGGATAAGGGAAGTGCTACCTTACTGAAGTCCTTAATGAACCTCCTGTAAAAACCTGCATGGCCAAGGAAGGAACGGACCTCCCTCACAGAAGAGGGGTAAGGTAAACTAGAAATAACATCCACTTTTGCTGGATCTACAGAAATGCCAGTATTAGACACAACATGTCTTAGTACAATCCCTTATTTAACCATAAAGTGGCATTTTTCAAAATTTCATATCAGGTTTGTACTGACACATCTATCTAATACTCTAGATAATCCATCTAAGCAAAGGCTAAAGGAATCGCCATAAACACTAAAATCATCCATAAAAACTTCCATACAGTCCTCAATAAGATCAGAGAAAAGATTCATCATGCACCTTTGGAAAGTAGCGCGTGCATTGCACAAGCCAAAGGGCATTCTCTGGTAAGCATAAGTCCCAAAAGAACATGTAAAAGTGGTCTTTTCCTGATCCTCAGGAGCTATATGAATCTGGAAATAACCTGTGTAACCATCTAGAAAATAATAATGCGATTTACCTGACAGGCGATCCAGCATTTTATCAATGAATGGGAGAGGATAGTGATCCTTACGGGTTGCTTGGTTGAGGCGTCTGTAGTCAATGCAGACCCTCCAGGCGTTCTAAACTCTGGTTGTCAGGAGCTCTCCATGCTCATTATTCACTGCAGTGACTCCAGACTTCTTTGGTACCACTTGTACTGGGCTTACCCATTCACTGTCTGAGATGGGATAGATGATATCTGCCTCTAGTAGTCTGGTCACTTCCTTTTTGACAACCTCTAGGATAGTGGGGTTCAGTCTTCTCTGGGGTTGACGGACAGGTCTTGCTCTCTCTTCTAAAAATATTCTATGCTTACAGACTTGAGGGTTTATGCCTACTATGTCTGCCAAACTCCAACCAATTGCCTTCTTGTGCCTCCTTAGCATACCAAGTAGCTGCTCTTCCTGTTGAGAAGTGAGTTCCCTTGCAATGATAACCGGAAACTTCTGCCCGTCTTCAAGGTAAGCATATTTGAGGTGTGGGGGAAGGGGTTTTAATTCTAACTTCTGATCCTGTTCAGGCTTTGGGTTGTCTGGAGCTGGTAACAGTGGTAAGGCACTGTCATTGTCCTCTGAGAGTGTCCCCACACTTGGACCTTGTCCTGTGTGCTTCTCTTCAAATTCCTCCTGATGGACTTCAGCCACGGTTTCATCTATGATGTCACACTTAAGGATAGAATGATCCTCTAGAGGATGCTTCATAACTCCATTCAGATTGAAGATTACTACTCTGCCATCTATTTCAAAAGAGTATGTTCCTGAAAAAGCATCTAATTTAAACTTTGAGGTCTTCAGGAATGGTCTTCCGAGTAGGATTGATGATGGCTTGTCTGAGTCATTTTGGGGCATTTCCAGGATATAAAAATCAGTGGGGAACGTGAGTCCCTTAATGCCTACTAGTACATCTTCAGCAACTCCAACCACTGTAATAATGCTCTTATCTGCTAACACAAAACGAGCTGCCGACCTTTTTAAGGGAGGGAGCCTCAAAACATCATATATAGACAAAGACATTATACTTACACATGCTCCTAAATCACACATGCATTCAGAAATTATCACACCACCAATAGTACAATTAACTATACAAGGACATGGGTCACTACACTTTTTAGGTAAACTTCCCATTAAAGCAGATATGGAACTTCCTAAAGGAATAGTTTCTAATTCATTAATTTTATCCTTATGTATATATAAATCTTTTAGAAACTTTGCATATTTAGGTACCTGTTGAATAACATCAAAAAGGGGAACAATTACCTCAACCTTTTTGAATATCTCTACCATTTTTGGATCAGGTTCCAGCTGCTTCCTGGGCTTCCTTGCAAGTTGTGGAAATGGAATAGGAGTGGTGTCTTCTGTAGTGTCTGTGCCTTTTAATGCTTCTTCCTGTGGTTGCACTTCTTCTTCAGCTATGTCCTGTATGTCCTCTTCCTCTTCAGCATCTTCTATTTCCACTACCTCTTCAGTTGAGGCGTGTTCTGGTGGGCATGGCTCCTCCTGGTTCCTCTCCTGCAGTGTGGTTCCGGACCTTAGGGTAATGACATTAATACCACCCTTGGGGTTGGGTAATGGTTGAGAGGAAATTCCACTAGAGCTCGAAGGTTGGTTATTGGAGTTGGTCATTGATCCAATCTGGGAGACAAGAGCTTGTAAAGTAGCGTTCAAACTATTTAGAGTGGCATTAATATTATTTTCGATGGTCTGCTGTCTCCGATCCATAAATTGTAGTAAGTCATCATTAGCAGATGAAGAAGGATAGGTAAGTTGAGAGGTCTGCTATAGGGTATTCTGTGGTCCTTGGGATTGCCTTAGGTGAGGTGCTCTGTAAGGCTGATTCTAATTCTACTGTCTGTTGTTGTTATTCCACCTCTGATTTTCCTGATTATCTCTACCTCCTCTGTTATTGTTGTCCCTCCAATTCTGGTTAGAATTGTCTTGCCATCCGTGGTTGTAATTGCCACCTTGATTGTACCCTTGGTTGGGGCGGTCATAGAAGTTATGTGTGGCTGCCACGGTGTTGTCTTCATGCTGGAGCTGCAGACATTCATCAGTATAATGGCTATAATCAGCGCAGATTCCGCAAACTCTCTGTGGGACTAACTGTTGGTTTTGCTGTGGTGGAGAAGGTTGAGCTTGCTGAACTTGTTGTTGATTCAATTGCATCTGCTTCAGCAAGTTGGTCATTTCACAGATACTCTGAGTTAAAGTAGCAGTCTCTCTACTAGAAGATACTTCTGCAACGGCTTTTGAACGGCCTTGTTTCTGCCTGTGATTTCTAGTAGATTCAGCTAAGTCACTGATTAATTGCCATGCCTCATCAGTGGTCTTGTACTTTTTCATAGACCCATTGCTAGCACTTTTCAATGTGGTCCTATCTTGGGGCCTCATTCCCTGTGTGACATAACCGAGTAACACCAGCTTGTCAATCATATGGTGGGGACAAGCTTCCAGAAGATTATTAAAGTGCTCCCAGTACTCATAAAGAGTTTCGGATTCATCCTGAACAATCATGGAAATATCTTTCCTCAATTTATCAGTAACTTTAGCTGGAAAGAACTTTTCCAAGAATTCTCTTCTCAGTGTATCCCAGTTGGATACAATTGCTGCTGGTTGAGTGTAGTACCACTCTCTTTCCTTCCCCTCAAGAAAAAACGGGAAAGCTTTCAGCAAAATTGAAGTTTCATCTGCACCATCACGCTTGACAGTAGAATAGGCTGCCTGAAAATCTCTCAGGTGCTTGATAGGCTCTTGAGCAGGTAAGCCATGAATCTTGGGCATCAAATTGAGCAAGGCGGTCCTTATTTCAAAGTCTGTAGCCACCGCTGGGTGATGCGCTTGAAATGATTGCATTGTAAAATCAGGGGCTCCAGCCTCCTGGATAGTAACTCTCCTAGCTGCTGCCATGTTACCTCCACGTAAAACAACCAAATCAGTAGAACGGGGGGCTGGTTTCTTTCTCAGGTGACGTTTCAGATCAGCCCTAAGAGAGGACTAACCGACGCCAAGCTTACCTTATTCATGAAATAGTTCTTTCAATCTCAGGATCGAATATTAGCAATGTAACGACCCAATTTTCAATATGTCTAGATCATACCAGAAACTGAGCGCTACCAATTTGTCTTCCTAATTATTATCTATTATTTATCATATGAGCCTGATTCGTTGTTAAAAACGTAGTTAATTTGTGGGGTATTTTTTTTTTATATTTGGATTAATAGACGGAATCATTCATAATCAATTCACAACTGATAACAGATAAAAAGGTTATAAATAACCACACATAAATACATCACAAGCAGTCAACAACATTCAGTGATCCAACTTTTATTTAAGTATAGACTTGGTGTTAGAACACCCCTAGGTATAGCTAGATAATAACTATATACATATATATACATAAATATACATACAACATCCTAGGCCCTGACCTGTTCAAGAAGTCCCTAAGCTCGCGCCCAGGCTAGCCTAGACTCTATACTCACCTAGTCCCTCTAAACTACTAAAGCGAGGGAAAGTACGTTCTAAGTCTTCAGCAATCAAGTCAGGTGGAACATCAGCAAAAGGTAGAACATCATCTACTACTCCTTTGCACGATCAGACATTGCCATATAACGTGTCTCTGGTACCTCATCAAGTACCCACACAACAGGAGTCTTGTACACAGGATTTAAGTTAAAGTTCAAGAACAAACGGGGTGTAGACATTGGCTAGTCTCACAGTATATACATATAAATAGGGAACGATATTCACCCTAGACTCAGAAGACTATCTAGAGCAGAATCCTCTTTGCAGAACCATCATCAACGAGCTACTGTAAGGTACTCTTACTTCTATCTGAAGGGGGGAAAGGAGAGAGAAGGGGTAAGAACTAGGGAGTTCTTATTAGGGCCGGGGTTATTAGTTAAGTTCATTAATTCTGTGTTGTTTAGCAGATAAATAGCAGAATACCGAGAAGCAGTAAACAGAAGAAACATATAAATAGAGAAAATAGAAAACAAAACACAAACAAAAGAATGCAAGAAAACAAAACACAGACACAGAGAATAGAATGAAAACAAAGGAAGCATACATTCAAACAACAATCATAACAGAGGAAATGCGTAACCAAGTATGATGCATGTCCGTCCTATGCAGGCCATGAGCTCACGTGTCGGTTTACACCCTGCAGCCCGACATTACCTAGGAACTAGTCCTAGATATGGCTTATTTTCTGTAGGTGAACTTCGGCCTACAGAAATAGCACTCCAGTAAGTGAACTTCGGCTTACAGGAATAGTCTAAACACAACACAACAACTTTCTGTAGGTGAACTTCGGCCTACAGAAATAACACCTCTGTAAGTGAACTTCGGCTTACAGAAATGGTTTAATCACAATAACTTTCTGTAGGTGAACTTCGGCCTACAGAAATAGCACCTCTGTAAGTGAACTTCGGCTTACAAAAATAGCGCCCCTGTAAGTGAACTTTGGCTTACAGGTATCACAACTCTCTGTAGGTGAACTTCGGCCTACAGGAGCAACACCCTGAGATACATAATTGATATTCACTGCAGGTGAACTTCGGCCTACAGGAATAACAACTTACTGTAGGTGAACTTGGGCCTACAGGACCTCTAGGGCCAATAGAAAAGCATCAGATGAACATATAATAGAATATCATGCCACAAGGCTTAACTCTTTATTTTTATACTCTTCTCCTCTATTCTCTTTGTTATATTACTCTTTTTTCATTATCATCATTCAATATCATTCTCATTATTCATCATCACTTTCACATTCTTATGCAGTACTTCTTTCTTTTTCTATTCAATCATACTATACAAACTTTACATCTTTCAATTTCACAATATCTTGGCTCAAACCATTTCTCTTTATCATATTACTCTTTTCACTTTGTCTTTTTACTTTGCTTTGATTACTCTTTTCTCTGTATCTCTTTACTTTTCTCTGGTTACTCTGTTCTCTGTGTTTTCTTTACTCTGCTCTAATTTTTCAGCTTAACGTATGTATTTAAAGCTTATGTAAATTTCGGTATGAATAGTTAGCCTGTCCCAAGTATAGGTTCATTAAGTCTATACTAAAACAGTTTAACTTTTCATATAATACCTGTTCATACCCGGGGTCGAGCTGTTCGAACCGGGATGTTCAGTAGCAAAGCGACCGACCTGTTCAGGTCAAGCAGACCGACTTCTTTACGAAAAAGTCGGTCAAATCGACAGCAAAGCCCAATAAAAGGGCCCAAATAGAGGAACACGACCCAGAATCCAAAGGCAATCCCAGCCTATAGTGATAAAGGCGGTTCCTTTGAAGATAAGATGACTTCACTCAAGATAAGATAAGATAAGATAACTAACTTATCTTACCAGAAAGGTCAGCCCACGCTACTATAAATACACTGGAGCACCCAGGTATAACTCATACTCTGATTCTACATAAAAACCTGCTTAATACCCGTGCTAACTTAAGCATCGGAGTCTCTTGCAGGTACCCCCCACCCTCCGGTGGCCAAGGATCAGCAGTGCAGCAAGTCCAACGAGTCGGACCCAGCAGCTCCGGCCGTCATCAGCCAGCCGGACATGTCATCTCTGACCAGTACAGAAGATCTCATCCGAGATCGACCTCCAGTTTCAGGTAACCCTCGGAACATTGGCGCCATTGCCGGGGAACCTGGAAGTCATCCCAAAACCATGGTGGATGGCCATGACAACGACCACGATTCAAATCTGGAGAACAGAACGCCACACAAGAATGCGGACACTACGCTAAAGGATACCCCGGAATCCAACAGAGACAAAAACTCACCAAATCCGGGAGCCATGGAAGCACTCCAAGATCGTTTGAAGCAGCTAGAGAAAGAAACCCAGCAACAACGAGAGATCGGAAAAGATCTACAAAGAGAAGTACGGCGACGTCGAGAACTAGAAGAAAAACTACAGCAATTAGAAGCCGACCTCAAAACAAAAGCTCCTCGGACCACTCCTGAAGAAAAACCACGCAAAGAACAGGACCCATTCACCAGGGAAATCATGAAGACCAAAATTCCAAAGGACTTCAAGCTTCCGGATATGGTTTTGTACGATGGCACTACAGATCCCAACCATCATCTTAGTAATTTCAGAAGCAGGATGTACCTTACCGATGCCTCGGATGCCGTTCGTTGCAAAGCCTTTCCAACAACTCTCACAAAAACGGCAATCAGATGGTTCGACAACTTACCTCCGAGGTCCATCTCAAACTTCGATGATCTGGCCAAAAAGTTCTTGGCCAGATTCTCCATCCAGAAGGATAAGGCCAAGCACGCACCCAGCTTACTAGGGATCAAGCAAGGAGATCGGGAAAGCCTCTGCAACTACATGGAAAGATTCAACAAAACATGCATGGACATACAAAGTTTACCAACAGAGGCTGCCATCATGGGGCTTATCAACGGCTTATGAGAAGGACCTTTCAGCCAGTCCATATCAAAAAAGTATCCCACCTCCTTAGACGAAGTACAGGAGAGAGTAGAAAAATACATCAACATGGAAGAGAACGCTCGGTTGGGAGAAACCTCAAAATCTGGAGCCTCCTACCGAGACAGAGACAAGGACTCCAAAAGGAAAGAAGATCGACAGGGTGAAAAAATCAAAAAGTACCACAACTACACCCCTATCAAAGTATCCCTGGTCGACATATACAAAGAAGTTTGCCATATTGAGAAAATCCCCCCAGCGCGACCACTCAAAGGCAAAAGGGGAGGAGGAAATCGGAAGGAGTATTGTGACTACCATCGAATTCGGGGACACTCTACCAACGAATGTTTCGATCTAAAAAACATCATAGAAAAATTAGTAAGAGAAGGAAAATTAGATCAATTTTTGGCCACCCAGGATGATGACCAAAGAAAAAGACGGAGAGACGAAGATGATGGACGAACTGAACGGTCACCTCGGACACCAGAAAGACACGTCCACATGATACATGGCAGATTCGCAGGAGGCGGGATCTCCAAATCATCCCGAAAGAGATACCTTAAAGAAGTATACCACATTCAGGGAAAGGAGGACGCACCCGACATCCCGGCGATAACATTCACTAAAGAAGACGCATCTGGCATCATCCCGGGACACGACGACCCCATGGTCATCACAATTATACTGGCAAACGCCAATTTACACCGCACATTAGTAGACCAAGGGAGTTCTGCCGACATCTTATTCAAAACAGCCTTCGACAAACTCGGCTTAGACGAAAGGGAACTAAGAGCATACCCGAACAATCTGTTTGGACTAGGAGACACTCCGATACAACCGTTGGGATACGTATCGCTACACACTACTTTTGGAAAGAGGAACCAATCTAGGACCCTCAAAATAGACTACATTGTGGTCGACGTAAGTTCAGCCTACAATACTCTCATAGGACGTACAACACTCAATCAACTCGGAGCAATAGTCTCAACTCCACATTTATGCATGAAATTCCCAACTACAGAGGGGATAGCCACGGTAAAAGCAGATCAAAAGATGGCACGTCGCTGCTATAACGAGAGCTTAAACCTCAAAGGCAGAGGAGAAGAGTTTCATACAATTGAGCTTGGTGGAGCTCAGCGTCGAGAAGAACTCCGTCCGTGCCCAGAAGGCGAGATAGAGAAGGTTCAGATTGGAGACACCTCGGATAAAACGACTAATATCGGCACGGTCCTAAGAGGAGACTCAAAAGAATCACTGATACAATTCTTGTGAGATAATGTCGACCTCTTCGCATGGAAAGCCGCAGACATGCTAGAAATAGACCCTAAGTTAATGTGCCACAAGTTAGCGGTCTATCCAGGATCTCGGCCAGTGCAGCAGAAACGAAGAAAACTCGGACCAGAACGGTCCCGAGCTGTGGAAGAACAAGTACAAGCGTTATTGGAGGCAGGATTCATAAGAGAAGTCAAATATCCACTATGGCTAGCCAACGTCGTTTTAGTGAAAAAGTCAAACGGAAAGTGGCGCATGTGTACCGATTACACCGATCTCAACAAAGCCTGCCCAAAAGATCCATATCCACTCCCAAGTATTGACGCTCTGGTAGATGCTACCTCTGGATATAGGTACCTCTCGTTTATGGATGCCTATTCGGGATACAACCAAATCCCCATGTATCCACCAGATCAAGAAAAAACATCGTTCTTAACACCAAAGGCGAACTACTGCTACATCGTGATGCCTTTCGGTCTTAAGAACGCGGGAGCTACTTATCAAAGGCTAATGAATAAAGTCTTCTCAGATCACATTGGGAAAATCATGGAAGTCTATGTGGACGACATGTTGATAAAAACACAGAACGAAAATACATTATTGTCCGACCTGTCCCAAGTATTCAACACTATAAGGAAGCATGACATGCGACTCAACCCCGCAAAATACACCTTCGCAGTTGAAGCAGGCAAATTCTTGGGTTTCATGCTCACGCAAAGGGGAATTGAAGCGAATCCAGACAAATGTCAAGCTATACTCAACATGAAGAGCCCAACCTGTGTCAAAGAGGTATAGCAACTCAACGGGAGACTGGCCGCCCTATCCCGATTTTTAGCAGGAGTTGCGATAAGATCTCTCCCCTTCTATGCTACTTTAAGAAAGGGAAAACAGTTCGAATGGACGACAGAATGCGAACAAGCTTTCCTAGACTTCAAGGAGTTCTTAGGACGGCCACCTATCCTATCTCGACCACAAGAAGGAGAGCCACTTATATTATATCTCGCAGTAGGAAGCCGGGCGATAGCCTCAGCACTAGTCAGAGAAGAAGAAAATGGGCAACAACCCATCTACTTCATTAGGAAAGAACTACAGGGATCCGAGCTGAACTACCAGAAAATAGAAAAATTTGCCTATACTCTCATCCTAACATCTCGATGACTCCGCCCGTATTTTCAGGCTCATACCATTAAGGTTAGAACTAACCAGCCCATAAAAGGAATACTACAAAAAACAGATTTAGCAGGCAGAATTCTACAATGGGCAGTCGAGTTATCGGAGTTCGACCTCCAATATGAAGCTCGGACGGCCATCAAGTCACAGAATCTGGCCGACTTCATCGCAGAATTCACAGATATCCCAGAAACTCCCGCAGAATGGAATCTCTACGTGCACGGTTCCTCAAATAAAATTGGAAGCGACGCAGGCGTGATAATAGAAAGCAACCAAGGAACCCAAGTTGAGCTTTCCCTCAAGTTCGGGTTCCCGGCCTCCAACAACCAAGCGGAATATGAAGCACTATTAGCTGGTTTGAAGCTGGCTAAAGAGGTCGGAGCTCAAAAACTCAACATTTACAGCGATTCACAAGTGATCACATCACAAATAACAGGGAGCTACCAAGCCAAAGACCCCACCATGAAAAAATATTTAGACAAAACCAAGGAACTACTCGGACAAGTCGGGGAATACAAGATCTGCCACATACCCCGTGAACGAAATGCCCGAGCTGATGCACTCTCAAAACTAGCCAGCACCAAACCAGGGGGCAACAATAGAAGCCTCATCCAGGAAATGTTGCAAAACTCATCAATCTCGGAAGAAGAACAAGTCCTGGCCATAACAAGTCAGGACCAAGGATGGACGACCCCCATAATCAAATACCTCAAAGAAGAAACACTCCCCGCAAAAGAAAATGAGGCAAAAAAGTTAAAAAGGGAGGCACAGTACTAATATCTGCCTAACTGAGATTTGCAAGGTGACCATAGCTTGCTTCATACCAACAATCTCCGTGGGATTCGACCCTTACTCACGTAAGGTATTACTTGGACGACCCAGTGCACTTGCTGGTTAGTTGTATCGAAGTTGTGACAATTATGAATTAAGATCAGAGCACCAAGCTCTGGAGCCATTACCAGTATTTGTTCGAGCCTGGAGATCACAATTTCGTGCACCAAGTTTTTGGCGCTGTTGCCGGGGATTGTTCGAGTTTGGACAACTGACGGTTCATCTTGTTGCTCAGATTAGGTAATTTTCTTTTTTTTATTTTCAAAAATTTTTTTTTCAAAAATATTTCTAAAATTTTCTCATCTGTTTTTGAAAAAAAAAAATGTTTTCAAAAACTTTATTCAAAATTTTTAAGAATGAATTCTAGTGTTTCATGAAGCATGTAAAGCCTGGCTAGCTGTAAAGCCATGTCTAAATTTATTTGGACTGAGGCTTGCATTAAGATTCCGCCATTTCAATTTCTTGTCATTTACGTTTCCCGCCAATTTTACATTCCGCAATTCTCATCTAAATCTTGATTTCGCTCAACTAGAACACACTTCTAATCCGAATTGCTCATTCAACCAATCCTTGTGGGATTCGACCTCACTCTATTGTGAGTTTTTACTTGACGATAACCGGTGCACTTGCCGGAAGGAATTTTGCCGATCGTGCAATTTCCTAAATCGTAGCATAACAAGTTTATGCGCATCAATCCATTCACCTAAAGAAAATGCCTGCAGAAGCTCAAGAACTCATTGACATGGTTGCTAATAACCAGTTCATGTACACTTCTGAAAGGAATCCTGTGAGTAATGGGACGCCTATGAAGAAGGGAGTTCTTGAAGTTGATACTCTGAATGCCATATTGGCTCAGAATAAAATATTGACTCAGCAAGTCAATATGATCTCTCAGAGTCTGCATGGAATGCAAGCTGCATCCAACATTACTCAAGAGGCATCTTCTGAAGAAGAAGCTTATGATCCTGAGAACCCTGCAATAGCAGAGGTAAATTACTTAGGTGAACCTTATGGAAACACCTATAACTCAACATGGAGAAATCATCCAAATTTCTCATGGAAGGATCAAAAGCCCCAACAAGGCTTTAATAATGGTGGAAGAAACAGGTTTAACAATAATAAACCTTTTCCATCATCAACTCAGCAACAGACAGAGAACTCTAAACAAAATGCTTCTAATTTAGCAAATCTAGTCTCTGATCTATTTAAGGCCACTGTAAGTTTCATGAATGAAACAAGGTCTTCCATTAGAAATTTGGAAGCACAAGTGGGCCAGCTGAGTAAAAGAATCACTGAAATCCCTCCTAGTACTCTCCCAAGCAATACAGAACAGAATCCAAAAGGAGAGTGCAAGGCCAATGACATAAGCGCCATGGCCGAACCTGAGAGGAGAGGAGAGGACGTGAATCCCAAGGAGGAAAACCTCCTGGGACGTCCAGTGACCAATAAGGAGCTTCCCTCTGAGGAACCAAAGGACTCTGAGGCTCATCTAGAGACCATAGAGATTCCATTGAACCTCCTTATGCCCTTCATGAGCTCTGATGAGTACTCCATGAGAGCCCACTGTCAAGCTATTGACATTAAAGAAGCGCTTGTTGGGAGGCAACCCAATTTTTATTTATCTAACTAAATTTTTCTTAGTTATATGTCTTTGTAGGTTCATGATCATGTGGAGTCACATAATAAATATAAAAAAAATTGAAAACGGAATCAAAAACAGCAGAAGAAAAATCACACCCTGGAGGAGCATCTGTCTGGCGTTCAGCGCCAGAACAGAGCATGGTTCTGGCGCTGAACGCCCAAAATAGGCAGCTTCTGGGCGCTGAACGCCAGAACAGGCATGGTTCTGGCGTTCAACGCCAGAAATGGCACACAAATGGGCATTGAACGCCCTAAATGGCCACCAACCTGGCGCTGAACGCCCAGAGTTGGGTACAAAGGCATTTTTACATGCCTAATGGGTGCAGGGATGTAAATCCTTGAACACCTCAGGATTTGTGGACCCCACAGGATCCACTCAGGATCTGTGGACCCCACAAGATCCCCACCTACCTCTACTCACTTCTTCTCACCACTCTCTTTCACACAACCCCATAAACACTCTTCCCCAAAAACCCTTCACCAATCACCTCAAACACTCTTCCCCATCACCTCTTCACCACTCACATCCATCCACTCTTCCCCATAAACCTACCTCATAAACTCCACCTACCTTCAAAATTCAAAACCAATTTTCCACCCAAACCCACCCATATGACCGAACCTTAACCCCCCTCCCTCCCCTATATAAAGCCCTCTATTCTTCATCAAATTCACACAACACACCCCTCTACACCCCTCTTGGCCGAAACCACATCTCCCTCTCCCTCTCCATATTTCTTCTTCTTCTTCTTCTATTCTTTTGTTTATTGCTCGAGGGCGAGCAATATTCTAAGTTTGGTGTGGTAAAAGCATAAGCTTTTTGTTTTTCCATTACCATTGATGGCACCTAAGACCGGAGAATCCTCTAGAAAGGGGAAAGGGAAGATAAAAGCTTCCACAGCCGAGTCATGGGAGATGGAAAGGTTCATCTCCAAAGCCCATCAAGACCACTTCTTAAAGGAGTAAGACTGATTGGATGAAGATAGCAGGAAAGCAGAGGTTCAGAGGAACGAAAAGCATCTCCATTCGCTTATCTGAAATTCCTACCAATGATTTACATAAGTACCTCTATCCTTATTCTATTATTTATTATTCGAAAACATCATTATCAATTTATATCTGCCTAACTGAGATTTGCAAGGTGACCATAGCTTGCTTCATACCAACAATCTCCGTGGGATTCGACCCTTACTCACGTAAGGTATTACTTGGACGACCCAGTGCACTTGCTGGTTAGTTGTATCGAAGTTGTGACAATTATGAATTAAGATCAGAGCACCAAGCTCTGGAGCCATTACCAGGATTTGTTCGAGCCTGGAGATCACAATTTCGTGCAACAACCATCATAAACAACATCCTGTACAAAAGAGGAATCTCAATACCTTTACTAAAATGTGTGCCGACCTCCAACACAAAGGAAGTGCTAGAAGAAATACATAGCGGCATTTGTGGCAATCATCTCGGAGCACGAGCTCTCGCCAAAAAAGTACTCCGGGCAGGATTTTATTGGCCAACTCTACAGAAAGAAGCCACAGAATTTGTAAAGACATGTCCACCATGTCGAAAACATGCCAATTTTCACATCGCTCCGCCAGAAGAGCTCATCAGCGTGACTTCACCTTGGCCATTTGCAAAATGGGGACTCGATCTTCTCGGCCCCTTCCCACAGGGATTAGGACAAGTTAAATTTCTCATAGTGGGAGTAGATTACTTTACAAAGTGGATTGAGGCAGAGCCCCTAGCCAATGCCACCACTCAAAGGAGTCGAAAATTCTTATATAGAAACATTGTCACGAGATTCGGGATTCCATATTCGATAACTACAGACAATGGCACTCAATTCACGGATGCAGGTTTCAGAAAACTAGTAGCCGACTTGAATATAAAGCACCAGTACACCTCAGTTGAGCATCCACAAGCCAATGGACAGGCCGAGGCGGCTAACAAAGTCATATTGGCTGGGCTAAAACGGAGATTACAAAATGCAAAAGGAGCCTGGGCGGAAGAGCTTCCACAGGTCCTATGGGCATATCGAACAACTCCACATTCCACCACAAAGGAATCCCCCTTCCGATTAGCATACGGATGATGAGTATTTTGGTGAAAAATAAATTTCTCCCAAAACACACAAATCTAACCGGCAAGGGTACCGGGTCGTATCAAGTAATTAAAACTCACGGGAGTGAGGTCGATCCTACAGGGATTGAAGGATTGAGCAATTTTAGCTTAGTGGTTAATTTAGTCAAGCGAATCAAGATTTGGTTGAGTGTTTTGTGATTTGCAGAAATTAAATTGCATGGAAGTAAAGAGAATAGGGAATTAAAGTGCTGAATTTTAAAGAACAAGAAATTAAATAGCAGAAACTTAGAATGCAAGAAATGTAAATTGCTGGAATTGTAAAGGGAATTGGGGATTGGATTTGCAGAATTTAAACAAGGAAAAGTAAATCGCATCAAGCAGAGAGGTAGAAGAAGGTTTGGGTTAGATTGGATCTTGAAGCAGAAAAGTAAATGAACATGAAAACAGTAAACAGAAAATGTAAAATTGGGAAATTAGATCTCAGGACCCAAAGACTAGAAAACCAAGTCTAGATCTCAATGCCTTCCTAGATCCAACAAGAAATTGAAATTGAAATTCAAAGAGAGTGGATGAAGAGCAATTAACAGAAATTGAAATTCAATCAAGCAGTAAATAAAGCAGTCAGATCCAAGGTTGAGATTGAAACAGAATTTCTTCAATTCTCCAACCCAAAAATCCAAGAGAATTGTAATTGAAATTGAAAGCAATAAAACTGAGAGGAAGAGAAGTGAATTCTCCTTCCCCAAGACAAAGAAATTAAAGATCACTCAATATCAAAAGCTCTCCGAAAACTATTATGAAAATTCCAAAAGAAAGCTCTCCGAAGAACTTGAATTCTATCCTATTTATACACTTTCTTCCAATGATCTTCAAGCCTTGAGTTGGGCCTTTGCCAAAATGAGCATTCATAGACATTCCAAAAGAAAGCTCTCCGAACATTCCCAAAATGAGCATTCATAGACATTCATGCCAAATGTATCTTGAAGATACCCTAACAGCATGGGACACAGAAGCAGAGTATGCAATGAAGCATAGTCAGTCCACTCCCCAGGCTCTATTGGGAACGAACTGCTCTAATACCAAATTGTAACGACCCAATTTTCAATATGTCTAGATCATACCAGAAACTGAGCGCTACCAATTTGTCTTCCTAATTATTATCTATTATTTATCATATGAGCCTGATTCGTTGTTAAAAACGTAGTTAATTTGCGGGGTATTTTTTTTATATTTGGATTAATAGACGGAATCATTCATAATCAATTCACAACTGATAATGGATAAAAAGGTTATAAACAACCACACATAAATACATCACAAGCAGTCAACAACATTCAGTGATCCAACTTTTATTTAAGTATAGACTTAGTGTTAGAACACCCCTAGGTATAGCTAGATAATAACTATATACATATATATACATATATATACATACAACATCCTAGGCCCTGACCTGTTCAAGAAGTCCCTAAGCTCGTGCCCAGGCTAGCCTAGACTCTATACTCACCTAGTCCCTCTAAACTACTAAAGCGAGGGAAAGTACGTTCTAAGTCTTCAAAAATTAAGTCAGGTGGAACATCAGCAAAAGGTAGAACATCATCTACTACTCCTTTGCACGATTAGACATTGCCATATAACGTGTCTCTGGTACCTCATCAAGTAGCCACACAATAGGAGTCTTGTACACAGGATTTAAGTTAAAGTTCAAGAACAAACAGGGTGTAGACATTAGCTAGTCTCACAGTATATACATATAAATAGGGAACGATATTCACCCTATACTCAGAAGACTATCTAGGGCAGAATCCTCTTTGCAGAACCATCATCAACGAGCTATTGTAAGGTACTCTTACTTCCATCTGAAGGGGGAAGGAAGAGAGAAGGGGTAAGAACTGGGGAGTTCTTAGTAGGGTCGGGGTTATTAGTTAAGTTCATTAATTCCGTGTTGTTTAGCAGATAAATAGTAGAATACCGAGAAGCAGTAAACAGAAGAAACAGATAAATAGAGAAAATAGAAAACAAAACACAAACAAAAGAATGCAAGAAAACAAAACACAGACACAGAGAATAGAATGAAAACAAAGGAAGCATACATTCAAACAACAATCATAACAGAGGAAATGCGCAACCAAGTATGATGCATGTCTGTCCTATGCAGGCCATGAGCTCACGTGTCGGTTTACACCCTGCAGCCCGACATTACCTAGGAACTAGTCCTAGATATGGCTTATTTTCTGTAGGTGAACTTCGGCCTACAGGAGCAACACCCTGAGATACACAATTGATATTCACTGCAGGTGAACTTCGGCCTACAGGAATAACAACTTACTGTAGGTGAACTTGGGCCTACAGGACCTCTAGGGCCAATAGAAAAGCATCAGATGAACATATAATAGAATATCATGCCACAAGGCTTAACTCTTTATTTTTATACTCTTCTCCTCTATTCTCTTTGTTATATTACTCTTTTCTCATTATCATCATTCAATATCATTCTCATTATTCATCATCACTTTCACATTCTTATGTAGTACTTCTTTCTTTCTCTATTCAATCATACTATACAAACTTTACACCTTTCAATTTCACAATATCTTGGCTCAAACCATTTCTCTTTATCATATTACTCTTTTCACTTTGTCTTTTTACTCTGCTTTGATTACTCTTTTCTCTGTATCTCTTTGCTTTTCTCTGGTTACTCTGTTCTCTGTGTTTTCTTTACTCTGCTCTAATTTTTCTGCTTAACGTATGTATTTAAAGCTTATATAAATTTTGGTATGAATAGTTAGCCTGTCCCAAGTATAGGTTCATTAAGTCTATACTAAAGCAGTTTAACTTTTCATATAATACCTAACCCTAGTCACAACTCAAGGACTAACTATGTTGCCCTAGTTTGTTCACTAGTCTCTTTCTGCTTTTCTGTCATTAAAAAAGGTGTTCTTCATTGTTCTTCACCACACTCAAAGTGTTCTTCGTGTTCTTCGTATATTCTTCAGATTCTTTCTCTATTTTTACCCGTTTTTCAGTCTTTTCAACAACCGATTTTTACCATAATTCATAATAAATTTGCAGCCACTAAAACCCCATCTTTTATACATGATTTTAACACAAATTGAACCCTAATTTAAGGTCTAGGGTTCCTTTTTCCAGCAGCCATGAAGAACACAAATTCAAAGTTGAATATCATCAAATTTCATCAAATTTTCACAAAAATTTCAACAAGAATCACTCATATAAACAATCAATTTCAAGCATAACCAAACCATATCATAATCACACAATTCAAACACAATCAATCAACATTAATTTTACCAAACCCTACCTGGTTTTGCTGCTCCTAATTCGGTTAAACTTTCAGGTGGTCCTTAAGAACTTTTTCCTCCTAAATCACATCAAAAACAACTTTAAATCCAAAAACTCTCAACTGAAAAAATCTCACTCAGTATGTTAGGAAGAGATATCTCACCTTAGACTTGCTGGAAATTCATGTTTCTTGGCCCTCAAGTCAAGTTAAGCATGATTCCTAAGGAAGAACATCAAGAAAACACATGTTTTGCATGGTTTTCCTTGAAAACCGAATTGAAAGGGGAAAGGAACAGCCATCTCACCTTATTTACAGCCTTGATAAGTTACATGGTTATGTAGAGGAAGAAGAGAGGATCATTTTGGTGAAATCGGAGTTTTGATTTGAGTTTTGGTTCAGAAGAAATCAAGCTTTGAAGATTAAGTGTTCATGAAGTTTTCTCTCTTTTCTCTCCTTTCAATTTCGGCCAAAGGGAGTAAATGACCAGCCTTGGAGTGTCTTGGGGGTGTAAGGTGAGTTGTGATTGGTTGGCTTGGAGGTGGATTAAAATAATATTAAAATATCTCTGGTGTACAACTACTAAAACTAGATGTATCGGAACACTTGTAAAAACATCTCTAAAAATTATTTTTTGAGCTACTAGCATAAATGACACTAGTAACATATTTATTATGAGAATAAAACATGTAAAATGAGGCCTTAGACGTGACCGCGTTAGCGAGCTTGCCTCGGAAAAGGTTATAGCTTAAGGATGACATAATGACAATGAGGATTGAGATACTTGTTGATATAGAAGAGGTGTTCCCTTTACTGATCTTCTGGCGAAAACCGTGCCTTCGGAAAAGATCTCGCATACTCGAAAATCAGGGTTGTTACATTCTACCGTCCTAAAAGAAAATTTTGCCCTCAAAATTTCAGCCGCATGCAATAATCCATCTTCAAGCAGTCTATTTCCTTCAAGCCATCCTGACGAAGATATCAGTTCATTCCTTACAGCATCTAAATATCACATAGCCATGGCCATGGAGATCATAACAGCTATAAGAATAGTTGTGCCTCTCACGAATTTGTCGTTTGGAACTCGATTAAACCATGCCAATTCACAGTCATTGAGGTCTTATCCGCACCAAATAATCAATATTCCCAAAATGAGCACTCATAGACATTCATGCCAAATGTATCTTGAAGATACCCTAACAGCATGGGACACACAAGCAGAGTATGCAATGAAGGATAGTCAGTCCACTCCCCAGGCTCTATTGGGAACGAACTGCTCTGATACCAAATTGTAACGACCCAATTTTCAATATGTCTAGATCATACCAGAAACTGAGCGCTACCAATTTGTCTTCCAAATTATTATCTATTATTTATCATATGAGCCTGATTCGTTGTTAAAAACGTAGTTAATTTGCAGTACTCTCAAGATTAATTGATAATTGGGGATTATTCTGTTTAGTTGTCCCTCACTAAGTAAGGGAAAGTTAAACAAGTTGGAATTTTATTTCTATCCACAAGTTCCAATCCGCTCTGGGGAGGATTGGTGTTAGTGACTAGAGAGCAATCCAACAATAAACCCACCTACAATCTCTCTCTTGAGCATCCAAACTTCAAGGGTTTCTTTCAATCAACTCCCCATCAAGTTAGGGGACTACTCGCTCATTGTAAATGTAAAATTCATAACATAAGAAAAGGAATTAAAGAAAGACATCATAAATAATGATCAAAAGATTAATCAAAAATAAAAGTGATTCTTGTATTAATAAATGCTAAGTTAATCCAACAGTAAAATTAAGTAAATTAAGGAACATGGAAGAGTAAGAAACAAGTAAAGAAAACGAACTAGAGTGTCGAAGTCTTGATGAGGCAATAACTCTTCGCAATATCCCAATGCAAAAACAATGAACATAATAAATCCTAAAAACTATGAATGTGTAGAGAGAAAACCTAGAGGAGAGGAAAACTAGATCTAAAAACTAAAACTATGCGAAATGAATGTTGTTGTTGGTTTCTGCATGTTCTCTGGCTCTAGTCTGCTTTTTTGCACCGAAAACCCGGTCAAAATAGGGCCCAAAATCGCCCCCAGCGATTCTGCAGATCATGCAGATCGCGCATGTCACGCGGTCGCGTCATGCATGCGGCCGCGTCACTGCGATTTCCTCTTCTTCGCGCGGTCGCGTCATCCATGCGACTGCATCACTTCTCGCTGGTCATCTCCTCAATTTCTTGTGTTCCTTCCATTTTTGCAAGCTTCCTCTCCAATATCCAACTCATTCATGACCTTCCATGTTGGACTAGAACTTTGATGCACTTTATTGCTTGATTTCAGGACAAAGGAAGCAAGGAAGAACCACGTTAGCAGCCACGTTAGTCTAACTAACGTGACCTCTAACGTGGAAGGGGAGCTAGCTTGCAATGTTAATGAGAAAAGTAATCGCCAATAACGTCCTCGAAGCCATCATAGCCCACGTTAATTGCCACGTTAACTACATTAACGTGGTAGTTAACGTGGAAGAAGAAAATGAAGCCAATGTTAGTGACACTCAACTTTGTCACTAACGTTGGACCAAGCTCATATTGGCCACGTTAAGAGCCATGTTAACTCAGTTAACGTGGACTCTAACGTGGAGGGAGCAAAGAATCGCCAACATTAGTGACACTCACCTTTGTCACTAACGTTGGGATGAGTCACTATGAGCCACATTAACTCCCACGTTAACTACATAAACGTGGAAGCTAACTGAGTAAAAGGGATGATGAGCCAATGTTAGTGACACTCACCTTTGTCACTAACGTTGGAGATGGCTAGCCATACCACGTTAGAAGCCACGTTAACCTAGTTTTGCACTTGAGATTGCACTCTTCATCCCCGTAAAACCTTGCATAGTGACAAAGGTAAGTGTCACTAACGTTCTTGAAGATGTGGCAAGCCTACGTTAAAGGTCACGTTAGCCACACTAACGTGAACTCTAACGTAGGGAGAAAGGAGGATTCTTAATGTTATTGAAAAAAGTAAGTCCCAATAACGTGTGCGAAGGACCAAGAGGCAACGTTAGTGGTCACGTTGATGCCACTAACGTTGAAGTTAACGTGGAGCTGATAAACCCATATTTCATGAGTTCTTTTGTGCTTAATTTGAGTGATTTATTCAATCCTTCACCTACTTATTCACATTAACTGCATGGTTTTACTTTCCCTTCTTTATTATGTCATATTGTGAAAAACATGTTTCCTAAGCTTTAAAAATTAATTATTTTAATTACCTTTATTTCCATTCGATGCCGTGATTAGTGTGTTGAGTAGTTTCAGGTTTTCTAAGGCAGAATGACTTAAAGGATTAAAAAGGAACCATACAAAAATGGAAGAAGGCAAAACGGAGCTTTGAAGGAAACTGGTATTCATGCGATCGCATGGACGACGCGATCGCGTGCCAAGCACGAATCAGCAGAGACGCGGCCGCATGACTGACGCGACCGCACGCCTTAAGCAGAACGCACATGACGCGGTCGCATGACTGACGCGACCGCGTGGCAAGGAAAAGCCCCAAATGACGCGACCGCGTGACCCACGCGGACGCGTGACAGAGGCCACGTACCAGAAATTGTAGAAAATGCTCATAGCGATTTCTGAAGCCCTTTTGGCCCAGATCCAAGTACAGACAGCATAGACCAGAGGTTATAAAGTGTGGGAATGCACCCATTTAAAGGGAGCTCGCATATTTTATTTTTCAATGATTTAGATTTAGTTGAGAGGGAGATCTTCTCTCTCTCTCTCTCTTAGGATTTAGGATTTCTTCTTGTTTTAAGAGTGACTCTCAATCTAGGTTTTATATTTCTTTGTTTTAAACTTCCCTTTCACTTTATTTATTTATTTCAGTATCTGAGTTGGCTATTTACCTTTATAATTGGATCTATGAATTCTTCCATGTTACAGACTGTTATTTTAATTAATGATAATTGAGGTATTTTTAGTTTATGATTGTTCTCTTGATTTAAGTTACCATTGCTTCCCATCTAAGGACATTCTTATTATTTCAGCAATTTTACTTTTTCCCCTTTTGGTCCTGGTTAAGAATTTAGTAACTCAACAGTTATTAAACTCAACATAATTAATAATCGTTATCTTGCTAATTGAGCTGAGCTTAAGTAATCCCAACCTTTTCTAAAGAAATAAATAGGATTCAAAGGTCAATTTAATTAGTCCCCTGACTTTCCTTTGCCCTATTAAAGGTTGACCAAGTGGAGTTTAGATTCAACTTTCATTATAGTTGAGAGAGATAACTACGTTGGACCTCCAACTTCTCTTCCCTTGCCAAAAGTCTGCTTTACAGTATTTATTTATTTTAATTGCCATTTACTTTACTTGTCATTTAAATTACTTGCTTCTCATCTTCTAAACCCCGATTACAACCCTTATAGCCAATAATAAGAACATACTTCCTTGCAATTCCTTGAGAAGACGACCCGAGGTTTGAATACTCGGTTAACAATTTCTAAAGGGGTTTGTTACTTGTGACACCCAAAACGTTTGTATGAAAGGACTTTTGAAGGTTTAGAAACTATACTTGCAACGAGGATTTATCCGCAAATTTCTAGACCAAGCAAAAGTTCCTCTCATCAAAAATGGTGCCGTTGCCAGGGAACTGCTAACGTGTGCCTTATTATTGGTTATTGTAAATATTTTTCTTTTGTATGCTTATTTATTTTTGTTTTTCCTTTTTATCTTTATTTGCTACTATGAACTCTCACCCCTCTCGCTTTGAGTTTGGTTCTAATATTGTTAAAAGAAATAGAGGTTACAGTAGGAATGTGCATCAAGGTCAGACCAATCAAGGATGGATGGAACCAAGAGGATCTAATCAACCCTTTTGGCAGCAACACCCTCCGAGATATCCTGGACAAAGACCATTCTACAGTGCATACCCGGCTGAAAGATATGGTGGACAACCTTGTAACTACCAACAAGCCCCACCCCATGCATATAAACCAACCTTTCAACATAACCTCGAACCACTACACTCACAAGCTTCTCTTCACCATTCACCACCATATGATCCTTCCTTACCCCAATACCAATCCAATAACTTCCAATCACCACCACTTTCCTTTGTATCGTGTCAAAGTCCAGCAACCCGAGAAGCAGAGGATCGCCTAAAGGAAACAGTAAGAAAATTTCAAACAACCATTCAACAACTGGAGCAAGTGATAATTCAATGGGCTTCTAGGCACTCAAATACACAAGGATCAGCCACAGCTCCATGTGGACAGCCCAATGAAGAGCGTAGCACGAAGGAGATACCAGAAACTCAAGTGGACAAGACAGAAAATGAATTTATACTAGAACAATTAGAATAAGCTATCTTTGTTCAAGAAGAAGAGTTGGTTGAAGACCTAGGAGATGCTGAACTTCCATGGGAATCCAGAATTGAGGAAAACTCCGTCGAAGATGCTACAGTTGATGCTAAGGAGGATACTGTACAATCTCCAAGACAAGTCGTTTATGAAGAATCAGACGGAATAATCCAAGAAGCAATTTCCCTTGATGATGATAGTTACTAGTCTAGCTCTCTTGGTGATGAACTTGCATCCGCAAGTGAATTCTCTAAGATCGAAGAATCTTCCCCAAGTGAATATGAAGATGATGCAGAGGTAGATTTCTCTCAACCTCCAATCTATGACTCAAGTGATGAGGAAGACATAGAAGACTTTGACCAGGACGCAGATAAA
The DNA here is from genome assembly GCF_000816755.2 of Arachis ipaensis. Classification (NCBI taxonomy): domain Eukaryota; kingdom Viridiplantae; phylum Streptophyta; class Magnoliopsida; order Fabales; family Fabaceae; genus Arachis; species Arachis ipaensis. The sequence goes on from NC_029794.2 coordinate 62,655,293, forward strand.
ATTGAAGATCTTTGCAAAGAAGTGGAGGAATTCACAGAAGAGTACAAGGAAATGGAACTAGCAGAACGACCAAAAACACCTATCCCAAGGCCATTACCACCTAATACAAGCTTAAAGTGGGTACAATCCTTAACTTATAACTTTACTTATTCACTTGAATACGGTTCGCTTGAAACAGATGGCCAGCTTAGAGCTCTCTGCGGCTTTAAGAGTAAGAGGGAAATGGCTCGTACTCAGAGCTGGTGTACAAGGTTCAATAAGGTTCCACGCTTCACCTCGAAGTACACGGATTGGTATCATGCTCAATTACATGGATCACGGAAAACGTTTGGTCACCAAAGTGAGATTCTACTTTTTAACCCGCCCGAATGGAAACATGTAGATCAAGACGGAGGCGGATTTAAAAGCAAGGCTTGGAATCCTGGAGTTTATTCTGACATTTGTCACCTCGGGAGCCTAACAATCTGTTTGAAGATGCTCAGAAGCTTCACATGCCTAGTTTGGGACCCCGGAGGCTATTAGCATTCCAAGCACTGGTGGAGATTTTTAGACGAATTTAAACATAAACCACCATAACAGGATACTCCTCCAATGTCCAACTTAAGGACTTTAACTAAAAGTGCTAGGTGGGAGACAACCCACCATGGTATGGTCGCTTCTTTTTCAATCTATTTTTTTGTTAATTGCTTTCATTTTTCCTTTTTCATTTTAATTTATTAAACCTGGAATCATGCATAGCATTCATGTTAATCATTGCATTCTGCATTTTTCATGCATGTTAAAAAAAAAAAAAGAAAGGGTGCACGACGCGATCGCATGCCCCATGCGATCGCGTCATACTGCGAAAAACACCACCCGCGCGACTGCGTGACCCACGCGGCCACGTGATATATATATCGGCGTAAGGATCTAACGAACAGAAACTTAGGCTCGAATCGTGCGGCCCTTGTGTGTTTTGCACAAATTGGCCCACGCGATCGCATGCCCCATGCGATCGCGTCACTGGCACAATACCAATCCCACGCGACCGCATGAGCGACGCGATCGCGTCGCATGGATTGCACATCACCCCAAAATGAGACAGAGAGTTGCGCTAAAATGGCGCTGCAGTCATGCGTTTAGCACGAATTCCAGCGACGCGATCGTGCGACCCACGCGATCGCGTCACCCTTCTTTCCCCCCTCTCATGCGATCGCGCGCCCCACGCGATCGCGTCACTCCTATTTTCACCCCAACCACGCGACCGCGTGAACCACCGCCCTCCCTTCCCCTATTCTCTTCCTCTCTCACTAACCCTAATACCTCTCTCCGCCACTGCCCCCCTCAGCCGCCACCGTGACGCCGTGCCCCGCCACCGCGCCGGACGCCGCCGCAGCCACCTTCTTCCCCGTTCCACCCCTCCCGCCTACCAGGTTCCGCAAAATGCAACCTCTTTTTATCCGTTCGTCGTTTTTCTGTAATTTTTTTTCCGTTTGTGTTCATAATTAGGATAGATAGATATGCATGTTGTAGTGGAATTTTTAGGTTGTTAGGTAGCTTAGGCTGTGGTTAGTGGATCTAGGTTTGTTTACTTGCACTATTCCTGTTTCTGTTTTATCTTTACTGTAATTCTGCTGTTCCTGTGACCTCGTTCATATGCTGTGATTTCTTGCAATTGCTGCTTGTTACTCAAAATTTTCCTGTTTCTATTCATTACTGGTAACTGCAGCAAGTTTTTAATTCATATGAAATGCTATGATTGCTGTTTATTTTCCGGGACAATCCAATTTTAGCCGGAATGCTGCCCAAATTTTTTTGAAAATTATTTTCATTCATGTTTTGGTTTGGCATTTCTGAACTCTGTTTTACTCTGCTTTACCCAAACCATTTCATGAATGCTATGGCAGACTTTCTTATCCTCTTTGGTTTCCTGGTAACTTTCTAACCATGGCATATTGATTATTTTTCCATTTAACATAAATTCAATCATATTTCATATACTCATTTTCCTTATTTTACTTCTCCTTTGCCGCTTTGAGCTTCCTTTGTTTAATTGCCTATTTGCTTTACTATTTTTATTCATATCCTGGTTTTCTGTTTTTCAGGATGTCTGCCTCACAGAGGAAAGGTAAAGGCAAGGCTACTGGCAAGCGCAAGAGATGAGATTCCTCCCAGTCCATCATTGCTCTAATGCACGATTCTTTATGGCGGGAGAAGAACTTCACACAGCAGGAGAAAGCTGACCAGCTGCTCCCTGCAAATGATCCAATAAAATTTGCGAACCGGTACTGTAAGCTGAAGTACCCGGCTTTTGCAAACTCCAGGAATCTATACCTGGAGCAAACTCTGAAGATTTCAGAAGCACTCCAGCAGTACACTACTGAGCAAATCAAACAAAGGGGCTGGTTCTTTCTGGAGAGAATATTGACAGAGGTCAACGCATCTTGGGTCTGGGAATTCTACTGCAACTACTACCTCACCACCCTAGATGCAGTGAACCTGAGAGGAAAACAAATTCTGGTCACTGAAGAGGCTTTAGAGGACATTCTCCGGCTCCCAGCCAAGTCCGATCAGCCTGATAGTTATTCAAAGGCTGAGGAGGACATGCGTCAGATGCAGTTTGATTGGGATGCCGTGAAGGCACGGATAGCTCTCGACCCGACAGTTCCTTGGGAGAGGGGTCAGGATACTACCATGCCTAGAGGGATCAAGAGAGCGTACTTAAATGATGAGGCTCGGTTATGGCATCAGATCTTGAGTAATTATGTGATGCCGAGTACTCACGAGATGGAGATCCCGGCTGCTATGATCACCCTCCTTTGGTGTGTGCTGGAGGGTAAGGACCTTTATCTGCCACATTTCATTCGGCACTATATGGCCAGGGTCCACGTCCGAGGCACCCTACCTTTTCCATATCTAGTTACACAGCTTGGCCGTCGAGCTGACGTGCCATGGGAGGCTGCCGATGAGAGACCACCAGCGGCGGATTGCAGGAAGATCATTTCGCACAGCCGAAACTTCTTAGCCCTGGGCCACAGACCACCACCATTCACTGCTACTGATGAGTTAGCCCCACCGTCTGCTGGACCCTCTTCCTCCACTGCTACACCACCTACCCCTGCTACCACCACTGCACCTCCACCTGCCATAGAGCCCGTCTATCATCTGGTGCACCGCTTGTTTCGATGACTTGACCAGATGGAGCGTCGTAACAAGCGGCGCTATGAGCACCTAAAGCTGATGATACGATCCGGTGACATCCCCTCCGAGCCTGACACACCATCCGAGGCATCTGAGGAGGAGGCGGATGCCCCCGAGGCAGAGACCCATCCCCAGGGAGAGGCAGCACCAGCTGCACCATAGGCAGCGATCCCACATCAGATTGAGGCTGCGGATCTTGAGATCCCGATCCAGTCAGCACCGACTCCACAGCAGCCAGACCCTCAGCCCACCACCACTTAAACTCCAGCTACCATCCCTACCAGTGATGACACTCCTTCACACCCGGCTTGATTGAGCATCGGGGACGATGCTTCCTTTTAAGTGTGGGGAGGTTGCCATCTCTGGCGTTTATTTTGGTGAACCACTACATCTTTTTTTTCTTTCTTTTATTTTGGATATTTTTCTGTATTTTTCTTTTTACTGTTATTTTCTGAGTACTTATACATTACTTTTATGTATTTTTACTCTATTTCTGCATTTTGCATCTTTAGTTCATATTTTAGCCATTTAGTATATTTTAGTTATTTAGTTTAGTTTGCAATTCTGATTTATTAGTGGACTAATTAGTATAGTTTACCCTTTTTAGCATAAGATAGTATAGTTTAAATAGAAAAATATAAAAAGGAAGTAAGCTAGGAAATTAAACATATCAGATTTAAATCCACAAACCTTATATATAGCATTACATGATGTAATTAAGCTAATAACATTTCATCAAGGAGGAACATTAAAACTTTAAAAGCTACCCTAAATAAATTTTTTATGAGAATAATGGGAATTTTTAACTAAACCTGCATACAACATATAAATGATATATGATGCTTGAGTTAGAGAACACACAGCCTGTGAGTCTTGAGCTTAATTGTATGGTTGCATTCAAACCATAATTTCATTTCTGTGTGTTTCATTTCTTTTTATTCTGATGTTCTTTACTTTTCTTTAATCTATATGTCCAATTATAGAATATAGAATGTAGATACATGCCAAGAGAATGATTGAGGCCATCATTTGATTTCAGCTCACTTGCCCCAAATTAGCCTACCTTTTTACATCACCCTTGTTAGCCCCCTTGAGCCTTTTAAAACCCCTTTATTCTATTTTAGCCAAATTACTAGCCTTAAGCAGAAAAACAAAAGAAAATCCCAAGTGAATCCTTGGTTAGCTTAAGATAGAAAATTATGAATAGAGTTAAATGTGGGAAACCTTTTGGGAACATGGATGATAGAAACAAAAGGTAGAAAAGTTAAAAGGAATAAAATAAAATTTGGGAAGCATGCTCATGAGAAAATCAAAGTGATTTAATTGCCATGTGCCTTGAAAAAAAAATTATTTTTTAGCATTTAAAATAAAAGGGGGATACAAAAGAAATTCCCCAATGCAAAATAAAAGCAATGCACATGGAATAAAAAAATAAAAAAGTGAAACATGAGCATGTAACAATAAGTGGGATAATATGGGAAAATAGGTAAAGAGATTTTGTTTTACTAAATATGTATGTTAGGTGAGATCTTAGTCTAATTAAGGATTCACTTATTAGCTCACTTGACCCTATACATAAATCCTTACCCTTACCTTGACCCCATTACAACCTCAATTAAAGACCTCATGACTTTTTGGTGTGACTATATTCTATAATTGTTGATTGGTTAGATGAAGAATAAAGTTATAGAAAGTAAGAATAAAAAGAAAAATAGAGTGAATAAACCCAACAAATACTGAGTGACTAGAGAGTAAACACAAAATCCAGTGAGGGTTCAATAACTCATCAACATATATCTATGCTTAAATTTACTAATTGTTTTGCAATTTTGTACAATGTTTTCTTTCCCATATCATTTGCTAAAATGATTTATTATTTAAGGGATTGGCTATACATATATACATGACTCCTAGAGAATGTGAATCAACTTAATTACATGTAAGCTTTATATATGAGTGAATAATTTAGAGTTGCATGATGCATCATTCATTTAGGTAGTTGCATTTAAACTAGGTTGCATTGCATGACATTCCATCACTTTAACCTTAATTATTTATCTTGGATTTAGCATGAGGACATGCTAGTGTTTAAGTGTGGGGAGGTTGATAAACCCATATTTCATGAGTTCTTTTGTGCTTAATTTGAGTGATTTATACAATCCTTCACCTACTTATTCACATTAACTGCATGGTTTTACTTTCCCTTCCTTATTATGTCATATTGTGAAAAACATGTTTCCTAAGCTTTAAAAATTAATTATTTTAATTACCTTTCTTTCCATTCGATGCCGTGATTAGTGTGTTGAGTAGTTTCAGGTTTTCTAAAGCAGAATGACTTAAAGGATGAAAAAGGAAACATACAAAAATGGAAGGAGAAGGCAAAATCGAGCTTCGAAGGAAACTGGTATTCACGCGATCGCATGGACGATGCGATCGCGTGCTAAGCACGAATCAGCAGCGACGCGGCCGCATGACTGACGCGACCGCGCGCCTTAAGCAGAACGCACATGACGCGGTCGCATGACTAACGCGACCGCATGGCAAGGAAAAGCCCCAAATGACGCGACCGCGTGACCCACGCGGACGCGTGACAGAGGTCACGCACCAGAAATTGCAGAAAATGCTCATAGCGATTTCTGAAGCCCTTTTTGGCCCAGATCCAAGTACAGACAGCATAGACCAGAGGTTATAAAGTGTGGGAATGCACCCATTCAAAGGGAGCTCGCATATTTTATTTTTCAATGATTTAGATTTAGTTGAGAGGGAGATCTTCTCTCTCTCTCTCTCTCTTAGGATTTAGGATTTCTTCTTGTTTTAAGAGTGACTCTCAATCCAGGTTTTATATTTCTTTGTTTTAAACTTCCCTTTAACTTTATTTATTTATTTTAGTATCTGAGTTGGCTATTTACCTTTATAATTGGATCTATGAATTCTTCCATGTTACAGACTATTATTTGAATTAATGATAATTGAGGTATTTTCAGTTTATGATTGTTCTCTTGATATAAGTTACCATTGCTTCCCATCTAAGGACATTCTTATTATTTCAGCAATTTTACTTTTTTCCCTTTTGGTCCTGGTTAAGAATTTAGTAACTCGACAGTTATTAAACTCAACATAATTAATAATCGTTATCTTGCTAATTGAGCTGAACTTAAGTAATCCCAACCTTTTCTTAAGAAATAAATAGGATTCAAAGGTCAATTTAATTAGTTCCCTGACTTTCCTTTGCCCTAGTAAAGGTTGACCAAGTGGAGTTTAGATTCAACTTTCATTATAGTTGAGAGAGATAACTACGTTGGACCTCCAACTTCTCTTACCTTGCCAAAAGTCTGCTTTACAGTATTTATTTATTTTAATTGCCATTTACTTTACTTGTCATTTAAATTACTTGCTTCTGATCTTCTAAACCCCGATTACAACCCTTATAGCCAATAATAAGAACATACTTCCTCGTAGTTCCTTGAGAAGACGACCCGAGGTTTGAATACTCGGTTAACAATTTCTAAAGGGGTTTGTTACTTGTGACACCCAAAACGTTTGTATGAAAGGACTTTTGAAGGTTTAGAAACTATACTTGCAACGAGGATTTATCCGCAAATTTCTAGACCACGCAAAAGTTCCTCCCATCAGGAGCATAGGAGATCAATGAATGCATTGATTGAGGAAGAGATGAAAATGAACTTGATCCGGAGAATGCAACATCTCCTAAGCCCAATGAACTCCCCATTTCTGATCTTACCCATTCTCTTTACTTTCTGCTATTTACTTTCATGCTAAACTCCCCTTCCCCATTTAAGATTCTGCAATTTACCTTCCGTCATTTATTTTCTGCAATTTACTTTTTTGCTATTTAATTTCCTGCAATTCTCAACCCAATTTCTACTTAGCTCAACTAGAACATTCTTCCAATTAAAGTTGCTTGACCAATCAATCCCTGTGGGATTCGACCTCACTCTATTGTGAGTTATTACTTGACGACAATTCGGTATACTTGCTGAAGGAAATTTGTTGAGAGACAAGTTTCCGTGCATCAAGTTTATGGTTTCGTTGCCAGGGATTGATTTTGTATCAACAATGATTAAATTGGTGGATAACTAGATTGAGCATTTATTTTTATTTTGTCTGATTTAAGTTCATTTGAGTAATTTACTTTCTGTTCAGTTATTTTCTTCCCATTCCCCTACCCATTTTCTTAGTTGTTTACAATTCATTCACTAACCCACTAATTGTTTGATATATTGCATCACTCACACTAACAGCATTTCTGTAGAAATTATTGTCTGCATCTATCTCTCTTACTTGTGCCTTGTTGGTTGTATGACAGGTAGAAGAAGCGGGGCTTCAACTTCTTTTGATTCTGAACCTGAGAGGACCTTCCTTAGATTAAGGAGGGAAGCAAGAGGAAAGAGAGTAGTTGGTGCTGAGGAAGAGGAAGAGTACTTTGAACCAGACATAGATGAGAATATGGAAAACCATCATGAAGAAGAGGCTCACAACCATTGCAGAGAAGGTCCAGCGCATAAGGCTGGGCAAGAGAGAAGAGTTCTAGGTTCTTACATCAACCCAAACCCAGGAAACTGTGGGAGTAGTATCCAAAGGCCAACCATACATGCCAACAACTTTGAACTAAAGCCACAGCTCATCACCCGTGTTTAGAACAATTGTTCATTCGGAGGAAGTGTCTAAGAAGACCCCAATCAACATCTAACCACCTTCCTGAGGATATGCGATACTGTGAAGTCTAATGGTGTTCATCCTGACACTTATAGACTACTTCTGTTTCCCTTCTCACTCAAGGACAAAGCATCTAAATGGCTAGAATCCTTTCCAAAGGAGAGTTTAGCAACCTGGGAAGATATGGTGAATAAGTTCTTGGCAAGATTCTATCCTCCTCAACGAATCAACAGGTTGAGAGCTGAGGTACAAACATTCAGGCAGCAGGATGGTGAGACTCTATATGAAGCATGGGAGAGGTTTAAAGACTTGACAAGAAGATGCCCGCCAGATATGTTCAATGAATGGGTGCAGTTGCACATTTTCTATGAAAGCCTTTCGTATGAATCAAAGAAGGCAGTAGACCACTCATCCGGGGGATCTCTGAACAAGAAGAAGACCATTGAAGAAGCCATAGATGTCATTGAGACTGTAGCAGAGAATGACTACTTCTATACTTCTGAAAGAGGCAACACTAGAGGAGTGATGGAGCTGAACAATGTGGATGCACTGCTAGCTCAAAACAAGATGATTACCAAGCAATTAGCTGACCTCACCAAGAAGATGGAGAGGAATCAAGTAGCAGCAAGCACTACTTCAGCAGCAACCCAAGAAGGAGTGAATGAAGAAGCAAAGGGTGATCAGGAACAAGCCAACTACATTGGGAATTCACCTAGGCAGCACCATGACCCATACTCCAAAACATATAATCCTAGTTGGAGGAACCACCCAAACTTTGGGTGGAGAAATCAACAGGATCAAGGCCAAGATCAAAGATGCCACAACCCCATCAACAATACAACTCACCAACATTCCACACAGAGATCATATCAGCACCCACCTAACAACATACCTCAACATCCATACCAATGTCAAAATGGCCCTTCTCATCCTTCTAATCTCAACTCTCCATCATCAGAAGAAAGACTATCAAGGATTGAGATTTTACTTGAAGGCATATGCAAGGAGATTCAAGATAACAAGGTGTTTAAAGAGGAGGTGCGAGCCAATATCAAGAATCAGGGAGACACCATCAAGAAGCTGGAATTTCAAGTGGGATACCTATCTGAGAAGATTCCCAAACCTACTGATAGCTTCCCAAGTGACACAGAGAAAAATCCAAGAGGTGAAGCAAAGAAAGTCAGATGGGAAGATTGCAAGATGGTTACTATAAGTGATAAGGAGACTGAGGAAGAGCTGAACAAACCATCAGAACAATCTGAAGATACATCAGTAGGAAAGCAGGAAGAGAATCCTTAGGAAACCACAATTACGTAGAAAGAGTTGCTGAGGCTCTATGCACCCTTTCCCCAATTACTAAATGGTGGTGTAGAGAAGAGAATATACTCAAGGTTTCTTGACATATTTGCATCCCTCCATGTGAACATACCATTTATCAAGGCTCTCCAACAAATGCCCTCATACATCAAGTATATGAAGGAGCTGCTGACCAGGAAAAGCTCACTCAAGGGAGGGCAAACCATAGTGATGAACAAGGAGTGCAGTGCTCTCATTCAACCAGAGCTACCTACAAAAAGGAAGGATCCAGGGAGTTTTCACATCCCATGTGCCATAGGAGAAATAATGTTTGACAAAGGACTCTGTGATCTGGGAGCAAGCATCAACTTAATGCCTTTATCCCTTATGAAGAGGCTGCAAATCAATGAGTTGATGTCCATAGACGTAGTCATCAGGCTGGCGGACAAAACTCAAAATCAAGCAATTAGAGTGGTTGAAAATGTGCTAGTGAAGGTTGGGAACTACTTCTTTCACACAGACTTTGTCATACTAGAAATGGAAGAAAGTCACCTTCACCCAATCATATTGGGAAGACCATTCCTAGCTACAGCCAGAGCACTCATAGTTGTGGAGAGAGGAGAGCTAATACTGAGGATACATGATGCACGGAAACTTGTCTCTCAACAATTTTCCTTCGGCAAGTATATCGAATTGTCATCAAGTAAAAACTCACAATAGAGTGAGGTCGAATCCCACAGGGATTGATTGGTCAAGCAACTTTAATTAGAGGAATGTTCTAGTTGAACTAAGTAGAATTGGATTTGTGATTTGCAGAAAATTAAATGGTGGGAAAGTAAATAGCAGAAACGTAAATGCTAGAAATAAAGACTGAATGTAAATAGCGGAAAGTAAATTGCAAAATCTTAAATGGGGAAGGGGAGTTTAGCATGAAAGTAAATAGCAGAAAGTAAAGAGAATGGGTAAGATCAGAAACGGGGAATTCATTGGGCTTAGGATATGTTGCATTCTCCGGATCAAGTTCATTTTCATCTCTTCCTCAATCAATGCATTCATTGATCTCCTTGGAAATCTTAAGTGATCGAATTCCAATTTCTTGGTAATTCAATCTCTCAAATCTTGATCAATAGCCAATTCCTTGGTCAATTGCTCATGAGAAGAGATGAAGTATGGTCACTGATTATATCACATGTATTTCCAAATCAAAGTGTTGGTAGGATTATATGTCACTATATCCATTTAAACCCCAATTTAGTCCAACATGAGAAAGTATTTCTAGCATGATCTCTTCATTCCTCTTCCAAAGTTCCGAAGAGATCCAAGTATGAATAGCTTCTTTTCCAAGATAACTACCCAATTGAATGAAGATTGAAAGCTTTCTAGTAAAATCAAGAGAAAAGATAGAAGAAGAATAATGAAAACTAATATTGATCCATCAAATTACAACAGAGCTCCCTAACCCAATGAAAAGGGTTTAGTTGTTCATAGCTCTGGGAAAGAAAAGCATAGATAGAGAGTACATTTTGAGAATTAAACTAAAAGCTGCAGAGAAAGTAAAATACAGAGAGTAGTTCTCCAATTTCCAACCCCTTTTTCTAATTCAAAACTACCCCTATATATACTACTCTTCTGATCTTCTAGTTGGTTCTTCAAATCTTGGATATGGGCCTTGGGATCTTGAGTTTGAAGCAGTTATCTTCAGTTAACGTGACTCTTAACGTGTGCTATGATGGCTTTGAGGACATTATTGGCGATTACTTTTCTCATTAACGTTGCAAGCTAGCTCCCATTCCACGTTAGTGGTTATGTTAGTTAGACTATCGTGGCTGCTAACGTGGTTCTTCCTTGCTTCCTTTGTCCTGAAATCAAGCAATAGAGTGCATCAAAGTTCTAATCCAAATCATGAAACATGCATCATCCAATTTGTCATTCAATTCTTGCATAATTCTCAAGAAATCATGTAAAGTGCACAATGTTTGCTTGAATCAAGATGTAAGTGAAATTCTACCCAAAACTTGCTTATTTCTTAAGAAAATGCATGAAACTATCCTAAAACAGTAAAGAAAAGGTCAGTGAAACTGGCCAAAATGCCCTGGCATCAATACATGACGAACCAATGGGCAAGCTGAAGTCTCTAATAGAGAATTAAAGATAATCCTGGAACGGACAGTAAATACCCGTAGAAAGGATTGGGCACAGAGCTTGGATAATGCTCTGTGGGCTTACAGGACAGCATTCAAGACCCCTATAGGGACCTCTCCACACCAACTCGTGTATGGTAAGGCATGTCACCTGCCCGTGGAACTGGAACATAAGGCCTACTGGGCAACCAGATTCCTAAACTTTGATGCCAAACTAGCAGGAGAAAAACGATTGCTCCAGCTAAATGAGCTAGAGGAATTCAGATTCATAGCTTTCGAGAATGCCAAGCTTTATAAAGAAAAATAAAAAAAGTGGCATGACAGAAAGCTGTCATCTAAAATCTTTGAACCAGGACAGAAGGTTCTGTTGTTCAACTCTAGACTCAGGCTATTCCCCGGGAAACTGAAATCCGGGTGGAGGGGACCATACGTGATTACAAGTGTATCACCATATGGTTATGTGGAGCTTCAAGAAATTGATTCTGATAAGAAGTTCATTGTCAATGGACAGAGAATCAAGCATTATCTTGAAGGCAACATTGAGCAAGAATGCTCAAGGCTGAAGCTAGATTAAAAGCTCAGCAAGGTCCAGCTAAAGACAATAAAGAAGCACTTGCTGGGAGGCAACCCAGCCATGGGGCAACAATCCTCTAAGCATTTTGCCCTACTTTTATTTTTATTTTTATTTGTTTATATAAAGTTCACTGACACTAAGGTGAGGAATTATTTACAGAAGACCTCGGCACACAAAACAGAGAAAAAGAGCTCATTGGCAAGAAAACGTCAGTAAAAGTGTATTTTGGGCGTTCGACGCCCAAAATGGGCATTCACTAGGCGTTGAACGCCAGTAATGGTAGCAATCTGGGCGTTCAATGCCAGAAATGGGCACGCACTGGGCGTTGAACGCCAGTAATGGCAGCAACTGGGCGTTGAACGCCCAGGAGAGCAGCAATTGGGCCCTGAACGCCCAAAACAGGCAGTGCTTGGGCGTTCAAACGCCAGGATGGCAGGGAGGAGACAAAACTCATTTTTGTTCAAAATTTTTCATTCTAAATCTTGATTTTCATACCTCAATTCATGATTTCTTACATAAACATGTCATGAACCCTGATTTCTAAATTCCATAATTTCTAAAAACCCTACCACTGAAAATATCGAATGTATTTTAATCCATAAGCACCAGGCATCTTTGCAAATTCAATCCAACTCTTTTCAAAATTTTTTTTTTTTTACAAATCTATCTTTTTCAACTCATCAATATCTTTTTCAAAACCTCCACTCTATCTTTTTCAAAAATTAAATCTATCTTTCTCAAAAATCTTTCATATCCTCTCAATTTTAAACTATATCTTCTCTTATCATATCTTCTATCTTATCTTTTCCAAATAAATCTTTTTATCATATCTTTATCTCTTTTTTCGAAAACCCACCCTCCCCCCTTATAAATTTGAGTTCGGCCTCCCTCCTCTCCCATCAACAATTGCCCCTAGCTCTCCTTCTATCCCTCTCCTTTCTCTTCTTTTGCTTGAGGACAAGCAAACCTCTAAGTTTGGTGTGTTTATCCGCAATCACTAAGATCATGGCCCCCAAAGGAAAACAACCCACCCCAAGAGGCAAGAAAGAGAGCGTTCCAAAACCACTTTGGAATCAAGGGAAGTGCTTATCTAAAGAACATTCGGACCATTATAACAAAATAATGGGTCTAAGATCAGTGATCCCGGAAGTTAGATTCGATCTGAATGAAGATGAATACCCGGAGATCCAGGAGCAAATTCGAATCAGGAGCTGGGAAGTCCTAGCTAATCCTGAAACGAAAGTGGGAAGGAACATGGTCCAGGAGTTCTATGCTAATATGTGGCAAACTGACAAGCAGAAACTATCTGGGACTGCTCTCTATGACTATCGGACCGTGGTCAGAGGAAAGATTGTTCATACCCACCCTGACAGGATTAGGGAGATCTTAAAGCTACCTCAGCTGAAGGATGATCCAGACTCCTTCAACAGGAGGATGATGAGAACAGACAAGGGCCTGGATAAGATTCTAGAGGACATATGTATCCCTGGAGCCAGGTGGACCACCAACACAAAGGGTGTCCCAAATCAACTCAAGAGAGAGGATCTCAAACCAGTCGACAGAGGATGGCTAGATTTCATTGGGCATTCTCTGTTGCCTACTAGCAACCATTCTGAAGTCACAATTAAAAGAGAAGTGATGATCCATTGCATCATGATGGGAAAGGAAGTGGAGGTTCATCAGCTGATTTCAGCTGAACTCTACAAAATTGCTAACAAAAATTCTAAAGAGGCCAGGTTGGCTTATCCAAGCGTGATTTCTCTGCTCTGCAAGGACGCTGGAGTAAGGATGGGAATAACTGAGTATATCTCAGTTGAGAAGCCAATCACCAAAGCATCAATGGAAAAACAACAAGCACAGGATGATCCCATCAAGAAGAGAGCACAGGAATTCCTCCCAGAGATCCCTCAATCTGAATACTGGGAGTATCTTGAGACGTCTGTTACCAAGATACGGGAAGCTATGGAGCAAATAATAAAAGAACAGAAGGAACACAGTCAAATGCTGACCTATATGTTTAAAGAACAAGAGGAGCAAGGGCGTGACTTAAGGGAATTGAACCGCCAAAAGTCTTCTCTTGTAGGACCAAGCACCCCAAGGATCAGAGGAACCCCCGTTCCCCCAAAATAAAGGTTGTTAATTTCCAATTCCTGCCTTAACTCTGTGACAGTGTCCTTATAGAAGTTTACCTTAGGAGTCATATAGTAGTAATTAGTATCTATTTTGATTTTATCTCCAATTAAGCTATAGTTTATTTTTCTCATCATCAGCAAACATGAATAAAGTAGTAGATCTTTTGAATAAGAGGCAATAAAATTTCGAGATTTTAATAAGAAAAATTCTAATTAGTAACATGTGATGGCAATGCTTTCTGTCTTCTGAATGAATGCTTGAACAGTGCATATGTCTTTTGAATTTGTTGTTTAAGACTGTTAAATATGTTGGCTCTTGAAAGAATGATGAACATGAGACATGTTATTGATAATCTGAAAAATCATAAAAATTCCCGCTCATCTAATTAGAATCTGAGCTTCATTCAAAAACTCTGAGATATTATTGCTTCCCAACCTATTAGTCTTCTATTTTATTTGTCTAGTTGCTTGAGGACAAGCAACAGTTTAAGTTTGGTGTTGTGATGAGCGGATATTTTATACGCTTTTTGGGGTTAATTTCATATAGTTTGAGTATGTTCTAGTTAGTTTTTAGTCTATTTTCATTAGTTTTTAGGAAAAATTCATATTTCTGGACTTTACTATGAGTTGTGTGTTTTTCTGTAATTTCAGGTATTTTTCTGGCTGAAATTGAAGGAGCTGAGCAAAAATCTGATTCAGGCTGAAAAAGGACTGCTGATGCTGTTGGATTCTGACCTCCCTGCACTCAAAGTGGATTTTCTGGCGCTACAGAACTCGAAATAGCATTCTTCCAATTGCGTTGGAAAGTAGACATCCAGGGCTTTCCAGCAACATATAATAGTCCATACTTTGCACAAGGATAGATGATGTAAACTGGCGTTCAACGCCAGTTCTCTGCCCAATTCTGGCGTCCAGCGCCAGAAAAGGATCAAAAGCTGGAGTTGAACGCCCAAACTGGCACAAAAACTGGCGTTCAACTCCACAAACGGCCTCTGCACGTGAATTGCTTAAATCTCAGCCCCAGCACACACCAAGTGGGCCCCAGAAGTGGATCTCTGCATCATCCATCATAGTTTACTCATTTTTTGTAAACCTAGGCTGCTAGTTTAGTATTTAAACAACTTTTAGAGACTTTTTTTGCACCTCATGACATTTTAGATCTGAACTTTGTACTCTTTGACGGCATGAGTCTCTAAACTCCATTGTTGGGGGTGAGGAGCTCTACTGTGTCTCGATGAATTAATGCAAGTATTTCTGTTTTCCACTCAAACACGCTTGTTCCTATCTAAGATATTCATTCGCGCTTAACTGTGATGAAGGCGATGATCCGTGACACTCATCACCATTCTGTTAGCCTTTCCTCACCTCATTTGCCACCTATGCAATTCGGCTGGGGTTGACATAGAGGGAGATATCCTCATTAAAGAGGACAAGTCCATCACTAAGAAAAAGATGGAGCAAGCAAGAGAGCTCATTCATGGAGCTCAAGAGGTGTATGAAGCTCATCACCATGAGATCCCGGAGATGCCTCAAATGCATTTTCCTCCACAAAACTATTGGGAGCAAATCAACACCTCCCAGGGAGAATTGAGTTCCAATATGGGACAACTAAGGGTGGAACATCAAGAGCACTCCATCATCCTTCATGAAATAAGAGAAGATCAAAAAGCAATGAGGGAGGAGCAACAAAGACAAGGAAAAGACATAGAAGAGCTCAAGGACATCATTGGTTCCTCAAGAAGGAAACGCCACCATCACTAAGGAGGATTCATTCCTTGTTCTTATTTCTTCTGTTTTTCATTTTCTATGTTATGTGCTAATCTATGTTTGTGTCTTCATTACATGATCATTAGTAGTTAGTAACTTTGTTTAAAGTTATGAATGTCCCATGAATCCATCACCTCTCTTAAATGAAAAATGTTTTAATTCAAAAGAACAAGAAGTACATGAGTTTCGAATTTATCCTTGAACTTAGCTTAATTATATTGAAGTGGTGACAATGCTTCTTGTTTTCTGAATGTATGCTTGAACAATGCATATGTCTTTTGAAGTTGTTGTTTAAGAATGTTAAATATGTTGGCTCTTGAAAGAATGATGACAAGGAGACATGTTATTTGATAATCTGAAAAATCATAAAAATGATTCTTGAAGCAAGAAAAAGCAGCAAAGAACAAAGCTTGCAGAAAAAAAAAAGAGAAAAAAAAATAGCGAAAAAAAATTAGAAAGAAAAAAAAAGCAAGCAGAAAAAGCCAAAGCTCTTAAAACCAAGAGGCAAGAGCAAAAAGCCAATAATCCTTAAAACCAAAAGGCAAGGGCAAATAAAAAGGATCCCAGGCTTTGAGCATCAGTGGATAGGAGGGCCTAAAGGAATAAAATCCTGGTCTAAACGGCTAAACCAAGCTGTCCCTAACCATGTCCTTGTGGCGTGTAGGTGTCAAGTGAAAACTTGAGACTGAGCGGTTAAAGTCAAGGTCCAAAGCAAAAAAAAAAGAGTGTGCTTAAGAACCCTGGACACCACTAATTGGGGACTTTAGCAAAGTTGAGTCACAATCTGAAAAGGTTCACCCAATTATGTGTCTGTGGCATTTATGTATCCGGTGGTAATACTGGAAAACAAAGTGCTTAGGGCCACAGCCAAGACTCATAAAATAGCTGTGTTCAAGAATCATCATACTGAACTAGGAGAATCAATAACACTATCTGAACTCTGAGTTCCTATAGATGCCAATCATCCTGAACCTCAATGGATAAAGTGAGATGCCAAAACTATTCAAGAGGCAAAAAGCTATAAGTCCCGGTCATATGATTGAAGCTATGTTTCATTGTTAGTTTGGAATTTATAGTATATTCTCTTCTTTTTATCCTATTTGATTTTCAGTTGCTTGGGGACAAGCAACAATTTAAGTTTGGTGTTGTGATGAGCGGATAATTTATACGCTTTTTGACATTATTTTTAGTATGTATTTAGTAGGATCTAGTTACTTTTAGGGATGTTTTCATTAGTTTTTATGTTAAATTAACATTTCTGGACTTTACTATGAGTTTGTGTGTTTTTCTATGATTTCAGGTAAGTTCTGGCTGAAATTGAGGGACTTGAGCAAAAATCAGATTCAGAGGTTGAAGAAGGACTGCTGATGCTGTTGGATTCTGACCTCCTTGCACTCAAAGTGGATTTTCTGGAGTTACAGAACTCCAAATGGCGCACTTCCAATTGCGTTAAAAATTAGACATCCAGGGCTTTCCAGCAATGTATAATAGTCCATACTTTGCCCAAGTTTAGATGACGCAAACTGGCGTTCAATGCCAGCTCTCTGCCCAATTCTGGCGTCCAGCGCCAGAAACAAGTTGCAAAGTGGAGTTCAACGCCCAAAATGGCACAAAAGCTGGCGTTCAACTCCAGAAAGAGCCTCTGCACGTGTAACATTCAAGCTCAGCCCAAGCACACACCAAGTGGGCCCCAGAAGTGGATTTATGCATCAATTACTTACTTCTGTAAACCCTAGTAGCTAGTTTATTATAAATAGGACCTTTTACTATTGTATTAGACATCTTTGAATCTTTGGATCATATTTGGACGCCTGGTTCTTAGACCAGAGGGGCTTGCCATTCGGCCATGCTTGGATCTTTCACTTATGTATTTTTAACGGTAGAGTTTTTACACTCCATAGATTAAGGTGTGGAGCTCTGCTGTTCCTCAAAGATTAATGCAAAGTACTACTGTTTTCTATTCAATTCACTTGTTCCGCTTCTAAGATATTCATTCGCACTTCAACCTGAATGTGATGAACGTGACAATCATCATCATTCCCTATGAACGCGTGCCTGACAACCACTTCCGTTCTACATTAGATTGAATGAGTATCTCTTAGATCTCTTAATCAGAATCTTTGTGGTATAAGCTAGATTGATGGCGGCATTCATGAGGGTCCGGAAAGTCTAAACCTTATCCGTGGTATTCCGAGTAGGACTCTGGGATTGAATGACTGTGACGAACTCCAAACTCGCGAGTGCTGGGTGTAGTGACAGACGCAAAAGGATAGTAAATCCTATTCAAGTATGATCGAGAACCTCCAAGATGATTAGCCATGCAGTGACAGCGCATCGGACCATTTTCACATAGAGGAATAGGATGCAACCAACGACAAGGGTGATGCCTCCAGACGATTAGCCGTGCTGTGACAGAGCATTTGGACCATTTTCCCGAGAGAGATCGAAAGTAGCCATTGGCACCGGTGACATCCTTACATAAAGCCAGCCATAGAAAGGAGTAAGATTGATTGGATGAAGACAGCAGGAAAGCAGAGGTTCAGAGGAACGAATGCATCTCCATACGCTTATCTGAAATTCTCACCAATGAGTTACATACGTATTTCTTTCCTTATTTTATTAATTAATTTCGAAAACCCCATCACTATTTTATATCCGCCCGACTGAGATTTACAAGGTGACCATAGCTTGCTTCATACCAACAATCTCCGTAGGATTTGACCCTTACTCACGTAAGGTATTACTTGGACGACCCAGTGCACTTGCTGGTTAGTTGTGCGAAGTTGTGAACCATGGTATTGGCATCATGTTTTTGGTGCCATTGCCAGGGAAAGAAAGAGTAATGAATTTTACATAATCAAAGTGTAATCACAATTTCATCCACCAACAACATTCACACAACTCAAACACAAATAATCAAGATTAATTTTGTGACACCCTACCTGGTTTTGCTGCTCCTAATTCGGTTAAACTTTCAGGTGGTGCTTAAGCACTTTTTCCTCCTAAATCACATCAAGAACAACTTTAAATCCAAAAACTCTCAACTGACCAAATCTCACTCAGTATGTTAGGAAGAGATATCTCACCTTAGACTTGCTAGAAATTCACGTTTCTTGGCCCTCAAGTCAAGTTAAGCATGATTCCTAAGGAAGAACATCCAGAAAACACATGTTTAAGCATGTTTCCTTGAAAACCGAATTGAAATGGGAGGGAGATAGCTATCTCACCTTATTTCCATCCTTGATAAGTTATATGGTTATGTAGAGGAATAAGAGAGGATCATTTTGGTGAAATCGGAGTTTTGATTTGAGTTTTAGTTCAGAAGAAATCAAGCTTTGAAGATTAAGTGTTCATGAAAGTTTCTCTCTTTTCTCTCTTGTTATTTTCGGCCAAAATGATGAAATGAGACAGCCTTGGAGGTCTTGGGGGTGTAAGGTGAGTTGTGATTGGTTGGCTTGGAGGTGGATTAAAATAATATTAAAATATCTCTGGTGTATAACTACTAAAACTAGGTGTATCAGAACACTCGTAAAAACATCTCTAAAAATTATTTTCTGAGCTACTAGCATAAATGACACTAGTAACATATTTATTATGAGAATAGTACATGTATAATGAGGCCTTAGCATTCCTAAATTCATCAGAGAGTGTTGGTGCTAAGCTGCACCAGTAAACTGTAAACCCGGTTAAACCGATTTTCTGTTTTTAACTAAAACTGACCAGGTAACCTTATAATATTATTCAAGAAGATTCTAATACTAATATAATGATAATATCATCCTATTATCTCTCTTCTCTCATAAATCGAGTCCGGTTCGTCAAACTGAGACTATTTACAAAAAACCAAATCAAAACTTCTAACCGATATGGTTCAAAAACCAGGTTCTTCGTGACCGCGTTATCGAGCTTGTCTCGGAAAAGGTTCTAACTTAAAGATGACATAATGACAATGAGGATTGAGATACTTGATGATATGTCAAAGGTTTTCCCCTTACTGATCTTCCGGAGAAATCCGTACTTTCAGAAAAGATTTCGCGTTCTCGAAAACTGAGGTTGTTACATTCTACCCTCCTAAAAGAAAATTTTGCCCTCAAAATTTCAGTTACCTGAGAATAGATGCGAGTAATCAGTTCTCATATTATCTTCCAATTCCCAAGTGTGCTCTTCTTCTCCTCTTGGTTCCTATGGTACTTTGACTAAGCGAACAGTCTTGCCTCTTAGCTGCTTATCACTTCTTTCTACGATCTGAACTGGTGATGCTTGATATGTCAAATCATTTTATAACTGTACTGTTTCTGGTTGTGAAACGTGACTATCATCGGGAACATATTTCTTAAGTTGCGAGACATAAAAAAAACATCATGAAGGTTTGATAAATAAGAGGAAGGGCTATTTGATAAGCTACTAGACCGACTCTTTTAAGTATTTGGAAAGGTTCTATGTATCGTGGGTTAAGCTTCTTAGTCTTAAGGGCTCTACCTATTCTAGTAATCGAAGTTACTTCTAGAAAGACATGATCTCCCTCACTAAACTCTAAGGGTCTACGTCTATTATCGGCATAGCTCTTTTGACGGCTCTGTGCGGTCTGGATCTTCTGGCGAATCCCCTTTATCTTCTCAGTAGTTTCTTGCACTAAGTCTGGACCTAAGACACTAGCTTCTCCGTCATCATTCCAACACAATGGTGTTTGACATCTCCTTCCGTAGAGAGCTTCATATGGTGCCATCCTGATACTTTGTTGGTAACTGTTGTTGTAGACGAACTCGACCAATGGCAAATACCTATCCCAACTGCCCTGGTTATCCATCACACAAGATCTTAACATGTCTTCCAATGTCTAGATTGTTCGCTCTGATTGTCCGTCTATCTGAGGATGGTATGTTGTACTCATATGCAATTCTGTTCCTAAAGTTTTCTGGAAAGCTCCCCAGAATCTAGAAGTAAACCTCGGATCTCGATCTGAAATAATTGACGAAGGTATCCCGTGCAATTGTACGATTTCTTGAATATATAGCCGTGCTAGCCTTTCTAAAGTATAGTCAACTCAAATCAGAAGAAAATGTGTTGATTCTGTTAACCTGTCTACAATCACCCAAATAGCATCGTGTCCTGTTGAGGTCCTTGGCAATCCCGTGACAAAATCCATAGTGATCTGCTCCTATTTCCATTATGGTATTTCCAAGGGTTGCAGGGTTCCTGACGGTTTCTGGTGTTCCACCTTCACCTTCTGGCAGGTTAAACATTTTGAGACATAAGCAGCTACCTCTTTCTTCAAGCCCGACTACCAGAACATTTGTTTCAAATCCTTGATACATCTTTGTTACTCCAGGATGCATAGAAAATATACTTTGATGAGCTTCTACAAGAATCCATTGCCGCAAATCTCCAGAGCTAGGCACACAAATTCTATTCTTATATCTCTAGAGGCTGCTACAATCTAGTCTTATAGCTTCTGGTTCCTGTACTTTCATCCGTCTCAGCATCGTCATCATTTCTGAATCCTGTGCTTGTGCTTGCTGAATCCTAATCTTAAAATCTGGTGTTATATGTAATTGGGCCAAACGGACCCCACTTGATGTCTCAGTCATAGCCAACTTAAGGTCCTCAAATTCCATGAGTAATTTTTCTTCCTTTATCATCATCCAAGAGATATTCAAATTCTTCTTGCTCAAAGCATCTGCCACCACGTTCGCTTTTCCTGGGTGATAACTTAACTTAAAATCATAGTCCTTCAGGAACTCCATCCACCTTCGCTGTCGCATATTAAGATCCTTCTGGTCAAAGATATACTTTAAACTTTTGTGGTAAGAGAAAGCTTCTAGTTGACTGCCATACAAATAGTGTCTCCAGATCTTCAGAGCAAACACTACTGTAGCAAACTCCAAGTCATGCGTCGGATAATTTTGTTCATGAGGTCTCAGCTGCCGGAAAGCATAAGCCACCACATTTTTGTCTTGGATCAGCACACATCCAAGTCCTTTATGAGAGGCGTCACAGTATACTTCAAAAGGTTTCTGCGGGTCGGGTAGTACTAATACAGGTGCAGTTGTTAACTTCTCCTTAAGCATCTTGAAACTTCTATCACACTCAGCCGTCCAAACGAA
>NC_029794.2:62677177-62677938 GCF_000816755.2 Arachis ipaensis
AGTACAAGTTCAATGCTGAATTCTATCTCTCGCTGAGGAGGAAACTCAGGTATGTCGTCCGGGAAAATATCAGGAAATTCCTTCACCACTTGGATTCGTTCTAAGCTTAGTTCACTATCATTCGAGCTAGCCGCTAACAGAACGTACCCCTTACAATCACTCCCGTCTAATGCAACTCTTACAGAATTCCGATATAAAGTATGAGACAGAAATGGTTTAATATCTAAACTATCAGACGGAATAACAACAGTTCTTTCATAGCAATCAAGGAAAACATGATACTTAGATAACCAATCTAACCCTAGAATAACTTCTAAACCACATAGAGGCAAACATATTAGATCATGTATAAAAGTTCTGTTCATAATAGTGAATAGTACTTGCAGGCACACTAAACTAGTCAAAGCATTTTGGGATGCAGGAGTATGGACAATCAGATCAAAGTTCAACTTAGAGAAATCTAGTCCCAACTCACGAGCAACAGTTAAAGAAACAAAGGAGTGCGATGCACCCGAGTCATACAGTACAGTTAGAAATCGATCTTTGACAATACACTGACCTTGGATCAGGACGTCTGATTGCATAGCATCATCAGCAGTCATGGCAAACACTCGACCTTGTTGCTGGGTTCGCACTAGATTCCGAAAAAACTTTCTTGGGTACATCCTAGCTGTGTGTCCAGATTCCTCACAAGTAAAATAAGCGTTCGTTCCTTACAGCATCCAAATATAACATAACCATAACCATGGAGATCATAACAG
>NC_029794.2:62678456-62694065 GCF_000816755.2 Arachis ipaensis
CTTAAATTCATGCAAAATCCTCATGAAATCATGTAAAATGCACAATGTATGCTTGAATCAAGATGTAAGTGAATATCTACCCAAAACTAGCTTATTTCCTAAGGAAATGCATGAAACTACCCTAAAAACAGTAAAGAAAAGGTCAGTGAAACTGGCCAAAATGCCCTGGCATCACAACACCAAACTTAAAGCTTGCTTGTCCCAAGCAAGTAATGGAACAAGAGAATGATGAAAGAAATGCCAAGAGACATGAGTCATTCTTGTGGAAGTCATGTCCTGGTTTTATGGAGGTTTCATGCATAGCAACTTAGGCTCATTCCTGGCTTTCAGACCTTTATCATGTCCTAGAATATTCACTTGTTATTGCATCCCATGAGACTTTTATTCATTGATCCTTTTGTTGTTATTTCAGGGCTTATTTTCGTTGCTAGGCTAAGTGCTCTGTAAGTGGGCAACTCTTTAAAATAAGCTTTCAGCCAACACTCCCGAACCAGTTGGTTCAAGGTGCTAGGTGTTGAAGCACCCCTAAGGACTTACTTGCTCAAGTCTCTCCCCCATACATACAAACCACAGGCACATAGTTTATTTATTTTCTTTTCTTAAGACCTTGGTGTCCAGCACCTCTTTGGGTTACTAAATGTTCTGTAGTGAGGGTTACTCTTGATAGTGGACTTTCAGCTGATAATCCCGAGTTAGTTAACCCAAGTTACCAAGTGATAAGGCACCCCTAGGAGCTTATTCATCCAAGTAGATCCCTCACACAGGAGCACCACAGACACATGCCTGAAGATTAAAACCATTGGTGCCTAGCCTTATTACTTACTCTTTTTTTTCTTTTATTATTTTTTAACTTTGATTGTTCTTTCCCTTTTTCTTATTAGGATCTTCTTATTTATCTAGTCTCATAGGGTGTGTCTCAAGCATAGTATTCATGACAGATAGTTGTCTTCCCACCTTATGGTTGAATCAACTTAGCTAACTTATGACCACACCACAAACTCATGGACTTACTCCCTAGTATGAACTCCACTCTGGTCTTTTGAAAACAATCATTCTCTTTTCATTTGATTCAAAAGGGACAAGCATACAAGTAAGTAAAGAAATGATGCAGTAGCATAAAGACTAGCGACAAAAGACCTATGCATCAAAACTTTAAAAGATAGAATAAAAATAAAGTTCAAACTACGAGCAACTATTAATCAAAAGTGCATCCGGAATTCCAATTTTCAACAATTCTGGGTACAATGGTATTAAGTAACAATACAACCTTCTGGTGATGATTTCTAGTTTCCTTCTTTCTTTGTCACCATCCTAATCCTTGCTACCTCACTTCCTTGGGTGAAAGTGCACCATTTCCTCATAAGATTCCTGCAAAGTTATTTGAAGTTGCTTGTTCCCAAAACCAAACTTAGCTCCTTACTATACAGGGGAAACAACTTGTGATCTTTATTGAAATAAAGGTGAAAAGAAAAATACATGAGGTTGGGTTGCCTCCCAACAAAGCGCTTCTTTATCGTCACTAGCTTGACGATTCCTCCTTCACTTGAGATGATAGTTTACTCTGGGGTTTTCCCCCATGTTGCCCAGGTAATGCTTGAGTCTTTGTCCATTAACTGTAAAAGTCCTCTATGAACCTTCATCCATGACTTCGATGTGTCCATATGGCGATACTTTTGTGACAAGAAAAGGTCCGGACCACCTTGATTTAAGTTTTCCTGGGAACAGTCTCAATTTGGAATTGTAGAGAAGTACTCGCTGCCCCTTTTCGAAACTTCTGGGTGCAAGACGCAAGTCATGTCTTCTCTTTGCCTTCTCTTTGTACATCCTGGTATTTTCATAGGCTTGTGACCTGAATTCCTCCATCTCTTGTAGCTGTAAGATTCTCTTTGCACCAGCGGCAATGCTGTCGAAGTTTAGTATCTTGATAGCCCAGAGAGCTTTGTGTTCCAACTCTAATGGTAAATGACAAGCCTTACCATACACCAGTTGATATGGGGACATTCCAAGTGGTGTTTTGAATGCTGTTCTGTATGCCCAAAGAGCATTATCTAGCTTCTTCGACTAATCCTTTCTTGATGTACCCACAGTCTTTTCCAGAATCCTCTTTAGCTCTCTGTTGGATATCTCAGTTTGTCCACATGTTTGGGGATGGTATGGTGTGGCTACCTTATGTTTTACCCCATATCGTAGGAGAAGAACTTCTAGTGGTTTGTTACAAAAATGGCTTCCTCCATCACTGATGAGTGCTCGTGGGACTCCAAACCGGCTAAAGATATTCTTCCTGAGGAAGTTCATGACCACCTTGTTATCGTTTGTTGGGGTTGCAATAGCCTCTACCCACTTAGAGACGTAATCTACTGCTACCAAGATGTAATTGTTTGCATATGAGGTTGGGAATGGTCCCATGAAATCAATTCCCCACACATCAAACAGTTCCAGTTCCAAGATAAAATTCTGTGGCATCTCATTTCTTTTCGGCAAGTTTCCATATCTTTGGCATTCATTGCAGCTCCTTACCAGTTCTTTTGCATCCTTGAAAAGGGTGGGCCAAAAGAATCTGCTTTGTAACACCTTTGCTGCTGTTCTGTCTCCTCCAAAGTGGCCTCCATAACATGAGCCGTGGCAGTTCTGTAGGACCTCTCGTCCTTCTTCTTCCGAAACACATCGTCTAAGGATTCCATCTGAACCCTTCTTGAAGAGATATGGCTCATCCCAGACAAAGTACTTTACATCATTTATGAGCTTCCTTTTTTGATGTTTATTGATCTCTGGAGGTAATGCTCCAGATGCCTTGAAGTTGGCAATGTCTGCGAACCATGATGCTTTATGAACTGTCATCAACTGCTCATCAGGGAAGAGCTCGTTTACACTTGTATCATGTGCTCTACCTTCATTATGAGGAATCCTGGATAGGTGATCTGCTACCTTGTTCTCTACTCCTTTCTTGTCTCTGATCTCAATATTGAAATCCTGCAACAATAAGATCCATCTTATTAGTCTTGGTTTTGATTCTTGCTTGGCAAACAAATATTTAAGTGCTGTGTGGTCTGTAAAAACAATCACTTTCGCACCAATGAGGTATGATCTAAACTTGTCAAATGCAAAAGCTATTGCTAGCAACTCCTTTTCAGTAGTGGTATAATTTCTTTGAGTATCATTAAGGACCTTGCTAGCATAGTATATCACGTGGACTAAGTTATCTTTCCTCTGTCCCAACACTGCCCCAACTGTGAAATCCGATGCGTCACACATCAATTCAAACGGTAAATTTCGATCAGGTGGGGAAATGATAGGAGCAGAGGACAACCTCATTTTCAAATTTTCAAAGGCTAACATGCATGTTTCATCAAAGATAAATGGTGTATCTGATACAAGCAGATTGCTTAAGGGCTTGGCTATCTTTGAAAAATCTTTAATAAACCTTATGTAAAAACCAGCATGCCCTAAAAAGCTCCTAATTGCCCTGACATCACTGGGTGGAGGCAGTTTTTCAATAAGTTCTACTTTGGCTCTGTCAACCTCAATGCCTTGGTTAGAAACTTTGTGACTAAGGACTATTCCTCCTGTCACCATAAAGTGACATTTTTCCCAGTTCAAGACCAGATTGGTTTCTTGGCATCTTTTCAATACCAAGGCAAGGTGATGTAGGCAGCTAGGAAATGAATCTCCGAATACTGAGAATTCATCCATAAAAACTTCAATGAATTTTTCTATCATATCTGAAAAGATAGAAAGCATGCAGTGTTGGAAAGTTGCAGGTGCATTACATAGCCTAAATGGCATGCGCCTGTAGGCAAACACTCCATATGGGCAAGTGAATGAGGTTTTCTCTTGATCTCTGAGATCAACCACTATTTGGTTATATCCTGAATAACCGTCGAGAAAACAATAATAAGCGTGCCCTGCGAGTCTTTCCAACATCTGATCCATGAATGGAAGCGGGAAATGATATTTTTGTGTAGCCTCGTTGAGCTTCCTGTAGTCTATGCACATCCGCCATCTTGTGACTGTCCTTGTAGGAATTAGTTCGTTCTCTTCATTGGGAACCACGGAAATTCCTCCCTTTTTTGGGACGACATGCACGGGGCTAAACCAGGGGCTGTCTGAGATTGGGGTAAATTACCCCCCCTTGCCACAACTTTATAACTTCCTTCTGTACCACTTCCTTCATGATTGGGTTCAACCTCCTTTGGGATTGAATGGATGGTTTGGCATCTTCTTCTAGCAGTATCTTGTGCATACATATGGCCAAACTTATCCCCTTCAAGTCAGCAAGAGTCCAACCAATAGCATCTTTGTGGTTTCGCAGTACTTTGAGCAGTTCATCCTCTTGATCTTGGCTGAGGAAGGAGCTTATAATCACTGGGTAATTTTCATCTTCTCCTAAGTACGCATATTTGAGAGAGGGTGGCAATGCTTTGAGTTCAAGTTTGGGTGCTTCTGACTTTTCGTTCTCTTCCTTTGGTGCACCTTGTATTTGACTTTTTGCTGTTGCAACCTCTTCACTACACGTAGACTCCTCCTCTATTATACCTTCAGGTTCTTCTTCTTCAAAACTTTCCTGCACTATGTCTTGAAGTGAGTCCAACCTCATACATTCTCCCATTTGCTCTGGTGGGTAACTCATGGCCTTGAACACATTGATCGTCATCTTTTCCTTGTGTAATATCAGGGTGAGATCTCCTTTTTGTACATCAATTACAGCTCCAGCAGTGGTCAAGAATGGCCTTCCCAGAATAATGGAAGCCTTGGCTTCCTCCTGCATGTCCAGCACTACAAAGTCTGCTGGGAAGATAAAATCTCCCACCTTCACCAGCAAATCTTCTACGATGCCATGCGGGAATTTGAACGATCTGTCTGCGAATTGTAAGGGCATCTTTGTTAGTTTAGCTTCCTCAATCTTCATCTTTCTCATCATAGCTACTGACATCAAATTGATGCTGGCTCCTAAGTCACACAGAGCCTTTTCCACTTTGATTTCCCCTATAATACAAGGGATTTGAAAACTCCCGGGATCCTTCAATTTCTGGGGTAGTTTATGCTGAATGATAGCACTACATTCTTCGGTTAGTATCACAGTCTCGTTGTTCTTCCAGCTTCTCTTCTTAGTCATGAGCTCCTTTAAGAACTTGGCGTAGAGTGGCATTTGTTCTATTGCTTCAGCAAAGGGTATGTTGATTTGCAGTTTCTTGAAGATTTCCAGAAATCTCGAGAACTGATT
This sequence comes from Arachis ipaensis, assembly GCF_000816755.2. Taxonomy (NCBI): domain Eukaryota; kingdom Viridiplantae; phylum Streptophyta; class Magnoliopsida; order Fabales; family Fabaceae; genus Arachis; species Arachis ipaensis. Next base: position 62,683,678 of record NC_029794.2, read on the forward strand.
GTCATCCCCTTTCTTCCTTAATTGCTGAGGGTATGGGACTCTTGGGGTGTCTGGCTTCAGCACTCCTTCCCCTTTTTGTAAATTTAAAGTGGGAACTTGAGCTTCGTCCTGCTATTCTTCCTCTTTAGTTGAGTCCTCTTTTTGTGGTTTCTGGGGGGTTTCCTTCAGTTCCTTCCCACTCCTAAGGGTGATAGCCTGACACTCCTCCCTTTGTGTTGAGCTAGTCTTGCTGCGAAGGTTGTGGCAGGGGATTTGTTTGAATAAGTAGCCAATTTGTGTCTCAAGTTTCTTGATGGCAGCATCCTGATTCTACATATTGGATATCACCTCTTCTCGGAATGCTTTACTATCTTGAATCTCTTTGCTTATGCCTTCAAGTAGATTCTCAATCCTTGAGATTCTTTCATCAAATGATGATAGGTCAGGCTGAGTAGGGTTATTCTGGCCTTGATATGAATGTGGGGAGGTGTTGTTATGGGGGTGTTGATATGGTCTAGATGTGAAGTGTTGGGTGGCTGCATTGTTTGGATTTGGGCATCTTTGATCAAGGCTTTGGTCTTGTTGATTTCTCCACCCAAAGTTTTGGTGATTCCTCCATCCAGGGTTGTAGGTCTTGGAGTATGGATCATGGTTTTGCCTAGGTGAATTCCCAATGTAGTTGGCTTGCTCCTGACTACCCTCTGCTTCTTCATTCACTCCTTCTTGGGTTGTTGATGAAGTGGAGACTGCTGCTACTTGGTTCCTCTCCATCTTCTTGGTGAGGTCAGCCAGCTGCTGGGTAATGAGCTTGTTTTGGGCCAGCAGAGCATCTACATTGTTTAGCTCCATTACTCCTCTTGTGTTCCCTCTTTCGGAAGCATAGAAGTAGTCGTTCTCTGCTACTGTTTCAATGACATCTATGGCTTCCTCAATAGTCTTCTTCTTGTTTAAAGATCCTCCGGATGAATGGTCTATGGCCTTCTTTGACTCATAAGAGAGCCCTTTATAGAAAATGTGCAGCTGCACCCATTCGTTGAACATATCTGGTGGGCACCTCCTTGTTAAGTCTTTAAACCTCTCCCATGCTTCATATAGAGTCTCACCATCTTGTTGCCTGAAAGTTTGGACCTCAGCTCTCAGCCTATTGATTCGTTGAGGAGGGTAAAATCTTGCTAAGAATTTTTTCACCACGTCTTCCCAAGTTGTCAAGCTCTCGCTTCGGAAAGACTCCAGCCACTTAGCTGCCTTATTCCTGAGTGAGAATGGAAATAAGAGCAGTCTATAGGCGTCAGGATGAACACAATTAGACTTCACTGTGTCACATATTCTCAGGAAGGTGGTTAGATGTTGATTGGGGTCCTCTTGGACACTCCTTCCGAACGAACAGTTGTTCTGAACAAGGGTGATGAGCTCTGGCTTCAGTTCAAAATTGTTGGCATGGATGGTTGGCTTTTGAATGCTACTTCAACAGTTCCCTGGGTTTGGATTGATGTAAGAGCCTAAAACTCTTCTATCCTCCCCAGCATGATTGGCTCCACCTCCTCTGCCATGGTTGTGAGCCTCTTCTTCATGATGGTGTTCCATGTTTTCTTCCATGTTTGGTTCAAAGTATTCCTCAAAGTGTTCCTCCTCTTCTTCACCACCAACTACACGTTTTTCTCTTGCCTCCTTCCTTAGTCTAAGGAAGGTTCTCCCAGGTTCAGAATCAAAGGAAGTTGAAGCCCCGCTTCTTCTCCCTGTCATACAACCAACAAGTACAAGCAAAGAGAATAGGTGCAGAAAGTATATCTGTCAGAATTACTGTTAGTATGAGTGATGCAATATATCAAACAGTTAGTGCGTTAGTGAGATGAATAGTAAATAACAAAGAAAAAGTAAGGGGGAAGGGAAGAAGTTATCTAAAACGGAAAGTAAATGACTCAAACAGAAATTTAAATCAAACAAAAATAAAATGCTGAATCTAGTTATCCTCCAATCTAATCATTGTTGATGCACAATCAATCCCCGGCAACGGCGCCATAAACTTGATGCACGGAAAACTTATCTCACAACAAATTCTCTTCGGCAAGTGTACCGAATTTGTCGTCAAGTAAAAACTCACAATAGAGTGAGGTTGAATCCCACAAGGATTGATTGGTCAAGCAACTTTAATTAGAGGACTGTTCTAGTTGAGCGAATCCAGAATTTGAGTTGAGCATTGCAGAAAATAAAATGGCGGGAAGGTAATTGACAGGAAAGTAAATGCTAGAATTATAGATCTGAAAGTAAATGACGGAAGGTAAATTGCAGAATTGTAAATGGGAATGGGGGAATTGCTCATTAAAGTAAATAACAGAAATTAAAGAGAATGGGTAAGATCAGAAATGGGGAGTTCATTGGGCTTAGGAGATGTTGCATTCTCCGGATCAATTTCATTTTCATCTCTTCCTCAATCAATGCACTCATTGATCTCCTTGGCAATCTTAAGTGATTGAATTACAATTTCTTGTAATTCAATCTCTCAAATCTTGATCAATAGCCAATTCCTTGGTCAATTGCTCATGAGAAGAGATGAAGTATGGTCACTGATTATACCACATGCATTTCCCAAACCAAGTGTTGAGAGGATTATAATCACATATCCATTCAAACCCAATTTGGTCCAGCATGAGAAAGCATTTCTAGCTTGATCTCTTCATTCCTCTTTCAAGGTTCAGAAGAGATCCAAGTATGAATAGCTTCTTTTTCAAGATAACTACTCAATTGGATGAAGATCGAATTTCAAGTAAAATTAAGAGAAAAGATAGAAGAAGAATAATGAAAACTAGTATTGATCCATCAAATTACAACAGAGCTCCCTAAACAAATGGTTGGGACTCAACTTTCCCAATAACGTTGAGAAGCCTCTCCCTTCCCTACGTTAGAGCCCACGTTAACTTAGTTAATGTGGCTCTTTTAACGTAGGCTTGCCATCCTTCGAGAACGTTAGTGACACTTACCATTGTCACTAACGTTCCAAATTGTAATGTAGCCACTAATGTGGTTCTTCTTTGCTTCCTTTGACCTGAAATTAAGCAATAAAGTGCATCAAATTTCTAGTCCAAGTCATGGGAAATGCAACATCTATTTTGTCCTTAAATTCATGCAAAATCCTCATGAAATCATGTAAAATGCACAATGTATGCTTGAATCAAGATGTAAGTGAATATCTACCCAAAACTAGCTTATTTCCTAAGAAAATGCATGAAACTACCCTAAAAACAGTAAAGAAAAGGTCAGTGAAACTGGCCAAAATACCCTGGCATCACCTTTTCGCAATTCCAGGACTAACTATGTTGCCCTATTTCGTTCACTAGTCTCTGTCTGTTTTTCTATCATTAAAACTTTACAGACTTTTTCTTCGATTTTTATCTTTTCTTCAACTTTTTATCTTTTATTTATCTTTGCCTCACTAATATGTTTTTACCACTCCCTAAGTGTTTTATGAAAGTAATTATCAGATTCTGTGCTTAAAGTTGTCTTTCTAAAACTTTTACAGAAAACTGCCTTTTCTGCATTATTTTATTATTTTTATTAAAATATTATTTTTAATTAAATATTATTATTTAATATTTTATTATTTTTTTATTATTTTATCATTAAATTTTCGAAAATTAACTTACTTTTACTTTTAACCTTTAAAATTCACTTTTTACCACCCGTAACTTTTAATATTTCTACTTTTACCACCCTAACTTTCTGAAATTACTAAATAACCCCCCAAACACCAAATTAATTACTTCCTTGCCCTTTTATGAATCAAAAAGGTGTTCTTCATTGTTCTTCATCACACTCAAAGTGTTCTTCATGTTCTTCATAAATTCTTCAGATTCCTTCTCTGTTTTTACCCGTTTTTCAGTCTTTTCAGGAACCGATTTTTACTATAATTCATAATAAATTAGCAGCCACTAAAACCCCATATTTTCTACATTGTTTAAACACAAATTGAACCTCAATTTAAGCTTAGGGTTTCGTTTTTCCAGCTGCCCCAAGAACATGAACTTTAAAGCTTGAATTTCATCAAATTTCATCAAAATTTCACCAAATTTTCACCAAGAATCAATCATATATGCAACCAATTTTTAGCACAGACAAATAATACAACATTCACACAACTCAAACACAAATAATCAAGATTAATTTTGTGACACCCTACCTGGTTTTGCTGCTCCTAATTCGGTTAAACTTTCAGGTGGTCCTTAAGCACTTTTTCCTCCTAAATCACATCAAGAACATCTTTAAATGCAAAAACTCTCAACTGACCAAATCTCACTCAGTATATTAGGAAGAGATATATCACCTTATACTTTCTGGAAATTCACGTTTCTTGGCCCTCAAGTGAAGTTAAGCATGATTCCTAAGGAAGAACATCAAGAAAACACATGTTTAAGCATGTTTCCTTGAAAACCGAATTGAAATGGGAAACTGAGACTATTTACAAAAAACCAAATTAAAATTTCTAACCGATATGGTTCAAAAACCAAGTTCTTCGTGACCGCGTTATTGAGCTTGTCTCGGAAAAGGTTCTAACTTAAAGATGACATAATGACAATGAGGATTGAGATACTTGATGATATGTCAAAGGTTTTCCCATTACTGATCTTCCGGAGAAATCCGTACTTTCAGAGAAGATTTCGTGTTCTCAAAAACCGGGGTTGTTACACCCACCTTCAAAAGTTACGTGAGAGGAACAGAGGTGGACTTCAGCACCAATGCCATAACATGGGTTCTTCAGCTGAAATCACCAAATTTTGATGAGCCCAGTTATCACGTGAGAATAAGTAATGGCCCCGACAATGATGAACTTGAAGAAATTGTGAATGATATGTGTGTTATAGGATCTGACTGGGAAAGGTATTCAGATAGAAGACCTCGGTTCATCAGGAGAGGAGACCTCATCCCGGAATCCAAGGGATGGTTTGAACTTGTGAGGAGATCTATCCTCCCAGCTGCACACAATTCTGAGGTCAACGTAACTCGAGCTACTATGGTACACTGCTTAGTAAAGGGTGGAAGCATTAATGTGAACGAAATTATAGCTGAGGGGATTCAAGAATCAGCCGAGAAGAATGATCCAGGTGCTAGACTTTGGTTCCCCAGCACCATCCTTAGGCTGTGTACGAAAGCCAAGGTAGTCTTCGAGGACAGCAACCCAACTTGGGTAAACCCTGGAAGGATGGTTACACTCCAGCGTATAACGTATGTGACACCCGCCCAACAACAAAGAAGGCCTCAATTAGGGAGAAGAACACCACAAGAAGAACCTCACCAAGAAGAACCTCAACAGGAAGAATATCAGCAAGAAGAGTACTATCACTACAAGAAAAACACCCATTCAGCCACACTTTTTTTAAGCTACATTTGAAAAGCGTAGCCTATTCTCAGAATAGGCTACGCTTTTTTGCATGGTGCCCTTTTATAAAAGAAAAGGAAACACTGTTGAGGCATCACTTCAAAAGCGTCTCCTTAGATATTTTAAATATCACTTATAAAGCGTAGTCGAATCTAAAAAGCTATAGATACACTTTTTTGATTAAAAGAAGCGCTTTTAAAACGTAACCTGTTTGTTAAGTTTTGGGTGCGCTTCATAATTGTTGCCTAATCTATGTAAGCCCAAATCCCTGCGGGACTTGGTATTTTTTTTTTCCTTTTCAACCATACTTCACACCAGCACACGCCAAATTGGTGCCTCTCAGCTCTCACCACCAACACTCTGATCTCGTCGTTATCGAAGAACCACTTCGTGCCTCTCACCACCACCACTTCGTGCCTCTCACAACCCAAATACGTTTCGCCGTCGTCGTACCTACCACTCGAGATCCATCGGTGTCGCCACTCCAGAACCACAGCTCCTCTTCCACACTCACCGCTCCTCGTCCCCACTCGAGAGCCATCAGTCGTCAGCATTGGTAGTCAGCATCGTCAGCTTTGGTTGTCAGCATCGTCAGCACCAACCACTCGACGCTAACCCCAAATACGTTTCGATGCGTGCTCAGTTGCTCACATTGCTCGTCAGCATCGTCCTCCTGTCACTCACCATCGTGGTGGTGAAGGTATTTATTTTTAGGGTTCTAAAATTTCAGAGGGTTAGGATTCCGATTTAAGGGTTTTCAATTTGGGGGTTTGGATATGTTGCGGTGCGGGTGAACTCTCGTACCCTCATTGACTACGTTTCTGCTTTTTGTGTAGACTACTGCATGTTCTGAAGACCAGGAGGAAGACCAAGGCGGAGAAGAATCCATTGCCAGCACTTGATTATCAGATTACTTTATTGCAAGCTGGAGAAGAATCCATGGTTTCTGAACTTGAGGTAGCATACTGAACTTGTTCATGAGATTCCATTTCCTTAGCATACTGGACATCACTCTCTGTTTCAACTATGGATGCCAGTAGTTCATTATCTCATTTTCAGTTCTTCCTAGCAAATTTTGTGCTATCTGAGACCACCTGCTCAAATTTAAGATAATACGATATTTCTCATATGAGACTAATTTCATTTCATAAATTAATTCTAATGTAAATTTTAATTATAAATTAATTTATCTTTTAAAAAATATCAAAATTAATACTCTAAAAATATTTTATTAGAGATGCTTGTATGATTTTATAAAATATTTGTATAATTCAGTGCCAGTGATTTAACGTAATAAATGTTAAAAGTGGTTGTTGCTAACACAAAACTGATTTTTACGGATCAAAATTAAACTAAGACATGGAAACATGGAATAAAACAAGCAGCTTCAACATTTCAAGTTTTTCTAGTGTTTTTGGTGTATTGGTATCTTTGAAGACGTGCATTCAAATAGAATTTGATTTGATTGCAACGTTGATCTGCTAAATTAATTTACTTGTATAGTGAGTAATATCCCACTTTGGTTATGATATGTGTGATAATCATTGATTGGACTAAAGAGTAGGATAACTATATGCTGATATCAAAATGTGCTATTTAAATATTTCCTTTAAACAATTTTTGCATTTAACTTAAATTTTTTCTGATCCTCCTTCCCACTTTTTTCCCCTTCCTACTTATTGTAGGATGTGATTGTTTCATTTCTTTTGTAAGATTTTCAAGAATAATGTTCCTCTTTTGTTAAAGGGAGAGATTAAGCATCAAATTCTAAACAATTTATCAAGGACTTGGCAAGATTAATAGAGATCAAAAGCAGCTAACTTATCCTGTCAGGTCATGGTACCAGCCTCATTCATTGGGGCACTAGTTTATGCAATAGCTGCTGTTTTTGCAGTATGTCAGTTCAAAACTAACTAGTATTTAGCTACTAAGTAAAGGAAATATTTGCACTGATAGAGACACAATACACAATACACAATACACAATGCACATAGATATCCAAATCAGTTAGATATCTATGTTTATGAGTTACAAAATATAAATCTGATTAACTTGTTTCTAAATTATTGTTAACAAGTATAGACTTTTCTGACCTGTCCTCCTCTTGTGGTTTTTCTGCTGATATATAATTCAGATTCAACTTTTATCTCAGTTAAAGTAAGTAATCAAACAAGTTCTCCTGGTTCTGTTCACGTTGATAATTTCGATAAGGTGAGCTTTTTATAGCCCTTTCACCACTGAATCAAAATTCTTATTTCTTAATTAATTGGTGGATTCCTTATTGTGTGTGATGATGGTATTAGGGGTAGTGCTAATTTTGCTACCTCCTTCAAATGTCAATGCAGTTTGAGCATTTTGATGATTTCACTATAGCTTCTTCATGGGAAAGGTTTGTTTATTTTTTGAGCCCTCTTCGTTCAAATTTGCATGAAATCTCAATTACAAGGACACTTTATAGCATTACTGTAAGAGAAATGGTTCTTTGTGTTGAAATGATGCTACTCTACTGTCATGATAACATTATTCTTTTATGTTACTTAATAAATTTATTTTGTAGGTTCATTTCTAAAATTGAGGCAATTTGTCGTCCGTGGATGGCTGATGGTCCTAACAATTTATTGGTATTCTTGTTTAATTTCAATTTATTTGTATGCTTTGCTCTGTATTCTCTCTGGTTTTATTATTGCATTAGGGGCAAAGCTTTTTTGTTCTTCTATTGTGTACGATTGAATTTGTGCTATAGAGTTCCTGTTCTTGTTATGTAATTTGTATTAATGGAATCCAAAACAGTACAGGGACATTTGAGTTTTGAAATACTTTCAATTCTTATTATTAGTCTTCAATAGGTAGTGCAAGATCACTTGGAGGATTTTAATTTGTGTTGCCATGGAATATGTAATCCGACAGACCATTCCAAAGGTAAGCAGCACTGTATTTCTCAAAATTTGGAGGTGAAAAAGTTTCTGATTGATGCACTAATTTATGAAGTTTTATTCCTTAATTTGTCTTCAATTTTTTAAACCTTTTGCTTCAATTTACTTGTGTAACTTGATGTATTCTTGAATTATGTGTTATGTGCACTGGTGGAGATTTCGATACTTGTGTTCAGTGCAGTAAATTGCCGGTCCTACTTGTATTCAGTGCTGTGAGATTTTGCTAATCAACATGTTTGCTAGTAAATTTAGAAGTTCATATAGTTCTAATTTCTACTGTGTTGTGGGGGTGTTAGCTACTGGATATACCACTAATAGGAATTGGGGGTTTTAGCATTATACTGATTCGCGCAGCAGACTTTCATTTTCTCTTAGTGACATTTAATCGGAAAAGAGGAGAAACTATTAGTAAGTGTAGCTTCTGCTAAAGAGCTTCTCTTCATGTGGTATTTCAGGGTAACTCAAGAGCTTCTCTTCATCTTTATATTCATGTTTGGACGGCAAGTACTAAACTTTACCATTACAGACTAACTGTGATGCGAAATGCATGCTTCCATTTGGATTAAGTTAAAGGGTAATTCATTTTGTACCTTTATCTATATATGCTATACCTGCATGCAAATGGGCGTTGAATTCTTTGGATATGCATGGTTTAGTTAGCATTTAATTGGTTCAACTATATGGACTCTTGAAATATATTAAGAATATATATGATTTTTTTCCCTACCCAATTGCATAGGCAGTCAAATAATGCACACTTAGGAAATAGTTTCTTTTTGATTCCGTGGTTTATTCTTCTTGAGTGACTTGCATAATACATATTAGTGTTTTACATGTAGAAGATCAAAGTTTGTGAGATTGAGGGATTGCCAATAGACTAAAATGTATTCATAGCTTCTCCTAACCTGATCAAGCATGGTGGGACTACAGATTTAATATGATTTAAGGTATCAAGCCCATGAACTTCAAGGGAGAAGCTTACCAAATAATGCTATCAACTTTTTTCCTGCATGATAATGATGTTGATTATTGCTATTTTTATTTTTGTATGAAAATAAGCAAGAAGAATTTTGTACCTTATGATGGAAATAATTGTCAAGGTTTGAGCTGATATTAAATGAAGTTTTGTAGTTGACTGATCTATAAACAGGTTATTGTTTCCCATGGAGATTGTGACAACTGCAGCTGAACTTGGGATAAAGCTAAACACTACCACAGTTGAAGAATCTGAACAAATGAAGAAAAAACTGGTTTACAACCCAGAGCTGAATTTTTTGTGGACCAGGACATGGAATTAGGTATCATTTAATCTTCAAAACAGCATTTAATTCAAACTTATGTCACTATTCTTAGTTGCTAGGTTAAAATGTTTATATTTTTAGGCTCAGATTTTCAGTTTATTTGCTTATAATCTTATATTTTAAATTGTTATCAATTTATTTCCATGTGACAGTTTTATTAGGTTAAAATGTTTATATTTTTAGGCTCAGATTTTCAGTTTGATGACACTTAAATTGTTATCAATTTATATCAATTTATTTCTTTTTCAGCTACTCATATCACATTATGTGTAGTCTTCAAAGAAACATGTGTGATAATGAGACAGGCCATGTCCTTTATGAGACCATGTTTGTTTAGAATGAATTCTTGGCACGAGGAATTAGGAATCACCTCCAGAATTCTCTTTGGACAGTTGATTCTGGCGGCTGCAGGTGTAGCTAAAGATCGCAAGTGCACTGCTTTTCCTCCTGTTAAACCGGCATTGGTTGCCTCCGGTACTCATTGGGTTGAATCAGACACCATGGCAGCAAACGATGGTAATCTCATTACTGCCACCACTTATGAAGGGCACCCTAAATTTATTCAACACTTTACGAAGGCACTAGGAGGCAACATAAGTGGCTCCAACAAAAAAAATTCTCTTTCTTTGTGGGGTACATTCAAATGATTTTCGGGCACACAACTCAGGGACTTGGTACCCAGGGCACTAAGGTCTTTGTTTATTCTCTTTTCTTTTATTTATTTTAATAATAGATTTAATTTGTAATCCTCTTTATATTCATTGATACATGGAAAGTAGTAGTTTAGACATGTTTCATTTTTTT
>NC_029794.2:62694191-62696523 GCF_000816755.2 Arachis ipaensis
GTGGTCTAATGTATATTTTGATATGGGTATGTTTAATTTAGTGTGAGATGTATGAATACTCATTTATGATCATCCCAATATTTTTAGTTCATTATAAATATATTTTGTTATTGGATAATTTTTATTATTTAAAGAATATTGTATGGTATTATTATGTATTTATTTTTTTTATAATTTTTAACTAATTTAATTAAAAAAATAGATTTATATATATAATCATATTACTAAATATTAGGTTTTAGAAAAAAAAATTATTAGAATATATATATATATATATAGAAAATTAAAAAAAAACAATGAAGGACCTAAGGCTACACTTATATAGAGTAGCTATAGTATACAAAAAAAAAAGTGGGACCTAAGGCTACACTTATAAAAAGTAGCCATGGTATACAATGTGGCTACGCTTTACAGGTGATGCAGTAGCGTTGAAAACCGTAGCCTATTCTGGCAAAAATGGAAGCTGAAAAGCGTAGCCTTTGGTCCTGGACAGCATCACTTGAAAAACGTACCCTATTCCTAAACGTCAAAAGCGTAGCCCTTGGTGCAGAAAAGCGTAGCCTTTGAGAATAGACAACGGCCGAATAGGAATCACCCCAAAAAGCATAGCCGTAGCCCAAAAAGCGTAGCCGTAGCCTAAGGCATCACTTTTTTTTACTTTTGGGTACACTTTTCAAGTGTACCTGAATGGGTGTTTTTCTTGCAGTGTATGATCCAACTAACATCAACTTGAATCACATTCACGGAGCCATTGAGGAGCTAGCGAGAAGTTATATGGAGGGACAAGAACAACAACTGCACGTTCAAGCCCAAAGGATGGATCGTCAAGAAGAACTCCTTTCTAATTGGATGAATCAACAAGGGGAGTGGCTGAAATAGCAAATGGAACATTATTCCTAGCTCACTCAAGCCATCAATCAAGTGACTGAAAGGCAAGAGCGTCAAGATAAACGCCTTCAAAAACTCAACCAACGCCAGCTAGCTCAGACGAAGGCATTCAATGAGTTCAGCATACTGAATGAAAGACGGCAACTACATAGGGAGGAGTTCAACATAAACACTCAAGCCAAGTTGAACTATATGTCTAGCCATATGCATAATCTACACTCTGCAATCCCTAGGTATGATGAGATCCAAAAAGATCTCACAGAACAAGAGGAAAGGAAGGTGAAACAGCAGAAGGAAACATTGAAAAAGAAGATGGAAGATGCTGGCTTCTGGAAGAAGTTGATTGGAAAAACCAAGGGAAGTGGGAGTGCAAGCACTCAAGAAAAACACAAGGAGGACAAACAGGAAGGAGAGCATGAGCACCCCCAAGAGTAAAAGGTGGTGGAGTTCCCTCATTGTTCCATCTTTCTTTTTCAAGTTCTTTTTTTTAAATAAGGAAAATCATGTATGAAATAGAATATGCTTCCGTAGCTTAGGAATTTTCAATTCTGTCTTTAAGTTTGCTTTTGCCTAGGTCTATGCTTGCTAGTCAAATTGCCTGCCTTCATTTTCATCTTATTTATTGTATACTTGTCCTTTTAAGTCCAATAAAAAGAGATGTTATGAAAGACCAGAGTGATGTTCAAGTTGTGGAGTAGGTCCTTAAATTTGTGGTGTAGTAATCACTTAGCTAAGTTGGTTCACCAACAAGGTGGGAAGGCAACTATCTGTCTTGAATCATATGCTTGAAACACACCCCATGAGACTGGCTAAATAATAAGATCCTAATAAGAAAAAGGAAAAAACAATAAGGGTTGAAAAAGAAAGAAAAGTTAATAAACAATAAGGCTAGGCACCAAGGGCTTGAATATTGAGGGATGTGTCTGTGGTGCTCTTGTACCAAGGATCTGCTTGGATGAATAAGTTCTTAGGAGTGCTTCATCACTTGGTAACTTGGGTTAACTAACCCGGGATTATCAACTGAAAATCCACTATCAAGAGCAACCTTGCTACAGAACATTTAGTAACTCAAAGAGGTGCTAGACACCAAGACCTCAAGGAAAGAAAATAACAAACCATGTGCCTGTGGTGTGCATGTATGGGGGAGAAAGACTTGAGGGAGTAAGTCCTTAGGGGTGTTTCAACACCTAGCACCTTGAACCAACTGGTTCGGGAGTGTTGGCTGAAAGCTTCATGCACTTTCTTAGGAAATAAGCAAGTTTTGGGTAAAATTTCACTTACATATTGATTCAAGCTAACATTGTGAATTTTATATGAATTCATGAGAATTATGCATGAATTGAATGACAAATTGGATGATGTATGTCTCATAACTTGGACTAGAACTTTGATGCACTTTATTGCTTGATTTCAGGACAAAGGAAGCAAGGAAGAACCACGTTAG
>NC_029794.2:62696548-62699349 GCF_000816755.2 Arachis ipaensis
TTAGCTTCCACGTTAATGTAGTTAACGTGGGAGTTAACGTGGCTCATAGTGGCTCATCCCAACGTTAGTGACAAAGGTGAGTGTCACTAGTGTTGGCGATTCTTTGATCCCTCCATGTTAGAGTCCACGTGAACTGAGTTAACGTGGCAACTAACGTGGCTCAAAGTGGCTTAGCTCAACGTTAGTGACAAAGGTGAGTGTCACTAACGTTGGTCATTCTTTTGTTTCCCCACGTTAGAGTCCACGTTAACTGAGTTAACGTGGCTCTTAACGTGGCCAATATGAGCTTCGTCCAATGTTAGTGACACTCACCTTTGTCACTAACATTGAGCTAAGCCACTTTGAGCCACGTTAGTTGCCACGTTAACTCAGTTAACGTGGACTCTAACGTGGAGGGAGCAAAGAATCGCCAACGTTAGTGACACTCACCTTTGTCACTAACGTTGGGATGAGCCACTATGAGCCACGTTAACTCTCACGTTAACTACATTAACGTGAAAGCTAACATGAGTAAAAGGGATGATGAGCTAACGTTAGTGACACTCACCTTTGTCACTAACGTTGAAGATGGCTAGCAATACCATGTTAGAAGCCACGTTAACCTAGTTAACGTGAACTCTAACGTGGGAAGTAGGGGCATTTTAGAACGTTAGTGACAAAGGTAAGTGTCACTAACGTTCTCGAAGATGTGGCAAGCCTACGTTAAAGGTCACGTTAGCCACACTAACGTGAACTCTAACGTAGGGAGAAAGGAGGATTCTCAACGTTATTGGAAAAAGTAAGTCCCAATAACGTGTGCGAAGGACCAAGAGGCAACGTTAGTGGTCACGTTGATGCCACTAACGTTGAAGTTAACGTGGAGCATCCTTGGGTTAGGAACGTTAGTGAAAAAGGTGATTGTCACTAACGTTCTCGAACCCACACTTTCACTTAACGTTAACGCCACTAACGTCTTAAGCTAGAATCCTTGCCTACTTCACACTTTCTCTCGCCAAGTAAAGCTAAGCCTACTGAAGAAGATAACTGCTTCAACTCAAGATCCAAAGGCCTATATCCAAGACTTGAAGAGCCAACTAGAAGATCAGAAGAATAGAATAAATAGGGAGAGCTTTGAACTAGAGGGGAGCTTTTTGGCATTATTATAATTACTCTCTGTATTTTACTTTCTCTGCACTTCTAGTTTAACTTTCAGAATGTACTCTCCATCTCTGCTTTCATTTCCCAGAGCTATGAACAACTAAACCCCTTTCATTGGGTTAGGGAGCTCTGTTGTAATTTGATAGATCAATAATAGTTTTCATTATCCTTCTTCTCTTTTTTCTCTTGATTTTACTAGAAAGCTTTCAATCTTCATCCAATTGAGTAGTTATCTTGGAAAAGAAGCTATTCATACTTGGATCTCTTCTGAACCTTGGAAGAGGAATGAAGAGATCATGCTAAAATTGCTTTCTCATGTTGGACCAAATTGGGGTTTGGGCGGATATGGTGACATATAATTCTCCCAATACTTTGATTTGGAAATACATGTGGTATAATCAGTGACCACACTTCATCTCTTCTCATGAGCAATTAGACCAAGGAATTGGCTATTGATCTGATTTGAGAGATTGAATTACCAAGGAATTGGAATTCAATCACTTAAGATTGCCAAGGAGATCAATGAATGCATTGATTGAGGAAGAGATGAAAATGAACTTTATCCGGAGAATGCAACATCTCCTAAGCCCAATGAACTCCCCATTTCTGATCTTACCCATTCTCTTTACTTTCTGCTATTTACTTTCATGCTAAACTCCCCTTCCCCATTTAAAATTCTGCAATTTACCTTTCGTTATTTATTTTTTGTAATTTACTTTTCCGCCATTTAATTTCCTGCAATTCTCAACCCAATTTCTGCTTAGCTCAACTAGAACATTCCTCCAATTAAAGTTGCTTGACCAATCAATCCCTGTGGGATTCGACCTCACTCTATTGTGAGCTATTACTTGACGACAATTTGGTATACTTGGTATACTTGATTTGTTGAGAGACAATGATCTTACCCATTCTCTTTACTTTCTGCTATTTACTTTCATGCTAAACTCCCCTTCCCCATTTAAAATTCTGCAATTTACCTTTCGTTATTTATTTTTTGTAATTTACTTTTCCGCCATTTAATTTCCTGCAATTCTCAACCCAATTTCTGCTTAGCTCAACTAGAACATTCCTCCAATTAAAGTTGCTTGACCAATCAATCCCTGTGGGATTCGACCTCACTCTATTGTGAGCTATTACTTGACGACAATTTGGTATACTTGCTGAAGGAAATTTGTTGAGAGACAAGTTTCCATGCATCATGTGCCTCCAAATTTCTAATGGAGGACCTTGTTTCATTCATGAAACTTAAAGTGGCCTTAGATAGATCAGAGACTATATTTGCTAAGCTAGATGGATTCTACTCAGAATTCTCTGTCTGTTGCTGAGTGGATGATGGAAAAGGCTTGCTATTGCTAAACCTATTTCTTCCACCATTATTAAAGCCTTGTTGAGGCTTTTGTTGATCCTTCCATGAGAAATTTGGATGATTTCTCCATGAGGGATTATAGGTGTTTTCATAGGGTTCACCCATGTAATTCACCTCTGCTATTGCAGGGTTCTCAGGATCATAAGCTTCTTCTTCAGAAGATGCCTCTTGAGTACTGTTGGATGCAACTTGCAATCCATTCAGACTCTGAGAAATTATATTGACTTGCTGAGTCAATATTTTGTTCTGAGCCAATATGGCATTCAGAGTATCAATTTCAAGAACTCCCTTCCTTTGA